>NC_061116.1:156748909-156971694 GCF_002878395.1 Capsicum annuum
TTTGTTAGAGATTTTCGCAGACAGTTGTTCAGAGGATAATTGATGTTGAGGGAACATTACCTCCCCGTTATTGTCTCTTTTCATATTTATGATCATGTTTCCGAATTATTATGGTTTTTTGCATTTCTTTGATCATATGAATTAGGTGCATGATTATCAGACAAATAGGGGTGTTTCGGGCCTCAATGGTTTGAAATGCTCGTCATTGCTAGGCCCTGGTTTGGGTCGTGACAACTATGCTCTAATTTGTTTGATAAAATGCCTATGAGAATGCTTTTACTACATTGTTGGACTTTTATTGGAACTATTGCATGGTATAACTTGCTAATGGAACCTTGAATTGTATAAATCGTTTAAACGGTTTGGAATGGTGAAATGGTAAGATCTTGGTGGTTATGGTTGGTCTAATCTAAAGCCTAATGGGGTACAAGGTAATCCCCCAAGCAAACTTAATAATGATCACTTGTGGGGTACATAGGATTCCTACAAGTCAACTTAATAATGTGATCTATCAGTACTTGGGAATCCCTTCTTTTTAAAAAAATTGCTAAGGAGATTGCTTGCAAGCAATTATCGGTATGACGATACCACTACTTATAGACTTAGTTAATAATAAAAGGAATAGTGGTTTGAGTTTGTGGTAATGGTTTTAATTGTGCAATAATGGCGGCGTGTATTAGCTAACCGTGAATATATAAGTCCCATGGACGGACACAGGAAAATCATGTTTGGTGACATGAGGATTAGTCGTGGAAAACATATATGATACTTATGGGGTACACATGAATCCCATAAGTACACTTGTACATATATATCATGGAGAGCAAAGGGTACTTGAGAATCCCCTACTTCTATGTTATCTTTGGTTCGTATGGCTACATACATCGAGGCCCATTCAGGAGGTTACACTAGACCTATATAGCGCATGGGAGGTTCTATGATAGTTAATCTACACATAGCCAGGTTAGTGGGTTTAAAGGCATGCTAAATCTGGTTTCCTTTCCTAACATGGTTATGTATATGTATGTATGGTTGTGAATGTATATAGTTAGTTTACTTGGTTTTAAAGATTGACATTATTTTATCCTTATCTCGAGTGCATGCTAGTATTCACCCACAACCCATATTCAGGCGGCTGTATCCCCAGGTGATACAGGAACAAACCATTCTACTCCTCCTACTTTGTGATCGAATTCGGGATCAGCTGATTTGATTGAAGTGGTAAGCTTCCATATTTCGAAAGGTTCTATTTTATGTCATGGATATTTTTACATACTTTGGTTATCTCATAGACATTGGTTTTTTCTATGTTTGGGGGTATCCCAATCGGATATTGTTTTACTTTTGGTTAGAAGCTTTGTGGGACTACTATAGGTTGGTAAGGGCAATGTCGGTAGTGGTGCTAGCCTTGGCATTGGTATTCGTATTATGGATGATACTGTTTGACTGCATTTATGATGGTTCTATCTTATTATGTTATGGACTCATACTTGGTTGTTATATTATTTTTGGTATGGTTATTGGTTGGGCATTAGATTATTGGACTTTCTTAGGTTGGTCACAGTTATAGACCTATCCCAAAGTCTGGAACTATAATAACACTATCTTGTTATATGTTTAGAATTTATCTGACTCAGGGCTCGTGTTTGGAGATTTGGTTGGGTAACGAGGGTGGTCCCTGGTCCTGGTTAGACTTGAGATGCCTATTACGACAAAGCAACATTTTGGGTCGTGTCAAGTTGGTATCAAAGATTTAGGTTCATAGTCAATTGGGAGTCCACAAAGCCGTGTCAAGTAGAGTGTCTTTGAAGGGTGTGTAGTATGCCACACACATAAGAGAGAGGCTGAAAGGCATGTACGAATGTTTCTCTTTCTTGTGTTCTATTTTTAAGCTTGGATTTTAAGTCCTGGAATCTTCTCGAATTCCTATTTGTTCGCCTTTCAAATCATGCCTCGATGGTCTAAAGTTCATGAAAACTCCTCTATCCCAACTAGGGATAATGTTAATGGCACATGCTCTACTCAGGGGATCCATACTCGGTCTAGGGGTCCAGTCCATGATATTTATGTAGTTCCACCAACTCTTTCTAGTCCTTCTCAAGCTCCTCAAGAAGACGTGACAAATGCAGAGTTTCATCAGGCGATCCATATGATTGCTCAGTTGGTAGCATCTCAGGTTGAGAGTGGTGCATCTGGTATTGCATCTTCTGATGCCACATAGGTTGGCCAGTTTATGGGGTTGAGTCCTCCAACTTTTACTGGTGTAATGATAGAGGAGAATATTTAGGGTTTCCTAGATGAGATGGAATATATCTTTAGGGTCATGTAGTCCACGAATGTCGAAGGGGTGAATTTTGCTGCCTATCAGCTAAAAGATATGGTGTACCAATGGTACGAGGAATGGGATCAGGCAAGGGGTGAGGTTTATGATTCATCTCTGTTGGAGACTTTCTTTAGTGCTTTTTTGGATCATTTTTTTCCGCAGGAGTTGAGGAAAGCGAAAGCAGAGAAATTTGTTAATCTAAAATAGGGGAAGATATCGGTCTAGGAGTATGCCTTGAAATTTCAGTCTATGTATGCTCCATAGATAGTTTCAGATATACGTGTCAAGATGAGAAAGTTCGCTTCAAGACTGTCTCGTGAGTTGATCCTTGAAAGCAAGAATGCATTACTGATTAATGACATATACTTCTCTAGGTTGGTTATTCATATACAATAGGTGGAGGAGGAAAAGAGAAAGTAGGTTGAGGTAGGGGAAAGGCAAGGTATGAATTTTAGGTTCTCTGAGTAGGGTGGTCAACAACAAAGCGGTTGGAATAGTGGTAAGTAGCCAAAGAAGAAGTGGGAAGTTCTGGTTCTTTCTCTACAGCTAGTGCGCCCTACCTAAAGATGTCAGATGATAGGCATCAGCACAGTGACTATAACTTTAGGGCACAGGGTGCTGCATCTCAGGCTAGTAGGGCTCAGTTGGTCTCATCATGTCCTTCTTGCATATTTTATGGTCGATTATATTAGGGTTTTTGTGATGAGGGGAGGAACAGGTGCTTTAAATATTGTCGAACCGATATTTGGGGCTTCTTAGGTTTAGTCTAGTATTATAGGAGGTTTGTGGAAGGTTTTTAACGATAGCTACCCCATTGACTAAGTTGTCTCAGAAGAAGGTAAAGTTCTCTTTGTTGGGATCTTGTGAGGGTAGTTTCAAGAAGTTGATGGATATGCTAACTTTGGCTCCAGTTTTGACCTTGCCTTAAGGAAAGAAGGGGTTTGTGGTTTACTGTGATGCATCCCTGGTAGTACTTGGATTTGTTTTGATACAGCATGGCAAGGTAATTGCCTATGTTTCTCGGCAGTTGAAGGTACATGAGAGGAATTATCCTACTCAAGGTTTGGAGTTGTTAGCGGTGGTGTTTGCATTAAAAATCTAGAGGTACTATTTATATGGAGTGCATATGGACATCTTTTCTGACCATAAGAGTCTACAGTATGTGTTCACTCAGAAAGAGCTGAATCTCATGCAGTGGAGATAGCTTAAGCTTCTCAAGGACTATGATATGACTCTTCCTTACCACCACGGAAAAGCTAATGTGGTTGGTGATGCTCTTAGAAGGTTATCCATGGGGATTTTAACTCATGTGGATAAGGAGAGGTGGGAGGGAGTTGGTGAAAGATATTAACCGTTTGACTAATCTTAGAGTTTTTCTTTTGGACTCTAAGAATGGTGGTGTGTTGGTACAGTAAGTGGTTCGGTCGTCTCTTAGTGCAGAGATCAAGGGAAAGCAAATGCTAGATCCTATCTTGATGAAAATCAAGGGTGATGTAGGTGGGAAAAATTTAATGGTATTTAAGATCAGTGGTGATGGTGCGGTACCATAACAACAACAACAACAATAACAACAAACCCAGTGTATTCCCACAACGTAGGGTCTGAGGAGGGTAAGATGTACGCAGTCCATACCGCTACCTCCGAAGAAGTAGAGAGGCTATTTTCGATAAACCCCCGGCTCAAGATAAAAGGCAATAAACAAGGGGATGGATGAGGTACCTTGCATACCTCTGATCGTGGTATCCAATTTTCATCTCACCTTTGGAGGTTATTTCAGAAGGGGTTGGGTACTAAGGTTAGTCTAAATAGCAGAAGTACTATTCAGACATTGGAGGATATGATTCATGCATGTATGATTGATTATGGTGGAAATTGGGTTGAGCATCTACCTCTTGTAGAATTTTCTTACAATAATAGCTATCATTCTAACATTGGGATGGCCCCTTTTGAAGTTTTTTATGGTAGGAGGTGTAGATCTCCTATTGGGTGATTGAGCTTGGTGAGGCAGATATGTTTGGCCCTAATTTTGTTTATCAGGCTATGGAGAAGGTAAAGGTGATTTAGGATAGGATTAAGGCTGCCCAAAGTCGCCAAAAGTCCTATCCAGATATAAGGCATAGGGACTTGGAGTTTGAGGTTAGAGATAGGGTGTTCCTAAAGGTGTTTCCCATGAAGGGAGTAATACAATTCAGGAAGAAGGGGAAGCATAGTCCCCAGTATATTGGTCCTTATGTGGTTGTAAGGAGGGTTGGTAATATTGCGTATGAATTGAAGTAGCCTTCTAGTTTGAGATCCATTCATCCGGTATTCCATGCCTCTATGTTTAGAAAGTGTATAGGTGATCCTTCATCAGTTCTTTCTTTGGAAGGATTGGGTATCTCGGACTCTATCTTATGAAGAGATCTTGGTTGAGATCATAGCTTAGAAGGTTCCTTAGTTTCAAACCGAGGATGTAGCTTTGGTTAAGGTTCTATGGAAGAACCACAAGATGGAAGAAGCCACTTGGGAAGCGGAAGAGGACATGAAGTCCAATTACCTATATTTATTTTTAGCTTTGGATATTCATGCGGAAGGTATGTATTCATGATCAAATTTTTCTTTTCTAACTTGGTTAAAGAAAGGTTTATTTCATTCCATCTTTTTTTTCTAACTTAGTTAAAGGTTGGAATGGTTATGTTGGGATATAATTCATAATTGTACTATGTAGTCCATCATTAGAGGATGAACGATACTAGTGGCAGAGACTGAAACACCCGGGTTTTAACCCTTAGAGAATTTCTCAATTGTTGGCTTCTAGACAATATATAATATGGGGTACTTCTCGTATGATAGGGTATGGGTCATTTGACCCAGTCATAGGTGGTCCAGTGTTGGGTGGTTGAGATTCTGGAATGGGTACGATTAGGTAGGTCTGAGTCATATGGTTGGTGATGGGTTATTAGTTTGGGTTTTCCTTTACTTAATATGAAACTTAGTAACTTAACTTGGATCTGAGTACGAGTGGCTCACCATGAGTCATGAGGAAAGGGTACGAGTTATATAGTCCAACTCGTATGTTGGACAGTGTTTAACCCCTCATGATTCTACCTAGGGTATGATTTCATCGTACTAATTGTATGGTTGGGTATTTTTTGTCTTGGGTAGTCATATATTGGACAGTTCTTGAGTCTAACGGGAGGCCTAAGGTATGAGTGATGGGTAACACTCATATGGTAGGGTATGATTGGTATGGGATGGTCGTACCATCTCGCAAGGATTTTAAGCAGTTAAGTTGGGGGTAATCTAGATATTTTCCCTCTTAACCTCTTAAGTCCCCGCAACTTATAACACTCTTGGGACATCATTTAACCTATCTGTATTCACTCAAACTCTCTTAAACACTCTAAAATTCTCTCAAGGCTCTTGGGTCAAGGAAGGCTAGGATTTCATCAATAATATTAAGTTGGGGCTTACAAGGGTGATTTCTCTCTGTCATCTTCGTAATCTAAGGCATGTTACTCCTCTCTCATTGTTAGTTCCTACGAAAGGCATATTTTAAGGAGATTTTTCATGGTATAGGTATTTTATGGTTTTGGGTTTTAAATAGATGTTGGGGGGTTTTGGTTATAAATGCTTGGTTATGGTTTTCCCATATTTTAATTATGGATTCACATGTTTTAATGGTGGTTTGGACATTTGGTTACATTGGAATGGTTAATTGGTACTTGGTTTTGGTTTTGGAAACACTATGCTCTAGTTTCTTTGATAAAATGCCTATGAGAATGCTTTTACTACATTGTTGGACTTTTAATGGAACTATTGCATGGTATAACTTGCTAATGGAACCCTAAATGGTATAAATTGTTCAAATGGTTTGGAATGGTTAAATGGTAAGATCTTAGTGGTTATGGTTGGTGTAATTGAAATCCTTGTGGGGTACAAGGGAATCCCCCAAGTAACCATAATAATGATAACTTGTGGGGCACATCGGATTCCCCCAAGCCAACTTAATAATGTGATCTATCGGTACTTGGGAATCCCTTCTTCTTAAAAAGATCGCTAAGGACATTGCTTGCAATCTACAGTCGGTATGACGATACCATTACTTATAGACTTAGTTAATGATAAATGGAATAGTGGTTTTGTTTTATTGTAATGGTTTTAATTGGACAATAATGGTGGGGTGTGATAGCTAACCGTAAAGATATGAGTCCAATGGACGGACACAGGAAAATTATGTTTGTTGACATGAGGATTAGTCATGGAGACCATATGTGATACTTATGGGTTACACGGGATTCCCTTAAGTACACTTGTACATATGTATTATGGAGAGCGAAGGGTACTCGAGAATCCCCTACTCCTATGCTATCTCTGTTTCGTACGTCTATATGCATTGGGGCCCATTCAGGGGGTTACACTAGATCCAAATAGCCCATGGGAAGTTCTATGATAGTTAATCTACACAACCTAGGTTAGTGGTTTTAAGGCATGTTAAACCCAGTTCCCTTTCCCATTATGGTTATATAATCATATGTATGGTTGTAAATGTATATGGTTGGTTTACTTGGTTTTAAAGGTTGACATTATTTTATCCGTATCCTGAGTGAATGCTAGCGTTCATTCGCTAATCCTTCTATAGGCAGTTGTATTCCCCATGCAATGCAGGAACCAGTCATTCTTCTCCTCCTGCTTAGTGATCGGATTCGGGATCAACTCGGTTGGGTTGATATGGTGAGCTCTCATATTCTAGAAGGCTCCATATCATGTCTTGGATATTTTTATATACTTTGGTTATCTCATAGACATTCGTTTTGTGTATGGTTGGGGGTATATCCCAACTGGATATTGTTTCACTTTCTATTAGAGGCTTTGTGGGACTACTATGGGTGGTGTCGTTACTGGTGTTAGCCTTGGCATTAGTATTGCCATTATGTCTGATATAATTTGATTGTATTTATGATTTTTCCATCGTATGATGTTATGGACTCGTACTTGGTTATTTTTTTGGTTTGGGTATGGTTATTGGTTGGATATTAGATGGTTGGACTTACTTGGGTTGGTCACGATTATGGACCTATCGCAGAGTCTGGAATTGTACAAAACGCTATCTTGTTATATGTTCAAAATTCATCCGCTTCAAGGCATGTGTTTGGAGGTTGGGTTGGGTAACGGGTTGGTCCCCGATCCTGGTTGGACTTGGGATGCCCATAATGACAAGGCCCCAATTTGGGTCGTGTCAGACATGCATCATCAAAACCAAATTTCACTTCTTTCTCTAAAAGCTTGCATAGAGGATTAGCAATTTGTAAGAATTCCTTGATGAACCTTATATAATATCCAGGATGATCCAAAAAGCTTCGGATACCTTTGATTGATACTGGAAGAGGTAATTTTCCAATCACCTCAATCTTTTCTCTATCAACCTTAATATCATGTTTTGAGATTTTGAGACCAAGGACAATACCTTTTTTCACCATGTAAAGGCACTTCTCCCAATTTAACACTAGGTTACATTCCTCACACCTCTGGAGTGTATTGGCCAAATGGGCTAAATAGTCATCAAAAGTGCCCCCAATGAATGAAAATTCATCTATAAAGACCTCTATTGTGTCCACCATTATGTCAGAAAATATGGACATCATACATCTGTGAAAGGTATTGGGAGCATTGCATAATTTAAATGGCATCCTTTTGAATGCCAAGGTCCCATAAGTGCAAGTGAAAGTTGTCTTTTCTTGGTCCTCAGGAGCAATAGAAATCTGGTTGTATATCTAGTACCCATTAAGAAAATAATACCAACCCCTTCCTGCTAATCTGTTAAGCATATAATAAATAAAGAGCATGGGAAAATGTTTCTTTTGAGTCCAAGTATTCATCTTTCTATAGTCCATTCACACTCTTCATCTAGTAACAGTTCTCATGGGCACAAGTTGATTCTTCTCATTTGGGACCATAGTGATCCCACCCTTCACAGGAAAATATTGAACCGGATTGACCTACTTGTTGTTTGCAATTGGGTAAACCACTCTAGATCTAACCACTATGATATCTTTCTTCATGGCTTCCTAAATAGAAGGATTCAACCGATGCTACTTCATAATGTTGGGAATACAATTCACCTCAAGCTGTATTTTATGTGTAAAAATACCGGGTAGAATTCCCACAACGTCTATAATAGTCCATATGATGGCACTCTGGAATCTCTGTAAAACTGATAGCAGTGTCCCAACCTTTGTCTCCAATAAGTTTTCTGGTCTTCGAGAGCAATATAAATTTGATTGTATCCCTAGTACCCATCAAGAAAACAATGTAAACCCTTGCCTGCTAATCTATCAAGCATCTGATCCATGAAGGACATGGGAAAATGGTCCTTTTGAGTCCAAGTGTTCATCTTTCTGTAGTACATGCATACTCTCCATCCATAAATAGTTCTCATGAGCACAAGTTCATTCTTCTCATTTGGGACCATAGTGATCCCACCCTTCTTTAGAACACATTAAACAAGCTGACCCACTTGTTGTCTGTAATGGGGTAAACCTCTACAGCATCTAACCACTTAATGATCTTTTTCTTCACGACCTTCTACATAAGAGGATTCAACCAATGTTGATGCTTAAATTTGTGAATAAAATCTGGCTTAAGCTATATTTTATGGGTATAAATATCGGGTGGAATCCCTATAATGTCCGCAATGGTCCATCCTATGTCCATCCAGTAAGTCAGTAGCAACAATGATCGGCTAGGTATTGTCGGCCCCCAAAAATGCATAATACAAGTGAGATTGGAGGGCCTTCAATTCAAAAACTTATGGCTCCTCAATGGATAGTCAAGCTGGAGGAGTGATACTATTCTTCAGATCAAGGTCAAGCTTCTCCAAAGCATAATTATAAGAACCTCTACCATACAATTCCCTCACAATCTAGTCATATTCATCAATGCAATCACTATCAAAATTCATGATGATATTTGCTAGTACCTCAACCCCAAGTCTCTCTTCAATGGGTACGGTCACTACATCATCTTCATCACTAGCATCTATCATAGACACCTCTCTCATATCCTTTGGTTGTCGCATCAACTAACACACATTAAAGAACACCTGCTCATCATTCAGTTTGAAATTCATCTACCCCAACTCTATTTCAACCAATGCCTTACACATAGCTAGGGATGTCCTTCCTAGGATAATGGGGACTTTGAAGTCCACCTCACTATTGATGATCATGAAATCAGCTAGAAATATGAAGGATGCACCCTTACCAACATATCACACAAGATACCAACCAATATTTCATTGTTCGTTAATCCATCAATAACCTCATGGATGTCGATTTGGGTGCCTCCAAACCCAACTATTTGTATACTACCAATGGCATCAAATTAATATTGGCTCCCAAATTACATAAGGCCCGAGAGAAGTTGAAAGACCCAATGGTACGTGGAATAGTGAATGCTCTAGGTCTCTCCTTCTTTTCTACTAATGATTAAGAAGCAATAGCACTATAATGGTTCATGTTATAAGCAGTCTCAAAACTCACCGTCCACTTTTTAGTGACCAAATCCTTCATGAACTTAGCATAACCAGGCATTTGCTCCAATGCTTCGACAAGAGGAATGTTAATAGACAATTTTTTCAACGTAGACAAGAAATTCAGATACTTTTCTTCCTTTTTTTTCTTCAAACTCTGGAAAAGGTGGGGGAGGTCATGGAATAGTCTTCAGCACTGACTCATTTACCTTTCCCTTACTTTTATCTTCCTTAACTCTATGATCAACACTTGTCGATTTCTGTGATGGCTCAATATTAGTCACCAATTTTTCTACCTCACCTTCAAGTGCCACATCCACATCAATAATATCATCCCTAGATTCATCTACTACAGGTATGGGAGGATCAATGGTGGCCATACCACTCCGAGTAGTGATAGGTTAATAGTGACTATCTTTCTTAGGGTTCTGCACGGTATACTTGGAAAGGTACTTGGCGATGCTAATTCAAGGTTGCTGACATTTGACTAAATTATTGTTCTACTTTATTTATTGCAATAGCAAGTGATTCAACTTCCTGATCCAAACTTGAAATATCTGCCTTAATCTTCTTAAGGAAACTTTTCTGAATTTTTGAACCTTCGACCAGCTTAGTGAGCAACGCCTTTATCCTTGAATTACTTTCAAGGTTTCTTGGTTGAATATGTGCACCACCTTTCTCTTTATAACTATATTTACACCTCTAATCACCATCTCTCTCTTTTTCAATCCCTGTATCTATCCCTGTAATAGTTCCAACCTTGGCTCCCTTGCCTCAAGTTCAAAATATCTTGATTAGACCCTTGGCCTTTGGCTCAAAAACCCACCAACTATCTATCTAGATACTTGATTCTTATTCCAAATTAGAATTATATGATCTAGAGGATTTACCTTTTGCACCCACTATATTCACCTTCTAAGAATTCATCGTCTAAAACTACTTTGTCAGTAACCCAACCTTTAACCTTAGCTAAGCAAACTCTTGCGCCACTATGTTAGCTGAAAATCTATGCTTACTGGAATCCCTAATATCATATGTGTCAGTGCCTCTCTCTTCCTTTCAAGTATTACAGACTCGGTTGGTGAGTGAGATCTGATCTAATATCTCTTATGCTACCTCCTAATGCAGGCCCATGAATGCCCTACTAGTGATAGTGTCATCCAAACTTTCAAAATGGTATTTAGGGCTTGATAGAATATTTTAAGAAATTTGATTCTTGAAATTATATCATTTAGCACCATTATCAACTTTTTGTAAAATCAAAACCATGTCTCATACATTGATTCAGAATAAACTGCCTGAAATTATATCTCTCATCCTTCAGTTGTAGCATTCTAGATAGAGGGAAAAATCAATCTAAAAACTACCTTAGTAACTCGTTCCAAGTAGTAATGCACCTATGAGAAAGTTCCCCTACTATAACGTAGCTTCACCAGTTAGAGAGAAAGGGAACAATCTGAGTCGCAGCGCTTCCTGATCTACCCCAGGTATTATGTATAAAGTGTAAATTCTAATGAAATTAATTAGGTGCATGTTTACGCCATCAGTCGGCAATCAGATAAACACATTCTTCATATTCAATAGCTGGATTGTAGCACTTGTAATATAAAACTTCACACCCATTAGAAATGCAGGTGGAACAATAGCTTCACTCTCGGTAGGCTTAACGTATCCCAAGTCCTTCTTTTGAATATCATATTGTGCCAAGTACTGATAGGTTGGGAGTACTTGAGCTCAAACTATTCTAACTCTATCTTGGCTTTTGTTAAGTTCTTCTCGATGATATACTCTTTATATATTCTTCGCCAGCTCTACTTCCTAAGCTATACGATGGGCATCCATATCCCTCCTCTCATTAGCAGCAATATCTTCTTTTATAATTGATTAGTAGTTTGATCAATTATTTCCTTAACTATCTTAGAAGGAGGAAAAGGATATCTAGTATAATTGTCCTAAAGAACCTCAAGATGACCTTCATATTCGTGTCCCTAACATCCTACGATTCGGCTGTGGGATTCGCTCTGGCTTAAGATGAAGTGAAAGTAAGGGAATGCCTTAACTCCTAGTTCTAGGAATACACCGGTCTATGCCTCAAGAAGAATAGGAAAATAAAACCCAAAAACTTTAACAACTTTAATCAATAATTCTGCAATCATATTCCCAAATATCATCATCAAAATTTGATGTCACCTAAACTATACCATCCTCAAAAATACAATGCAATCGCTATCAAATTATAGTGTTGAGACTATGTTGGGGTCGATCCCACAGGGAATAGGTCAAACTCGTATCACAAACTTGCTTAAGTACTCAGAAGTGCGGGAAAAAAATGGGGGTTTGTAGTAATCAGTAAAAAGTAACAAGTTTCAAATTATATTGGTCGTAAAAAATCCAAAATGAAGACTAGGATTGTGTTCCCCTGGCTTTGTAAGTCTATGGGTTTTTCGTGCTCAAACCAACTATCTCTCCATTACTGTAATACCCCAAAAAATCCAAAACAATATTAGAGCCATGTTTCAAGCTCATGCATAGTACATCATGATTCTTTTATAGTTTTATGAGTAAGTTAGATGTATATTAAGAATTCAAATAACTCCCAGCTATCAAACGAATCAAAACATTCCTTACCGATTGAATTCTTGGGAAGGATATTGCTATAGTCAACTTCAAATGAGAAGATATCTCGTTGTACTATGAATTTTTGAGCTCATGACCCACCAAAAGATATATAATTAAATTATATTTCCAACGATACCAATTTCACCAAAATCCTATATTGGAGGAAAAAGTTATACCCATTAAACTCCAGCATGTAAGTCTGGAAACTGAGTGACGACCTGTCTGATGGCTTATCACATTTCTGATGACTGATCAGCCAAGTCGTCAAGATTAGACAACAACCCATCAATTACAGCTCCTAGGTGACGACCTGGGCTGACGGGCTATCACAGATCTGACGGCTTATCAGCCTTGGTCGTCAGCTGATAATTTCAGCAACTGGGAAGTAATTTTGTAGGCATATTTTGGTCTTTTTCCCTCACCCTAAACCTTACCCCCATGACATAAAACACCAAAAACACATATTTAGCTATTGATATTTAGTTTCAAAAGCTCTTAACCCTCTTTGTTCCTAAGAACAAACTTAGGGTTTCTTCTCAATTAACTTCAAGATTCCATCACACTCTCCACAAGATATTCAAGAATTAAGATTCCCAATACAAGAACATTCAATAAAGGTCAATTTTCTTTCAAGATTCAATCCCTAAGGTATGCATAGTGTTCATCCATGGAATCCTTTCATCCATGGAGTCCAAGAATCAAGTTTTAAATAATAAATTGTGATTTTCTTGTTCTGGTGTGATCATGTTCGTATTGATGGTTGTTATTAGAGTTTCAAGATGGTATCTTAATGTATTTTCAGGAAGTATGTGAGCATGTTAGTTGAAATCCATGAGTTTGGGTGGCTCAAGATTGTTAAATTGATGAATACACCTATGCCACAAAGTGTGCATGTAAGGTGTTTGATAAAATGCCTAAAAGATTAGAAGTTATGTATTATACTTGAATTGTGACCTAAATGACAAATACAAGCTACACCCTTATGAAAATAATGACTTCTATGATATTGTTATGGATCATGATTGTTGATGAAATGTTCATGAAACTAGATTAATGGACATATGGCATGTTGTTATGTGCATTCCCTTCCATGAATAAGACTTTGAGAACTATGTGTAATATGAAATCCCCAACTTATGGTATTTTGAATCATGAATATTTGTCATGTGTTCAAGAAGAGCAAATTCATGTTTAGTCAGTTTCCTTCCATCGCGTCCTGAGGGTACTTTTACTCGACAATTTAGCTGTGTGCCTAGAGCCATGTCATGTTTCATGATATTCTCAGTCAAACCATGATCCATAGAACTCTCTATCAACCATGTGACTCAAGAAATCTTAGAAAATCTCAGTAGTTCAGTAATCTCAGTGATTTCAGGAATCCAAGTAAAATCTCAGTAACTACAGTAATTTCATTCAGTCCTCAGACATCAGTACATTCCGTCAGTCAATAGAACTCACTAAACTTAGTTTACCTCCGCTAAGCAATACCACTAGTATAAGTTCAACAAATCAGTTCAGTTCAGGTAATCAGTTTGGTTCAATTAATCAGTTAAGCTCAATTAATCAGTTTAGTGTCTTTCAGATGGGAGTAGGATTCAGCACCGATCGAGTGTAGGGATGGGGACTCACCCGCTAAATAGGACTGAGATCCCTAGAAGCAATCCCTAAGTTCCAGAACTATGTAGCCAGCATAGGTATGAGATGTCACCCATTAGATAGGACTGACATACTCAGGAATCTCCCGTTAGCACATTTAAATGTATATGACTGATCCTAGGGGTCACCCGCTAGATTAGGACTGACTCCACAACAGTTGTCTTTACCAGTGGCATGGTACAGACACCCTTCCAACTGGGATTACAGGTTAGACCGAAGACTAGCTAGAAAGGAGCATGTCGGTTAGTTGAATACATCCCATAGTTTCAGTGACAGAATCAGGACTGCCAGATATAGTCAATCCTTATCATTATCAATAGACTCCGGGATCACTCACTAGATAGGACTAACCTCAACTATGGTCAATCAGTATCAATATCATCAGATTTAGAGATCACCCGCTAGGTAGGACTGATCTCATACTAAGTCAAATCATCTTTATTATCATTATACTCAGAGATCACTCACTAGATAGGATTCATCTCAGATTTAGTTACTCCATACAGAACGGAACTCAGATCGTTCTATTAGAACTTAGACTGTCAGATAAAGTCGCTCAGTAACAGTTACATTAGTTATGCCGATCATCACAGTCATATCAGTTATATCAGTTATCATAACTCACATTATCAGTATTCAGTTTTAGGATTGTTAGACATAGTCAATCAGACCAGTTCTTCATAATTTGAATTGTCAAAAATAGTCGTTCATCTATTCAGTATCTTAGTATTAGTACACTTATGTTGTCAACATTCAAACTCAGTTGTCAGTAACACCACGAGTTCAGTTATAGTTAATTATGCATGTATGTATTCTCACATTCATATCAGCCAGCATTGTTCATGCATATAAACCCTTTCCATTTAGCCTACCTCACTCGTATATTCATGTAATACCCCAAAAAGTCCAAACCATTATTAGCGCCATCTTTCAAGCTCATGAATAGTACATCATGATTATTTTATAGTTTTATGAGTAAGTTATATGTATATTAAGGCTTCAAATAACTCTCAGCTATCAGACGAATCAAAATATTTCTTACCGATTGAATTCTTGGGAAGGATATTACTATAGTCAACTTTAAATGAGAAGATATCTCGTTGTACTATGAATTTTTGAGATCATGACCACCAAAATATAGATAATTGAATTAGATTTCCAATGATACCAATTTATCCTAAATCCGATATCGGAGCAAAAAAGTTATGCCTATTTTACTCCAGCATGTCAGCTTGAAAACTGAGTGACGACATTTCTAATAACCTATCACATTTCTGATGACTTATCAGCAATGTCGTCAGACATAGGCAGAATTTCAAAAATTCTAGTTCCCAAGTGACGACCTAGGCTCACGGGCTATCACAGATCTGATGGCTTATCAGCCCATGTCGTCAGCTGGTAATTTCAGCAACCGGGAGGTAATTTTGTAGGGGTATTTTGGTCTTTTCCCTCACTCTAAACCCAGTATTAACGCTCTAAGAAGGTTATTATCCCATTATTTTCTCATTCTCCTCAAGAACAAGAATATTCTCTCCCAAAGGGGTTAAACCCTAGTCAAGAAAAATCAAGAGCAAGCCTAAGAATTTCTTCAAAAACGTTCAAGAAACATTAGATCTCTTTCAAGATCAAGCTTTAAGGTATGCATAGTGTTCATCCACGGATTCCTTTCATCCGTGGAGCTTAATAACCCTCTTTTAAACTATGAATCATGAAGTTATGTTGTGGGTTGATTATGTTTGTGTGATTGATTGTTATACAACTCCCAAATTAGAATCTTTATGTGATTTTATGAAACTAGGATGACATGCAAATTGAAATATATGAATTTTGGGTGGTTTTAATCATTAAGGTGATGAATATGTATATGCCATAAGGTGTGCATGCAAGGTGTTTGATAAAAGACCTAAAAGACTAGAAATCATGTATTATAGATAAATAGAACTTAAATGACAAGACCATGCTCTATTCCTTATGACTCAACATGAATTCCATACTATTGTTGTGTATTGATTGTTGTGATATGGAATGCTCATGAAATTGAAGTTATGTAAGTATTTATATGTTATACGCATTCCCTTTCATGTATATGGTGTTGAGAAACATGTGTAGTATGAAATCCCCTACTTATTGTATTTTGAATTATGAATATTGGTCATGTGTTCAAGAAGAGTAAAGTCATATTTTTGTCAATTTCCTTCCATCGAGTCCTGGGAGTACAAGTACCCGACAATTTAGCTGTGTACCTAGAGCCATGTCATGTTTCACAATACTCTCATTCAAGCCATGATCTATAGAACTCAGTCAACCATGTGACTCAGGAAATCTCAGAAATCTCATTAGTGTAGTAATCTCAGTGATTTTAGTATTCTAAGTAAAATCTTAATAACTATAGTACTCTCAGTTAGTCCTCAGACATCAGTACATTCTATCAGTCAATAGAACTCAGTAAACTCAGTTTAGCTCCGCTAAACAATACCACTAGTATCAGTTCAGCTAATCAGTCCAGTTCAGCTAATCAGTTTAGTTTAGTTAATCAGTTCAGCTCAATAAATTAGTTCAGTGTCTTTCAGATGGGAGTACGATTCAGCACTGAGCAAGCCTAGGGATGGGGACTCACCCACTAGAATAGGACTGAGATCCCTAGAATCAATCCCTAAGTTCCATAACTATGTAGACTGTGTAGGTACTAGATGTCACCCGTTAGATAGGACTGACATACTCAGGGATCACCCGTTAGCACATTTAAATGTATAGGACTGATCTAAGAGGTCCCCCTCTAGATTAGGACTGACTCCACAACACTTGTCTTTTCCGGTGGCGCGGTACTGATACCCTTCCAACTGGGGTTATAGGTTGGACCCCAGACTAGCTAGAAAAGGGCATGTTGGTTAGATGAATACATTCCATAGTTTTAGTGATAGAATTAGGACTGTCAGATACAGTCAATCCTTATCATTATCAATAGACTTCGGGATCACCCATTAGATAGGACTGACCTCAACTATGGTCAATTAGTATCAATATCATCAGATTTAGAGATCACTCGCTAGGTAGGACTAATATCAGACTAAGTCAAATCATCTGTATTATCATTATACTCAGAGATAACTTGCTAGATAGGAGTGATCTCAGATTTAGTTACTCCATACAGAACGAAACTCAGATAGTTCCATCAGAACTTAGACTGTAAAAAAAAGTTGCTCAGTAACAGTTACATTAGTTATGCCGATCATCACAGTCATATTAATTATATCAGTCATCATAACTCACGTTATCAGTGTTCAGTTTCAGGATGGTTAGACACAATCAATCAGACCAGTTCTTCATAATTCAAACTATCAGAAATAGTGGTTCATCTATTCAGCTTTTCAGTATCAGTACACTCATGTTGTTAGCATTCAGACTTAGTTGTCAGTATCACCACGAGTTTATTTATAGTTACTTATGGATGTATGTATTCTCACGTTCATATCAGCCAACATCGTTCATGCATATAAACCCTTTGATTTAGCCTACCTCACTCGTATACTCATGTAATACCCCAAAATGTCCAAACCAATATTAGAGCCATGTTTCAAGCTCATTAATAGTACATCATGATTCTTTCATAGTTTTATGAGCAATTTATATGTATATTAAGTCTTTAAATAACTCCCAACTATCAGATGAATCAAAACATTCCTTACCAATTGAATTCTTGGGAAGGATATTTCCATTGGCAAATTCAAAAAAGCATATCTCTCATTATACTATGAATTTTTGATCTCATGTCCCACCAAAATATATATAATTGAATTAGCTTTCCAACGATACCAATTTCGCCTAAATCTGATATCGGAGCAAAAATTTATGCCCATTTTACTCCAGCATGTCAGCCTGAAAACTGAGTGATGACATTTCTAATAACCTATCACATTTCTGATGACTTATCAGCAATGTCGTCAGACATAGGCAGAATGTCAAAAATTCTAGCTCCTAGGTAACAACTTGGGCTGATGATCTGTCACAGATCTGACAGCTTATCAGCCCATGTCGTCAGCTGATAATTTCAGTAACTGGGAGGTAATTTCGTAGGGGTATTTTGGTATTTTTCCTCACTGTATACCCGGTATTAAATCCCTAAGAAGGATATTATCTCATTATTTTCTCATTCTCCTCAAGAACAAGAACATTCTCTCCCAAAGGAGTTAAACCCTAGTCAAGAAAAATCAAGAGCAAGCTTAAGGATTTCTTCAAAAACCTTCAAGAAACATTAGATCTCTTTCTAGATCAAGTTTTAAGGTATGCGTAGTGTTCATCCATGGATTCCTTTCATCCTTGGTGGTCACGAACCCTCTTTTAAACTATGAATCATGAAGTTATGTTATGGGTTGATTATAAGGTGAATCACAAACTATATGTATTCCCTTTCATGTATAAGATGTTGAGAACCATGTGTAGTATGAAAGCCCCTACTTATGGTATTATGAATTGTAGATGTTATTCCTATAATCAAGACGTATCATGTGTGTCAATTTCCTTCCATCGAGACCTGGGGGTACTTGTACCCAAAAAATATAACTGTGTGCCTAGAGCTGAGTCAGTCTCAAGATAATCTCAGTCATGCTATGATCAGTAGAACTCAGTCAGTTACAGAATTTAGAACTCTCAGACAGTTATAGAACTTAAGAAATCTCAGTAATCTAAGTATCGTTATCCTTCCAGCTTTAGTTTAGTACTCAGCTCAGATCTCAGTAGCATTCAAGAAATCAATTTAGAACTTAGTATCATTCAGTCATATAATAGATTTAATAGTATTCTATCAGATAATGGAACCAAGTGAACGCAGTCAGCTCAATCAAGTAATAAAGTCAGTAACAACTTTAATTTAGTTCAAGTACAAGTTCTAAGAATCAGTTTAGAGTCTTTCAGTTGGGAGTAGGAGCTAGCACCGAGTGAGTACAGGGATGGCGGCTCCCCATCAGAGAGGCAGAGTCGTTAGGAGCAATCCCTAAACTCCAGACCTCCATAGCTAGCGCAGGATGTAGGAGTTACCCATCAGAAAAAGGCTTGTCATCTGTCAGAGAGGCTTGACTATTATACTACCTTAGGCTTGACATCCTTCGAGGGTCACCGGTCAGATAGGCTTGACCAGAGAGGTCTTTACTCATGGCACGGTATTGATACCCTTCCAGATGGGGTTACAGGTTGGACCCCACTAGTTCAGACTCAGGGTATGTCGGTTAAGTGAGAACTCCCACAGTTACAATTTTAGTATCAGTCTTCAGAGTAGAGCTCAGAAATTAGGACTATTAGATTCAGTCATCAATCTCAGTAAGGAACTCAGATAGTTCCACAGATTGATAGACCACCCACTAAATAGGCTTGGTCTCACATAAAGTTATTTAGTAGTAGTACTTATAGAGGTCACCTATCAGATAGGCTTGATCTCAGTCTTAGATTTAGTTGAGTATTCTCAATATCAGTTCCAGAGATCACCCGTTAGTTAGGCCTGATCTCAAGCTTAGTCACTCTTAATCATTATTAGAAGATTTAGACTGTCAGATACAGTCGCTCAGTATCAGTTACATTGGTTAGGCTGATCATCACAGTTATATCAGTTAGATCAGTAGTCATAGATTACGTTATCAGTATTCAGTTTTAGGACTGTTAGGCACAGTCAATCAGACCAATTCTTCATAATTTGAACTGTCAAAAATAGTCATTCATCTATTCAGTATCTCAGTATCAGTAAACTCATTTTGTCAGCATTCAGACTCAGTAGTAGTATCACCACGAGTTAAGTTATAGTTACTTATGCATATATGTATTCTCACGTTCATATCAGTCAGCATTGTTCATGCATATAAACCCTTTGCATTTAGCCTACCTCACTCGTATACTCAGTACATTCAGATGTACTGATGCATTCGTGCTTTGTTGTTTTAATTTACTCCATAGGTTTAGAGTCACGAGTTCCAGAGCAGTAGTAGCTTTGCAGATTTCAGCAGTAAGAGTTAGAAGTGAGTCCTCATCCTTTGAGAATATGTTTATTTATTCATTATCCTATTAGTCAGTTTATTAGACGGAGTTAGTTGGGAATATGTCCCATTAGCTCCTTCTTCTGATTACTCAGACAGTAGAGGCTTTCAGACTCGATGCAGACTAGATATTAGACTTGGTTTAGACTTCAGTATTTTTAGTTTTGTTTTGGTATTGTGATACCACCTTATTCAGATGTTATTATTATTTAGATGTTAATCCGGTTTGAACCTTATGGACTTTCAGTTCATGTTTCTGCATTTTCTAGTATTTTATGCAGTATACAGGTATCAGTCATGGGTTAGCTTATGGTCCTTTGGGGCTCATGAGCACCACGTAGCATTTCGATTCAGAAAATTGGGGTGTTACAAACTTGGTATCAGAGCCTAAGGTTCAATAGAGTCCTACGAAGTCTGAAAGTCATATCTAGTAGAGTCTTGTACATGGGTGTGTTGTGCACCACGCTTATGTGCAGTAGGCTATGAGATGTTTTAGGAATAGTTTCCCTTCTTTTATATTTCAGATCATGCTATATAAAGGTTTCCTAAGAAACTCATGTAGATTCTCATCATGCTCCACTCATGTCAACTCCACCTTACTTTTAAGGTAACAGAAGTAGTAAAGCTCAAGTCCTAAAGATAAGGCTTTCTCAGACAGTCCCTACAAACAGTTATGGGATTTGCCACATGCTCAGATAGTATCCCTCGGTTCCGTTATGTTCCAAAGTTGTACAAATTTCATTCATAAACATGAGAACTCATTCTTGATTCTGAATTTAGTTATTCCACTAGATCCATTCTTAGAATCCTATGATAGCATAGTCCTAGAGTTAGAAGCATAAACCCAGGAGTTTGGCAGTAGTAGAGTTGGGATAATACTATCCAGATTGAACAGATTATGTATTCATAGGGATAGTTGTACCAAAGTGAATCAGTAGGCTTGAACAGTGCAAGCAAGAAATTAAGACTACTGATTTAAAATTAAGTGTGTAGAGATGGATGTGAATTAGGAATGTATTATTAGAAGTATATGAGGAAATAGTAGCAGATAATGTGTTTAGTAAGGCAAGATTGTGTCGAACAGAGTGTAAGTACGTGGTGATGATTGCAGTTCAGTCCAGATCTTAGTAAAGTGTTCATAGACTTAAGATGATGGCTTAAAGTTAGGGGGAGATGATAGATCAAGTAACCAAGTCAGGCTCTCAGAATTCCAATAGTAGTGCTAGTATGAATAGAAAAAAAATAGTAAGGGAAGATGATTCCCGATCCATCCTTATCTCGGTACAAGTTTTGTACTTCAGTCAGCATAAAGCCTACACATGTTTCATAATGTAGTTTCGTGAACACAAATTATATTCACACGCTTTTCATAGAATCTTGTGCTCTTACAGATCCCCACATAAGAAGTTCAAGCTCACTCAGTATTACAAATCATGTCTCATGAACAAGAAACTCGAACCTCAAGTCATGAAGCTCATGACTCATGTACACATGTCACTTTTTATAGATTGCTCAAATCCCATGACTCATGTTACACTCCTATTAATCAGTTAATCTAGGATATGTCATGTATATCCTCAGTTCAGACCTTTTGGATACATCCATATTGTTGATATCCTATTCCTCAGGCACTTGTCATGTGTCAAGTTCAGCTAGTGTCCATTCATGTTTCTAGTCCTCTTGATTAAACCCTTTCAGTGAGCTCTCTCTTTATGAGAATAGTGTAGTGATAAGCAGTTGCTTAGATAAGTGAGAGAGTAAATAATGCATGTTAAGATAAGATTATTGCATACCTATTTTATATGAGGGTGTATTTATGGAGATAGGCTTGAATGTCATGCTAATATACAAATAAATTACTAGCAAGAGGTTGTACCAGGAAAAGTTCAGAGTGTGAGTGTACATTTAAATCCTTGACTTATGACAGCCTTCATTATGTGACTATCATAACTCAGTTACTATCTCAGTTACAGTCTTAGTTATAATCTATGCTTCAGTTCAGTAATCAGCTCAGTTCATGTGTCATGCCTTAGTTTTAGATCTCATATAATCAGTCATGATTCAGTTCCCAGGTGCCTTGCACATCGCCTCAGCTTCTTTCAGTAGCTCAGCCAAGTCAGTATTCTGTGAGGGACCTAGTGTCCCAAGGGGGAGATACGCTATGATTCCCCAAACTTTCATAACATAAGCATTCCATTCTCTCTTTATGCAATGAATCCAGTATGGAGTAGGGGATACTCATAAGTTGACCCTTAAGCTCCAACCTCAATTGCACACCATGTATTACAGACTCAGTTCAGTTCATGTATCACGTTCCAGACTCAGTTATGATCTCGTGTTTTTGCTCATGCATATTAAGTAATTAGTCTCAGACTCATCGGTATTTTTAGTTTAAGGTAAAATTCTTCGTTGAATTTACTTATTCTCATGTTCAAATTTCAGTAAGAAACTTGGTATTCAACTCCATGCTTAGTTTTCAGTTCAAACTTGGTATCTTTACTATTGCATGTTTAGTCGCATATTCATGAGTTAGTTCAGTTATGTATTCACGCATCATATATGCATGATTAACTTACCATTACATTCAATCATGCATTCACGTATCATGTTAGTCATAAAATTAGGCATCAGATATACATTCTTATTATGAGAAACTCAGTTCATCAGAACACTCAGTCATGCATTCATGAATCAGTACTCATGCATCAGATATGCATGTTCAGTATGATATATTCAGCTTATTAGTCATGTCAGTCCTAACACCATGTTTCAGTAGTGTATGTCTTGTACGTACTTCAGTTGATATTTTCTTCCATCTCAGTCAATCTACTTCGAGGACGAATATTCCCAAGGGGGAGATATTGTAATACCCCAGAAAGTCCAAACCAATATTAGCACCATGTTTTAATATCATGAATAGTACATCATGATTCTTTCATATTTTTATGAGAAATTTAGATGTATATTAAGTCTTCAAATAACTCCCAACTATCAGACGAATCAAAACATTCCTTATCGATTGAATTCTTTGGCAGGATATTGCCATAGTCAACTTCAAATGAGCATATCTCTCTTTATACTATAAATTTTTGAGGTCATGACCCACAACAGATAGATAATTGAATTATCTTTTCAACGATACTAATTATGCCTAAATCCAATATCAAAGCCAAAAGTTATGCCCATTTTACTCCAACATGTTAGCCTGAAAACTGAGTGATGACATTTCTGATAACCTATCACATTTTTGATGACTTATCAGCAATGTCGTTAGACTTAGGTAGAATGTCAAAAATTTCAGCTCCCAAGTGACGACCTGAGCTGACAGGCTATTACAAATCTAACGGCTTATCAGCCCATGTCCTCAGCTGATAATTTCAGAAATCGGGAGGTAATTTTGTAGGGGTATTTTGGTCTTTTTCCCTCACTCTGAACACTGTATTAAAGACCTAAGAAGGCTATTATCCTATTATTTTCTCATTCTCCTCAAGAACAAGAACATTATCTCCCAAAGGGGTTAAACCCTAGTCAAGAAAAATCAAGAGCAAGCCTAAGGACTTCTTCAAAAACCTTCAAGAAACATTAGATCTCTTTCAAGATCAAGCTTTAAGGTATGCGTAGTGTGCATCCACGGATTCCTTGCATCCGTGGAGTTCAAAAACCCTCTTTTAAACTATGAATCATGAAGTTATGTTATGAGTTGATTATGTTTGTGCGATTGATTGTTATACAACTCCCAAATTAGAATCTTTATGTGATTTTATGAAACTAGGATGACATGCAAATTGAAATATATGAATTTTGAGTGGTTTAAATCATTAATGTAATGAATATGCCTATGCCACAAGGTGTGCATGCAGGGTGTTTAATAAAGACCTAAGAAAGTAGAAATCATGTATTATAGGTAAATATAACTTTAATGACAAGACCATGCTCTATTCCTTACGACTCAACATGAATTCTATACTATTGTTGTGTATTTATTGTTGTGATATGGAATGCTCATGAAATAGAAGTTATGCAAGTATTTACATGTAATACACATTCCCTTTCATGTATATGGTGTTGAGAAACATGTGTAGTATGAAATGCCCTACTTATTGTATTTTGAATTATGAATATTGGTCATGTGTTCAAGAAGAGTAAAGTCATGTTTTTATCAGTTTCCTTCCATCGAGTCCTGGAGGTACTTGTACCCGACAATTTAGCTGTGTGCCTACAACCATATCATGTTTCACGATACTCTCAGTCAAGCCATGATCCATAGAACTCAGTTAACCATGTGACTCAGGAAATAGTAGAAATCTCAGTAGTTCAGTAATCTCAGTGATTTTAGTATTCCAAGTAAAATCTCAGTAACAATAGTACTCTCAGTCAGTCCTCAGACATCAGTACATTCTGTCAGTCAACGAAACTCAGTAAACTCAGTTTAGCTCCGCTAAACAATACCACTAGTATCAGTTTAGCTAATCAGTCCAGTTCAGCAAATTAGTTTAGTTTAGTTAATCAGTTCAGCTCAATAAATCAGTTCAGTGTCTTTCAGATAGGAGTACGATTCAGCACTGAGCAAGCCTAGGGATGGGGACTCACCCACTAGAATAGGAATGAGATCCCTAGAATCAATCCCTAAGTTTCATAACTATGTAGACTGTGTAGGTACTAGATGTCACCCGTTAGATAGGACTGACATACTTAGGGATCACCCGTTAGAACATTTAAATATATAGAACTGATCCTAGGGGTCACCCACTAGATTAGGACTGACTCCATAACAGTTTTCTTTACCAGTGGTGCGGTACTAACACACTTCCAACTAGGGTTACAGGTTGGACCCCAGACAAGCTAGAAAGGGGCATTTTGGTTAGATGAATACATCCCACAGTTTCAGTTATAGAATCAGGACTGTTAGATATAGTCAATTTAGCTTAGTAATATAGATTCATGACTGTTAGATACGATCAATCTTTATCATTATAAATAGACTTTAGGATCATCCACTAGATAGGACTGATTTCAACTATGGTCAATCAATATCAGTATCATCAGATTTAGAGATCACCCGCTAGGTAGGACTGATCTCAGAATAAGTCAATTTATCTTTATTAAAATATACTCAAAGATCACCCGCTAGATAGGACTGATCTCAAATTCAATTACTCCATACAGAGCCGAAACTTAGATAGTTCCATCAAAACTTAGACTGCTAGATACAGTCACTTAGTATCAGGTACATTGGTTAGGTCGATCATTACAATTATATCAGTTATATCAGTCATCATAACTCACGTTATCAGTATTCAGTTTTAGGACTGTTAGACATAGTCAATCAGACCAGTTTTTTATAATTCGAACTGTCAAAAATAGTTGTTCATCTAATCAGTATCAGTAAACTCATGTTGTCAGTATTAAGACTTAGTAGTCAGTATCACCACGAGTTCAGTTATAGTTACTTATGCATGTATGTATTCTCACGTTTATATCAGTCGGCATTGTTCATGCATATAAACCCTTTGTATTTACCCTACCTCACTCGTATACTCAGTACATTTAGTTGTACTGATGCATTTATGCTATGCTGCTTTCTCTTATGTTACACCATAGTTTCAGAGGCATGAGTTCCAGAGCAGCAGTAGCATTGCAAATTTCAGCAGTCAGAGTTAGAAGTGAGTCCTCATCCTTTGAGGACATGATTATTTCTTCATTATCCTATTAGTCAGTTTATTAGACGGAGTTAGTTGGGGATATGTCCCATCAGCTCCTTATTCAGATTACTCAGATAGTAGAGGCTTTCAAACTAGATGCAGACTAGATATTAGACTTGGTTTAGACTTTAGTATTTTCAGTTTTGTTTTGGTATTGTGATACCACCTTATTCAGATGTTATTATTATTCATATGTTTATCCAGTTTGAACCAAATTGCCGTTCAGTTCATGTTTCCATATTTTCTAGTATTTTATGTAATATACAGATACATATATCAATCATGGGTTAGCTTGTGGTGCTTCGGGGTCATGAGCACCGTATAGCTCTCTAGTTTAGAAAGTTGGGGCATTACAACTCAGTATATTTAGTCATACTAACCTATTTGCGCTATGGTATTTTATTTTATGCCATAGGTTAAGAGGCACGAGTTCCAAAGTAGTAGTATCATTACAGATTTTAGCAGTCAGAGTTAGTAGTGAGTCCTCATTCTCTGAGAACATAATTACTACTTTATTACTTTAGTATTTCACTTTGGCTTTCGCTAGTCGAAAGTTAGTTGGAGAGATGTTCCTTCCACTCCCTACTTTAGATAGTTAGAGGCTTTCAGACTAGATTACAAACTAGATTACAGACTAGATTCAGACTTTAATATTTTAGTTTTGTTTTGGTATTGTGATACCACTTTATTCAGACATTGTTATTATTTAGATTATGTTCAGTATTGAACCTTATGGACTTTCAGTTTATGTTTCTGCATTTATATAATATATTATGCAGCGTACAGGTATAAATATCAGCCATAGGTTAGCTTGTGGTCCTTCGGGGTCATGAGCACCGTGTAGCGTTCCAATTTAGAAAATTGAGGTATTACAATTACACATGCAGAATTGTACAAGCTAGGAATTACAAAATGTCTTATGAACTCATAAGTAAATCTCACCCTTCACCTAGTAAGCCTTATGGTATCATCTTGCTAACCCTTATCTTTGATCACAATTTAAATATCATCTTATAGGTCTCAAGTTATTAGACAAGGGTTGATAACCTCGAATTCTATTGTAATCCTCTTTTCCCCAATTTGATCTCTCTTGTGAAGATGATCTTGAATACAGGATAGTTCTTAGAGTTATCCATTAATAAGAAAGGAATAAACTAAAGAATATTCCAATACATGTGTAAATAATGATCTTGCTGAACCTCACACTTCCTTACTTTATTATGCTACTAGGGTTCCTACAACCTCAGTTTCAAGAATTATCCGCTCGTAGTTAAAAGATAATCCATAGATTTCAATAAAGAATTCATAGAATTAATCTCACAATAATAAAGAATGAAACTCAAAGTCTTGAATTAATTACTAAATGAAAAACCAAGAACATGAGAATTCCAAGATCAAAAGTGTAATCTTGGAATCAAAATATGTTTGGAAGAGTATAAAGTGTGTAACCTAATTAAGGATTACCTCAAGGGTATTTATAGTTTCTCAAATAACAAAGGAAACCCAACAAAAATAAAATAGAAAAATTAAGTCGTTAGTGGTTACGACTCTAGTAAGGGGTCGTTGGGACTGATGACAACTTATTGGATATGATCGTTGCTCTCTTCTAGTCTCAGTGATAATGACTTGTGGTAAGATCTCATAAGTCGTTGGCTACCAGTCGTTGTCAATCTAGTGATTTTTCACCTTTCGGGACTTTTTTTTGTCTATTGGTAGAAAAACTCCTCACTATGAGTCATTGGCCATCGTAACGACTTCTAGTCTTCTTACATTTCCACTGGTACTTTAACTTGTCAAAATTTAGGACTTTTGATTCTTTGCTCAGAATGACTCACACCATGACTCGTTGTCACTCCTAATGAGTTGAGGTCAGCCTCAACTTTGATCCTTCAAATGACATCCTTCAATGTTATTACCACGACTTGGGCTACAAGTCATTAGGCGACTAAATGACTTTTAGTCCACTCAACACTTTGATTATTTTTAGAGCTTTTTTATCTTTTTCGAATCCACACTACTTCAAGCCAAATTTACCTGTAACACTCACAAAACACATATTATATCCAAAAAAATAGCCCAAGTAAGTCCATATTTCATAGTCTTAAGAATTGAAAGTGTCATGAACCCATGGAATATCAGTAGGCAGAAGTGTTATATGGATCGTAGACTTAGTACCTTTGAGATTTATAAATAGTGATTGAGTTTTCCTATGTGTCACCCATGAAGGTCATGGTGAGGTTTGGAATGATAGGCGAGCTTATTCCTAGGTATATTAGACCTCTTAAGATTTTTTAGACTATGAGGGATGTGGCCTATGGGTTAGCATTTCCCTAAGATTTATCAGTTGTTCATCTATTTTTCATGGTTTTATGCCTCGGGGTTACATTCTAGATGAGTTTAATGTCATTAATTGGAATTCAGTCCAGTTAGATGAGAGGTTGTCTTTTGTTGAGGGGCCCATCTTCATTTTAGCTAGGAATGTTAGATGATTGGGTTCTAGAGATGTTCCAGTAGTTAAGGTCCTATAAAGTCATCGACCTATAGATGAGGCAACTTGGGAGGTCAAGTCTAATATGTGTGGTAGTTATCCCCATCTTTTAGTTGATTCAGTTATTTCCTTTTCCTTTAGTTTAAGGACAAACTAGATTTTTAGTGGTGGATGATGTAATGATTTGATTTTGGAGATTTTTGTGAAATATTCATTTCTGTATGATTTGACCATTTTATCCCTCCCCATGTTTGTTTTGTATTATTTATGGGGTGTGTGAATGATTACCATGATTCCTAATACATTTTGATGATTTGTGTGAGTTGGTGGTTTTTGGTAGCTTCAAACCCTTCTAGCTAACTTCATTTAATATTTATTGATTTTTCCATCAAATGCTAAATGGAATGCGGTAGCAAATCTATAATGTTGATTTTAAGGTTGGAAACCTGGATGGTACGGTTTTATTGGTTTTATATATCATTTTGACTCTTGATTTGGAAAGTTGTGAAATTGGATCATGAGGGTCAATTGTGAAAATATTTTTTTTTTCAAAAATTTGATAACGTCATTGAGTCCAGAAGGTCAAATTTAGGTTAGTAGTAGGTTAGTTCAATTTTTTGGCCTTTAGATCCCATTTTGATCCTTGGTTCAAAAATAGTGTAGATAGGGTCCCGGGAGTCAATTTTGTGATAATGAACTATGTTGATTTGATGATTCCATTGGATCAGAAACATGTTTTAAAATCAATTTCACTACTGGATCATGTTCATAGGGTTTTGAATGAGTTTCAGGGGTCAAAAATAAGTTTTTTACATTGGTCGTGTTTGTATGTTCACAAAAGTGAACCTTTAACCATTTGAACGGGTTGCTTAAGCAAAAATTTGGCTGCTTAATAAAAATTTTGACCCTTTTACCAAGTCTCTTAAGAGATCAAATGTCTCTTAAGTGACGATCACTGAGTATAAGATCTAAAATCATTTTTTGATATTTTGGGAACTAGAAAGCTCCAATTTTGATGATTTTCGAAGTGTTTTTAGTAGAATCATTGTCTATCAATTTAGAAATTTATTTTTCCCTATTTCTCATTAACTTCTGTTTTATTTTTCATGATTTCCACCAAAGTTGAGAATCAAAACTCCATTTTCATTATTTAGGCTTGGGAGCTCGGATTTGGATGATTTCAAAGAGGATTTTGAAATTTCTTCCATGGGTAAGTTTCTAATCTTATAATTATGATTTTTCTATTTATTTGATCTACAAAATAACTTTAAATTCTTTATTTTAAAAATAATTTGGCAGATTTTGCCGGTAAAGCTTGAAAATAGATTTTCTTTTATTAGAACCTCATTTTTAACTCGTTTTCGCATGAGTTTTTAGCTATATACTCCTATGAATATGTGTCTCTAAAATAAAATTATGATTTTACCCTTCTTTTTCAAAAATTTATTTTGGGGGTCCGTTTTGACCCTGACTCAAAAATAGGCAATATGATTTTATTAGATCTTTTTTAGATGCATACATTCTATATTTGTACATTTTAGTTGATTTTGGGTTTGTTCGTATAGGGAAAGCTACAAATAGAAGACTTTTAATACCCTTTTTTGACATTCGAGGTAGGTTATGGCTTACCTTTCTTCAGAATGGGTTGGATAATTAATAAAAATATAAAAGAATGCTAAAGATAAGGGGTTGTGTAATGGAAAATGTGTTTAGGTGATTATGTGCCCGTGTGGATAATATTTGGTAGTTTAAGGCATTACTTGCTATATATGACTGTGTGGAGTCTTGTATGATGTTGTTGGCCTGGTATTGATATATGTATGCTTGATTGCACTCTTTTTGGAGGGAAAAAGCCTAGATTTTGGGATATATATGGTATCAATGACATTTTATTGCATGTTTCACTTGATGGCTTATGGGTTATATTGGATCATAGGTGGTTGGTTGAATTAAGTGGATTTTTGGATCACGTGGTTGGTATATTGGTTAGATATTAGATATTCCCATTTTGGTTGGTCGTGAACATTACATCCTCATATCATATTCATTTATGAAATATTGGTACCATCATGGAAATACTAGAAATATTGGCTTTTCTGACAAAAAAATGTAACATCTTAAAAAACTTCTATCGATATATGTGTCGGAGAAAATTTATAGATATTGATATTGGATATTAGTTGTATATGATTTATCAACCCCCCATGGGTCCTACCTCAGGAGCACAACTCGATAGGTGTATACTGAGGTTGTTCGATGATCTCGTACATCATCGTTGTCATCATCATCATTATCTTTGTTGCATTCTATATATATTGTGTTTATTCTATGTTGTGTTTATGTTCTTGATATGATATTTTTCTATTTGTATTCCATTCCCCTACTTATACAGATTATACATGTATATATGTGTTTTCTCTTGTATTATTATATGTTATATATATATATATAGCAGAACTGTTAGAGGAGACAGTATGGGCTACCAATTAGGATACATTTTGATTACAGATGATGTGCCTATAGTTGTGTTTATACGCTTTATTTTTTAATCTACTTAGTTGGCCTATGATACGTACTGAGTATAAGTAGACTGTACTTATTCTTACTATGCCTTTTTGGTGTAGATACTGGTAAGAGTGCGCGGCATAGATAGCTGATTCAGGCTACATTTGGAGTATATTTGAGGTAGCAGACATCCTATGCTTCAGGAGTTGGCCTACCACCTCTTCCTATCTATTTTTATGTCTTATTTAGTATTTTTGAGATAGATTTTGATCCTTTTTAGACTGTCACTGTATATTTTGACATTCAAGATTTATTTAGTAGTTCTTATACTATGACACTATGTTTCGGTATATTGTATGGTATATTTGGTTGTGTATATCTGTTTTTCCTATATATGTGTGGTTCGCCTCTGTTCTAAGATTCTTGCCTTGGATTTTTGTATTATCTTTTATTTTATGTCAATTTGGGTGATAGGTTTACTTGTCAAGTCCTACCACGGCAAGTGCCATTAATCCCCTTGGTTTTTGGGTCGGATATTATAGGGTGTGCTTAGTTATTGTTTGTTCAAACTAGCAGGTCATTATATTGGTTTTATTTTGATTAGTTCGTAGCAGGCTGATTGTGAACTGATATTGAGATTTGAGGTATGATTCAAATTTCTTTCTTTTATGATTCTTAAATTACGTATAATTATCTTATGATTAGACATTATTATTAGGGTCTCTGATTATACCAACATTAGTTCCTACTTGATTAGTAGGCCTTAAGCTGTTAGAATGGCTACTTTAGGTTGTACCTTTGAGTTAGTCTTGTATACTTATATATAAATATATTTCTAGATGTGGTATTAAAGTCTATCACTCTTTTATTTAGTTATTCATAATGTATATACATTTTTTGACCTTGTACGAGTGGTGGGTACCACTAGTGTGATAGGGTACGGGTGGTATGGTGGAGTCATACCTTCCGGTGGGAAATTAATATAGTTTAAGTTGGGGATTTCTGGACATTTCCTCTTATAACTCATTTGGACCCCATGACTTAAAACACCTTTTTGGGGCTTCATTAACCTATTTGTAATCAATCAAACACTTAGAAACTCTCTTAAAATCTATCAAGGCTCTTGGGTTAAGAAAACGCTAGGGTTTCTTTCAAGGTGGTCAGTTGAGGCTCATAAGGATGATTTCTTCTCATCTTCTTCTCAATCTAAGGCATGTTACTCCTCCTTCATTGTTAGTTCCAAAATAAAGGCATGTTTTATGAATTATTTTCATGGCATAATTCTCAATCTATGATGCTTTCTTTTTATGTTACACCATAGGTTCAGAGACACAAATTTCTAGATCAGCAGTAGATTCCAAATTCCGTAGTCAGAGTAGAAGTGAGTCCTCATCCTTCAAGGACATAATAATTTTTTAGTATCTCATTGATTAGCGTATTAGTTGGAGTCAATTGTGGACATGTCCCATCAACTCTTTATTAAGATTCTTTAGATAGTAGAGGCTTTTAGACTAGATGCAGCCTAGATACAGACTATGATGTTTTAGACTTTAGTTTTGTTTTTGGTATTCTATTACCCCACACAGAAGTTACGTTATTTAGTTATGTTCATGATCGAACCTTATGGCCTTTCAGTGAATGTTTCCACATTATTATATTATCTTATGTAGTATACAGGTACAGATATCAGTCATGGCTTTCGCATTCCAGTTCTGCAAATTGGGTTGTTACAAACTTGGTATCGGAGCCTAAGGTTCAATAGAGTCCTAGGAAGTCTGAAATACGCATCTAGTAGAGTATTGTACATGGGTGTGTTGCACGCTAAATTTATGTTCAAGAGGCTATGAGATATTTTAAGTACAGTTTCCCTTCTTTTAGTATTCATATCGTGCCTGTGAGCATAATCACATATCAGTCTCTCAGTCTAATCCGCTTCTTCTCTTTATTTTAGAACATGCCTCCTAAGAGAAAAAAATCAGTCAACCCCTCATCCCGAAGAACCTTTGGGTGATCATGTTTCTTATGCAGAGTTCAGGATCATATTTACCACTCTTTCTCAATCAGTCGCTGCTCATAATGAACGGCTAACGGTTATTTTGGCCAACCTAGTGGCCAACTCAGCTGCAGCAAGGATTTAGGACTTCACCCAAATGAATACTTCAACCTTCCTCGGGTCTAAGGTAGATGAAGACCATCAACAATTCTTAGATCAAGCTCAGAAAGTGAGAGACACCATGGGGGTGACTACTTTTGAGAGTACTGAGCTAGCTGCATACCAGTTGCAGGATGTGGCTCATGCTTGGTTCAAACAGTGGAAGTCCAAAAGATCAGATGATGCAGGTCCTATAGAGTGGGAGGAGTTTGTCACTGTATTCTTAGACAGATTCTTTCCCTAAGAGCTTAGAGAAGCCAAGGTGCTAGAGTTCATCAACCTCAAGCAGGGCAATATGACAGTGAAAGAGTATTCTTTTAAGTATACTCAATTAGCTAGGTATGCCCCTCATCTGGCTGCAGACAGTAGATCCAAGAAGAGTAAGTTCGTTTCAGGGGTGAACGACAGCAAGGTTAATAAGTGCAGATCTGCCATACTGAATAGTGACATGACCTTATCTAGACTTATGACCCATGCTTAGTAGATAGAGGAGTAAAAGATTAAGCAGTGGGAGAAAAAAAAAATAAGAGAGCAAAGATAGGCAGTTTTAACTTTGCTCAGCCTAAGTCAGAAGGAGGAAACCATTCCCAATTTTATCCTAAGTCATCAGTTCCAGCCTGCTCTACAACCAGTGCTCTAGTTCCTAAGTTCAGAGAGGTTAACAAAGATAGAGCTCCAGGCTCTAAGACCCAAGGCAGTGTTAGCAGTGCCCGCACCTATCCTCTTTGCTAGACTTGCGGTAAGTACCATCAGGGTATTTGTAGAGCAGGTAGTGGCATTTGTTTTGGTTGTGGTAAGCCAGGCCATAGAATTAGAGACTGTCCGCAACCAGGTCCTCAGGGTCAATAAAATTGCTCCTCAGCTCAGTCCGATCACCCAAATCAGTATGGTGCCACATCCAGTGCTACTAGCGGGCAACACCCAAATCGTCTCTATGCTCTTCAGACTCGACACAATCAAGAAAGTTCTCCTAATGTAGTTACTGGTACATTACAGATCTTTCATGTGCATGTTTATGCTTTGCTAGATCTAAGATCTTCCTTTTCTTTTGTTACTCCTTATATAGAAATTGATTTCAGAATCAGTCCCAAAATTCTAGCAGAGCCCTTTTCAGTCTCTACCCCAGTGGGTAAAACCATCATAGCCTGGCGGGCATACAGGAACTGCCCGGTTATGATATTTCAGAAAGTCACTTTAGCAGACTTGGTTGAATTAGAGATGACTGATTTTGATGTCATTCTCAGCATGGATTGGATTCATTCCTACTATGCCACAGTCAACTGCAAAAATAAAATAGTTCGGTTTCAGTTCTCAAATGAACCCTTCCTTGAGTGGAGGGGTAGTACTTCAGTGTTCAAGGGTCAACTTTTTTCCTACCTTCGGGCAAGGAAAATAATATCTAAGGGATGTATTTATCATATAGTTCATGTTAGAGATTTTAGTTCTGAGGCTCCCAGCCTCGAATCAGTCCCAGTAGTGAATGAATATTTAGATGTCTTTCCCGAAGATCTTCCAGGAATTCCTCCCAAAAGGGAAATAGACTTTGGTATTGATCTTTTTTCAGAAACTTAGCCTATCTCTATTCTGCCATACAAAATGGCACCAGTAGAACTCAGAGAACTAAAAGATCAGTTGAAGGATCTCTTAGATAAGGGATTCATCAGACCTAGTATTTCCCCGTGGGGTGCACCAGTCTTATTCGTGCGTAAGAAAGATAGTTCACTCAAAATGTGTATAGATTACTATCAACTCAATAAATCATGGTCAAGAACAAGTATCCTTTTCCCAGAACCGATGACTTGTTTGACCAACTTTAGGGTGCCAGTTATTTCTCTAAGATAGACCTCAGATCCGGCTATCATCAGCTCAGAGTTAGAGAATGTGACATCCTAAATATAGCTTTCCGTATGTAGTATGGTCACTTTAAATTTCTAGTCATGTCATTTGGTATTACCAATGCCCCAGCCGCTTTCATGGACTTGATGAACCGCGTGTTCAAACAGTACTTGGACATGTTCGTCATAGTATTCATAGATGATATTCTGATCTATTTCCACACTAAGCGCGATCATGCAGACCATCTCAAGACAGTAATTTAGACTCTCAGAAATTATCAGTTATTCGCCAAATTCAGTAAGTGCAAATTTTGGCTAATATCTATAGCATTCCTTACCCATATTATTTTCGGTGATGGCATTAGAGTAGATCCTCAAAAGACCTAAGAGGTAAGGAACTGGCTTCGCCTTATCTCTTTATCAGATATCTGGAGTTTCTTGGGTCTGGCTGGCTATTACAGATGGTTTATTGAGGGATTTTCTTCTATTGCATCCCCTATGTCCAGATTGACTCAGAAAAAAGTCAAGTTTTAGTGGTTAGATCCATGCGAGAAGAGTTTTCAAGAATTAAAGACTCGACTCACCTCAACTACAGTTCTAGCATTACCAGACGATTCAAACAGTTTTGTAGTATATTGTGATGCATCTAGAGTGGGTTTAGGTTGTGTCCTCATGCATCATGGTAAGGTCATAGCCTACGCCTCCAGACAGCTTAAACCCCATGAAAGAAATTATCCTACTCATGAACTTAAGTTAGCACCCATAGTTTTGCCTTACAGATTTGGAGGTATTATCTCTACGGAGTTCATGAAGACGTCTTCACAGATCATAGGAGCCTTCAGTATGTCTTTTCTCAAAAAGATCTCAATATTCATTAGAGAAGGTGGTTAGAGATCTTGAAAGATTATGATGTGAGTGTCCTTTGTCATTCGAGCAAGGCCAGTGCAGTAGCCGACGCTCTCAATAGACTCTCTATGGGTAGTGTTTCTTATGTTGAAGATAGTAAGAAGAAGTTAGCTCAATAAGTACACCAGCTTGCTAGACTAGGCGTTCGCTTAGTCAACTCTTCAGAGGGTGGTGTATGTGTTCAGAGTAGTTCAGAATCATCTCAAGTTTCTGATGTGAAAGAAAAGCAAGATAAGGATCCTAGCCTTGTCAAGCTAAAAGAGTCAGTTCAGAATCAGAAAATAGAGGTTTTCTCCCAAGGGGGAGATGGCGTCCTTCATTGCCAGAGTCATCTCTGTGTTCCAGGCGTAGATGACATAAGGTAGCAAATTCTTACAGAAACAGATGGCACATGCTACTCTATTCATCCAGGGGACACTAAGATGTACCGTACTTGCGGAAGATCTATTGGTAGAGTGGGATAAAGAGAGATATTGTAGAGTTTGTGGATAAGTACTCTATATGCTAGCAGGTTAAGATAGAGAATCAGAAGCCTAGTGGTTCTATACAGGAGTTTATCATTCCTACTTGGAAGTGGAAGGAAGTGAACATGGACTTCGTGATGGGTTTTCCTCAAACTCATCATCAACATGATTCAGTTTGTGTCATTGTAGAAAGGATGACCAAATTAGATTATTTTCTTCTGATTTATACTTCTTATTTAGCCGAGGGTTATGGTAAACTCTACATCAAGGAGTTGGTCAGGTTGCACAGTGTTCCATTATTAATTATCTCAGACAGAGGTACCCAGTTTACCTCTCATTTCTGGAAAGCATTCCAAAAGGGTCTTGGTACACAAATTCATCTAAATATAGCCTTTCATCCTCAGACAGATGGTCAAGCAGAAAGGACCATTAAGATGTTAGAAGATATGCTAAGGGTGTGTACAATTGATTTCAAGGAAAGTTGGGATGACCACTTGCATTTTATTGAGTTTGCATACAACAACAGCTATCATTCTAGTATTCAGATAGCTTTATTCGAATCTCTCTATAGTATAAAATGTAGATCTATGATTGGTTGGTTCGAAGTTAGTGAGGCCTCAATCATAGGGCCTGACTTGGTATTCGACGCCTTAGAGAAAGCTCAATTAAATAGAGAAAGACTTCGGGCTGCTTAGAGCCAATAGAAGTCTTATGCAAATATTCATAGAAAAGATATCGAGTTTGATATTGGTGATCATGTGTACCTCAAGATCTCCCTTATGAAGAGAGTAAAGAGATTTGGCAAGAAGGGAAAGCTCAGTCCCCGATATGTCGGTCCCTTTAAGATTCTCAGTCGATTAGGCAAGGTAGCTTAGGAGCTCAAATTGCCTTTAGATCTAGCCTCAGTTCATCCAGTCTTTCATGTATCTTTACTCAAGAAGTGTATAGGTGACCCATCAGTCGTAGTCCCTATTCAGAGCATTGATGTTTAAAACAGCCTTTCTTATGAAGAGATTCCAGTTGAAATCTTAGACTATCAGACTCGTACAATGAGGAAAAAAGAAGTCTCTCTGGTTAAAGTTCTTTGGCGAAATCAGTCCGTCGAGGGAGCTACTTGGGAAATAGAACCAAATATGCGTACCAAGTATCCTCACCTCTTCCCCGCTAACTCAGATCAAGCTCAAAGTAATAGTTCTCTATAAGCTTACTCAGTTTCATGATTAGTGTGCATCACTAACTTAGTATACCATGACAATCTTGGTATCAATTACCACCGCATATTCAGTCATGCATTCATGTGTCAAATCAGTTATATAGTTATGCATCAGACATGTATTCTCATTGTGAGAAAACCTAGTTCTTTAGAACTTTTAGTTATGCATTTATGAATCAGTTACGCATGCATCAGATATGCATATTTAGTATGTTATGTTTAGTTTGTCAGACACGTCCATCATGAGATCATATTCTAGTTATTCATGTTCAGCTCAGTGTTTTCCCTCTCAGCCAGTCTCATTCGAGGATGAATGTTCTCAAGGGGGAGATATTATAATGCTCGTGCTTTTTCTTAGCTTGAAAATACTCTCAAGGATGTTACAACTTGATTTGAAATAAGAATTCATTCTTATACATGTGGTATTTCCATAATTTTCACTTCCTATCACATGGGAAATTGAATAAGCTTCCCATCGATATATAATTTATCCAAATCTGACACCCAGGCGAAGAGTTAGGTTGCAACATGATAGCTCTATTTTTCGCCACTATGCAGTTTCCCAATTTTCAATTTCCAGTGACACAGCACGATAATGCCGCGTCGTGCCAAGGGCCCAATTTGGGAAATTTTATTAAAAATTAAATTATGTGTCTAGAGTTAAAAGGGTTAATTTGGCCCCCCTATATAAGCTTCCAAACATGGGATTTAGCCCTTATTCATCCAAAATATTGATGTTTTTATCAAATACTCTTAAGAACTCAAGCTAGGATTTTCATAGAAGGTCTAATTTCAAGAATCTTTCACCATCAATCTTCATGAAATCATAAACTAAGGTATGAATAGTGTTCATTCATGGACTCTTTTCGTCCATGAAGTCCAAGAATCCCTTTTCTAAACTCAAGTTATGGATTTTCTAAATGTTTTCATGTTTTGGCTACTCATGTTCATGTTTGATAGATGTCAAATTGGATTCTACTCCATGATTGTTGATAGTTTGTATGTGGGTTTACTTACTATAGCCATAGATTCATGCAACCCTAAGATTTAAACCCTTGAATGATGAAATTAGAATTAAATCATGATGTTTACATGTACCATGCCTTTCATATGTTTGATTAAATACCTAGATGAAGGAATATTATCTAACTAGCATGATATCATGAAATCGTCATGTAGTCGCAAGATCGTTCCTATTAGATGTTTGATGAAATGCTCCTATGAAGGTAGTATGTATTATTATGATAGTCAAGTCTTCAAGTAAATCATGTTATGTCATTTTCCTTCTATCGAGTCCTGGGGGTACTTGTACCCAAAATATTAGCTGTGTGCCTAGATCCATGTCATGTTTTCATGATACTCTCAATCAAGCTATGAACTCTTAGACTTCAGATAGTCTTATGACTAAGGAAAAATCTCCATGATCCCATGACTTAGTCAGTTGTCAGATATCAGTAGTATTCCATCAGCCATTGAAATTTAGTAACTAAGTCCATGCTCAGTTTAGTTCAGTAAATCATGTTCAGTGTCCATTCAGATGGGAGTAGGAATTAGCACCGAGTGAACCCAAGGATAGGGACTCACCTGTTATACAAGGGTTTGATTAATAGAAGCAATCCTTGCAATCCAGAACTATGGAGCCAACATAGGTTGAGACATCGTAGCCTACTATATGAGGGTAGATGAGGTGGCTTAACCTGTTATGTGAGGGTTCCCGCCATTCTTGCTAGAGTTACCAGTTATATGAGGGTTACTAACATATTGTCCTAACCAGTGGCGCGGTATTGACACCCTTCTAATTAGGGAATAAATTAGACCCCAGCTCAGCTATTATAGCATATTTGAGGCATGTTGGTTAGATACTACTTCCCACAGTTTCATGTTATAGAATCAAGACTGTCAGATACAGTCAATCAGTCTCAGTAATAGAACTCAGAGAGTTCTTTAGGTTTTAGGACTGTTAGACACAGTCAACTAAGACATAGTACAAAACTCAGATAGTTCCATCAGATTTAAGATTGTCAGACATAGTCACCTATGTTATTAGTTATATTCAGATATAGTCATTTATGTTATCAGTTATGTCATGCTATCAGTATCTAGACTCAGTAGTCATGCTACCACGGTATCGATATCATGTTATCATATTGTCAGTTACAGTTGCGTATTTATGTATTCATTCTCACGTTCATGCTAGACAGTCAGTTAGTATTGATCATGCATGCAAATCCTTGCATATAGCCTACCTCACAGGTATACTCAGTACATTCCATTGTACTAACGTATTTACACTATGGTGCTTTTTTATGTTATACCATAGGTTCAGAGACACGAGTTCCAAATCACTAGTAGATTCCAAATTCAACAGTCAGAGTAGAAGTGAGTCCTTATTCTTCAAGCACATAATGATTTTTTAGTATCTCATTGATTAGCTTATTAGTTGAAGTTAGTTGGGAACATGTCCCATCAACTCCTTATTCAGATTCTTCAAACAGTAGAGACTTTCAGACTAGATGCAGACTAGATACAGACTGTTATGTTTTAGACTTCAATTTTGTTTTGGGTATTCTATTACCTCACACAGATATTACGTTATGGGTATTCTATTACCCCACACAGATGTTACATTATTCGGTTATATTCATGATCGAACCTTATGGACTTTCAGTGCATATTTCTGCATTATTATATTATCTTATGCGGTATATAGGTACAAAAATCAATCATGGGTTAGCTTGTGGTCCTTCGGGGTCAAGCGCACCGTGCATCATTCCATTTCAGCAAATTGGGTTGCTACATCTAATTTTTATAGTAAGAGGTGGTTCATAGAGTTATTTGTAGTGCTAGAGGTGCTAAAGGTAGTGATAGGGGTACTCATAGAGGTGGTCATAGGGTTACTCAGTCTAGGATTAAATGTAGTAAGTACATGTTATACCTGGGAGACCCGAGATAGAGGCTTCAAATGCAATTATTGCAAGTATCATCTCAGTTTATGATAGATCTGCTTTTTGGTTCTTTGACCCTAGATCTACATTCTCATATGTGTCTATTTATTTTGCTTTAAGTTTTGGTATTTCAGGTGAGCCCTTTGTTATGCCTCTTCTTGTTCCTACCCCTATAGGAGATTTTTTAGTGGTTGATTAGGTGTACTAATCTTATGTGATTACCTTTACGGGATGTGAGACTTGGGTAAATTGTCCTAGATATAGTTGATTTTGATGTTACTATAGATATAGATTAGTTAACTCCTCACCACACTATTTTGAACTATTTTGTAAAGATCATGACCTTAGCTATGATGGGTGTGCCAAGTTTAGCTTATAAAGGTACACCAAATTTGGGTCTAAATGGTGTAATATCTTTTCTACATGTTAGTCTCATGATAGAGAGAGGGTGTCTATCTTATTTGACACATGTCAGTGATACTAGTGTTGCCTTATTGCCTTCTATGGATTTTATTTTGGTTGTTTACAAGTTCATTGATGTGTCACCTATTTATTTTCTCGGTATGCCTCCAGACTATGATATTGATTTTTCTATTTATGTAGAGTCGGGCACTAAGCCCATTTTTATTTCTCCCTTTAGTACGTCCTCGACTAAGATAAATAAGTTAAAGGAGCAGTAGCAAGATTTGTTGAGTAAGAGGCTTATTAGACCTAGTGTGTCTTCTTGGGTTGTGTCTGTCTTGTTTGTCAAGTATTAGGATGTTTTATGCGAATAAATATTGATTATAGGTAGTTGAACAAGGTGATGGTTAAGAACCGATGTCATCTTACTCACATTGATGATTTTTGACCAGCTTCAGGGTGCTTTAGTGTTTGCTAAGATTTATTTGAGATTTGAGTATCACCAGTTAAAGATTAGCTATTCAAAAGTTTTGAAGAGGGCTTTACAAACTTAATACAGTCATTATGAGTTTTTGGTCATGTCTTTTGAATTGACCAATGCCCCTACATCATTCATAAAGTCGATAATCTGGTATTTTGAATATATCTTGACTGTTTTGTGATTGTATATATAGATGACATCTTGGTTTATTCAAAGAATGAGGCTGACCATGTCAAGCATTTGAGAATTGTACTTCAGAGGTTGCGTGATAAGAAGTTGTATGCTAAGATTTAAAAGTGCAAGTTTTGGTTAGATTCTATCTCTTTCTTAGGTCATGTGATGACAAAGAATGGTATTATGGTTGATCCAGCTAAGAAAACAATGATCCATTATTGGGATAGACCTACTTCTCCTACCGAGATTCATAGTTTTGTTGGTTTGGCAAGTTATTATAGGTGTTTTGAAGAGGGTTTCTCATCTATTATGGCTCTTTTGACCAAGTTGGCTCAGAAAATGTGGTTTTTCAGTGATCAAATACATGTCAGAAGAGCTTCCAATATCTTAAAGAGTTGATGATTTTGGCTCCTATTCTGACTTTTCCCAAGGAAAGTATGGGTTTTACTATGTTTTGTGATATTTTTGATATTGTTTTAAGTATGCTGTTGATGTAAAAGGGTAAGGTGATTTCTTATTCCTTCCGTTACTTGAACCTTCATGAGAGAAAATTCCCTAACCATGATTTGAAATTAGCAATCGTGGTATTTTGTTAAAGTTATCATGTCATTACTTGTATGGAGATCCTTGTGATATCTTCTTGGGCCATCATAGCCTTCAGTACTTATTTAATAAGTCATATGTTAATATGAGGTAACGGTGTTAGCTTGAGTTTTTTAAGGATTATGAAATCACTATTTTGTATCATCCGAACAAGGATATGGGGTTACAAATGCCTTGAGTCAGAAGTCAACTAGTATGGGTAGTTCGGCCCATCTTTTGACCCAAAAGTGGCCTTTAGACTTGGAGGTTCAGTATTAGATAACAAAATAGTTAGGATTGATATTTAGATACCTTGACATATTCTAGCCGTTGTTGATGCAAAATTTTTCTTGATGGAGCAGATTCGAGCACTCCAATTTGATGATGATAGCTTGAGGGTAATTTGAGATAATGTATTGAGTGGTGAGGAAAAAGTGATATATCTTGATTCTGATGGTGCTTTGAGGTTTTGAAGAAGAGTTTATATACTGAGAGTTTGTGGATGGGTCAGTTTAACTTTGGAAAAGGCACACTATTCTGGATATTTTATCCATCTAGGTTTAACTGAGATATATCATGATTTGAGGTAGCTTTCCTGGTGGGGTGATATGATGAAGAATGTGATAGATTTTATATCTCATTTCTTGAGTTTCCAACATATGAAGGTCGATCATCGGAGATAGGGTGGCTTATTTCAGAGATTACACATTTCTAAGTAGAAGTGGAAGCATGTCACTATAGACTTTGTGAGTAGGTTTCCCCATACATCTTATGGATTTGAATGTATTTGGGTCATCATAGATCAGTTGACCAAATCATCCCATTTCATCCCTATGTAAATTTCCTTCAGTGCTTAGAGGGTGACCCGCATCTACGTTTGTGAGATTATTTATCTCCATGGAGTACCTATGTCTATTATCTTGGACTGAGGCTCAATGTTCACTTATAGCTTCTAGTAGACTTTCTAAGATGAGTTGGATACTCAAGTTGACCTTAGCACAGCCTTTCACCCCCAAACTGACAGTCAGTCAGAGTAGACTATTTAGGTTTGGGAGGATATTTCATGTGCATTTGTTATGGACTTTCAGGTCAGTGGGAGCAATATTTAGCTTTGGCAAAGTTTGTTATAATAATAGCTACTTCGAGTATTGATATAACACCTTTTGAGGCATTGTATGGTAGGCTCTATCAATCTCCTATTAGTTGGTTAGAGACCTTAGTGGTTAGACCCTATGGTACTTACTTACTTTATAAGTCTTTATCAGGGTTCAAGTTATTCAAGATAGACTTTATGCAACCCAGAGTAGGCAAAAAAATTATGCATACCATTGGCCTTGCGCCTTGAAATTTGGGATTAGTGATCGAGTCTTCTTTAATATATCATCTATAAAGGGGGTGATGAGGTTTTGGAAGAGGGGCAAGCTTAGCCCAAGGTATATTGGGACATTTGAGATTCTTCATACCATTAGGGAGGTTTCTTGTAAGTTGGCCTTACCTCTAAACTTTTAAACTTTTCATCCAGTTTTTCATGTTTTTATGCTCTGAAGTTGTATTTCGGATGAGTTACATGTGCTTCGCTAGGACTCAGTTTAGTTAGATAAAAGATTTACCTTTATAGAGGAGCCAGTGTCTATGTTAGATAGGGATGTGAGATGATTATATTCTAGATATATTCCTGTAGTTAAGGTTTAGTGGAGAGATCGTCCTGTTGATGAGGTTATTTGGGAGGTCGATCCGACATGCATAGTGGTTATGCTTAACTTTTTTGATTCAGGTATCTCTTTACCTTTTAGTTCGAGGACGAACTTGAGTTTTAGTGGTGGATGTTTTAATGACCTGAATTTGTGAATTCCCATATTTATGTGTTTTGATCATTATACCCTTCCGTTACTACATATTGATTTTGGGATTATGGGATAGTTTCCATGGTTCTTGATGTAAGCAGAAATGATTTGCATAAGTTTGTAGTTTTTAGAGGCTTGGGAAGTCTCATAGTTGACATCAGTCAACATTTATTATTCTGAGTGTCGGATGACAAAATAGACTACACCAACAAATCCAAAATATTGGATTTGGGTTAGTAGCATGGTTGGTTCAGACTCAAAACTTTATATATAATTTCAACCTATCATTTAGAGAATTGTGAAAAGGGGTCTTAGGGTTTAATTTTGCGAAAACAATCCTTTTTCAAAAATATGACATCATCATTAAGTCCAAAATACTTAAATTATCTGAGTAGCATCATTTGTTTGCACTCAGAGGATTCTGAATGAATCCTGAGGGTGTGATTAGGAACTTGTTGTTTTGCCAAGTTGTTGATGTTGCTTCAGCTGGGGTAGCTGCTTTAGTGGCCAATGTACTACTTAAGTGACAAAGCACCACTTTATTGGTAAGCCCTAACAGTTGTCTACCACTAAAGCAGGTACTTGACTATTTTAGCTAGTGTTACTTTAGAGGAAGGGGGTTGCTGTAGCGGTCTAGCCATGTAGGCCTAAACGCTTTAGCGTTCACTTAGCGCATAATCTATAACCGCTTAAATGATTATTTGACAGCTGCCACATTAGAGGAAGGGGGCTGCTTAGCAGCCTAGCAACGCAGGTTGGACCGCTTTAGTGGTCACTTAGCTATTAAGCATGACCGCTTAAGCAGACAAAGCAGGGATAACATGATACCCATTTTTCATATTTTCCTGTATTTTTTACCTTTAAGCTTTGAGTTTGGACGATTCTTGAGTATTTCTCACAATTTGAGCTTGGGTAAGCACCAAAAGCTTATTTTCATTTTTTTTCCATTGATTATACCTTTGGAAACACCTTTAAACCATGATTTCAACATAAAAAATTATGGTTTTACTAGTAAAGTTCAAAAGGGGGTTTTCTTGAGTCGAACCTTATTTTTAACCCATTCTGCCATGGGTTTTTAACCTATTTTTTCATGGGTTAACCCAAGATCTTATAATTTTGGTTCTGATTTTACTTCTTTCATTTTTGAACTTGTTTTACAAGTCCATTTTGGATCTAACCTGAATATGGGCAATCGATAGCATTTTTTTAATGCGTAGATGCTGTTTTTGAATGTTCTAGTTCATTTTGAGGTCGTTAGTAAGGGAAAATCTCTGTGTTGAAGCACTTTGGATTGGCTTTTCTTCATTTTAAGGTAGGTTTTGGCTTAACTTCTTTCCAATTGATATGGGTAGGTAATATTTAAGTAAAGCATGTTATGGGTTGCAGAAAATAATTGTGGGGTTTATATTTCAGAATTATTTTACTATTGTGTGCCCGTATGAGGGGTTATATCCTGTTGCGGTTGACTTGTGGTATCTGATATTGTCTTACCCGAGTAGAGTATTTATTTGACATCATTGGCCTTATCTATTCAACTACATGCCCTCATTCTGAACTTGTCAACTTTTATTCATGGTACACCTGAACTTTTAACCGTCTTAAGTACCCCCTCCCTAAACTTGTTTTTTCACAACTTCGACTGACCTTTCTTGTCCAACGTGGATAATTTTTGACTACAAACTCTATCACGCACGTGATGGAGGTTTTTTTGTCCAAGTCATCCGTTCCAACGGTAACAAAACAAAAAAATCCATTTTCTCTTTAATTTATTCAATAAAAATTAATTATTCTTCTCCTATTTATTATCCATATTCTCTATCATCTTCTTCCATCACTTCCAATCTACTTCTCTCAATTTCATTTTATTATTTCTACTTAAAAAAATTTCTAACTCCATGAATTATAATAGGTGACTTGTGTGTGCATGTGGGTCTCCTCCAATTGTGAGAATTTCATGGTCGGATGACAATCCTGGACATAGATTCCTCGGTGGTATGAATTATGGTGTATGTAATTCTTTTTTTATATTATCTTTTTTTTTTGTTTATGTTTTGTCTTAAGTTAAATTGATAACTTTTTTCCTATTCTATGAATTGTAGTCCTGATTTCGAACTAGTTGCAACTTCTTTGATTGGTATGATACAGAATTTTCACGTCAAGCCAATATTGTCATTTTAGGTTTTTTGAAGAAAACCAACAAACAACAAAAAGAGTTGAAACACAAAAACATGTTAAAACTAATTTTGTTCATTAGTTTGATATGTAATGTGATGATGCTAATTTACATTTTGAGTCATTGATTGATTAGCGTATGTAATGGTGCTTTAATTTGATAAGATTGTGTATTTTGATGGATATGATGTATGTTTTTGCTGATTAAAGCAATATATTCTCATTTCTTGGTTATTGTTGGCTTCTCCGTAAGAAAATGATATGTTGGCAACAACACAATAGATCCTTAATATAACAATATAACTTTGTACATAATAGGTGCATTACGAATCATAAGTTAGCAACAACACAATAAACTCATAATGTAACAATAAATCTTTGTACATAATAGATGCATTCATTAGTGCTTAATTGTTTCGAATTCAAGAAATTAACGGCACCATAGTGCTCAATTGTTTCAACCAAAATCAAGTCGGGTACGTCAAAACATGAGACTGTCAAAACACATAAATAAAGACTAGTTCAATCATTCTGTTATGATACCAACAGTAGAACAATTAATAGATGTCAACAACGAACAACCACCATCAGCTGAACTTTTTTCCTTGCCCCTTGCATTTTTCTTTGATGAAGTCTTTGCCTTGTTACTCTTTGTTGTTGTTGGAGATTTCCCTAATAGTTGTGCCCTTTTCTGAATTCAAGCAGCTTTTGATCTTGTTTGAACTTGAAGTTGCCTTTGAGTAACAGCACGCAAATTTTTCCACTTCAGTTCTTTTTTTGGTTGATAACCAATATCACCAGCCACATGTGCCGAAATAATTATGTAGCCATTCCTTGTTAATATTTTGACAAACTTCTGCAAAAATAATTATAAGTATCAATTTGATAAGACACTTACATTAACACAATTGTATCCAGATTTAGAAACAAAGACACCTTAACCCACAACTCTTGGCTTCTTGTTACCATACTTTCCATCAGTTTTGTCCATGTTGATTGTGCTGTTTTTTTTCCTCTTTCCAGTAGAAGATTGTTGGGAGGCAACATACTAGAAAAACAAGAGAAACTAGTTAATAAGTAATGTATGTTAAAATTTTAACCAAACAAATGAGATTATCACCTCTTTTGTGACTGATTTGGATTTACGATTGGGATTATGTGGACATTATCTCTTTTAATGATTTAGTTATTTGCAGATTGAACATCTCATTGTCACCCCAAATTTTGGAAACTTTCCAGATTTTTTCACTTCACCAATCTATTTCTTTCTGTTCTTTGGTGGCCTACAAGGCATTTGTGTCACTTCAGGTGGCTCAACCATAGGATTCCTGCTATCTTGCCACATTTTCATATTTGGGACTGGCTGAATAAAGTAAGAATAGGCCTTCAAATATGCCTCCTTTCTGTACCATCTAGAAATTACCTATGATGCATTCAAATTTAAGTAGTTCATTGCTGTTATACCAGGTGCTCCGGGAATTCCTTTTAGTTCCCATGATTTACAACTACATTTATTTTGTCTAAAGTTCACAGTATGTTTGTATGCCCCTTCAGTCACTTCAAATCCTTGATCACCATTCCAGTCAATGTTGCACTGCATTGAATTTTCTACATTTTCATTAAACACCATCATTGTCATTGGAGATATGTCATTTGTCCAAGAATCTACAAATTTTCTTGCCCTACTCACCCTTGTCATCACTTTTATCCTGATTTCTTCCAATATTGAAATAATTGTCTTGTTCCTAGGAATCAAAACCCAAGCATTGAAACTCTCAGCCATGTTGTTATCCACACTATCACACTTGGAAAAGGTGTTGAATTAAGCATTCCACCATCTCTCTTTGTTGTAACCTATCCAACTTAGAAAGAGCTTCAAGGTTATACTTAAATTGTGCCTCAAAATTTGATCTAGCACAGGCCCAAAATTTCTTCCTTCTCTCCATATCTCTCCATTTCTTTGACCAATTGGCTAAGATGTGTCTAGTACACATTCTGTGTTCACATTCAGGAAGTATTTGTTCTGCAGCAGCAACTAGTCCCTACAGTTTCAAAACAAACCAATGAAGTTAGTTAATTTTGGTCTAACTTAATGAAAAAAATTACTAATAAATATAGTTACCTTTTGGATATCACTGATAATAGTGAGCTGGGAACCATGTCCTATGTTGAGATCATCTTGTAATATCATCAAGAACCATCTCCATGTATCCTTACTTTATTTGCCAATCACTACCCATGCTATTGGAAACATTTGATTATTTCCATCCTTAGCAATAGCTACCAACAACTGACCTTTACAAACTCCTTTCAAAAAACACCCATCCAGTCCAATACACTTTTTCCATCCCTCTTGAAATATTTTATTCATAGCATCAAAATAAATGAAGAAAGAGTGAAATTTTTTTCATCCCACTATCTGAATCAGTCAGTTTCACAACACAAGTACTACCTGGATTTGTTTGGAGCAACATATCCTTGTTGTCTAAAATTATATTAAATTCAGCCACATGATCCCCCATAATTTCTTTCAAAATCAACTTTCTTGTCTTTAAACACACTGCCTTGCCAAAATAAACACGCAACTCTTTCCTAACCAATTCTTGAATCTCCCACCCTTTGATTGTTGGCTGGGACATAATCCTATCTTTATTATAATTTGACAGAAACTTTGAATTACAAAGAAAATTAGTGTTTGTTCTAGTACATTTGTGCCTCAGATTGTAGGTCTTGACAGAAAAGTTTCCACTCTTTCCTTCCTTTCTAGCATACAACAACCATGGACAACCACCTTTACATCTAACTCTTACTCTATAACTCTCATTCACATATTTGTCTAATTCAACCCCTTTCTTAATAGTATATTTAGTAATTGCTTCCCTAAACCCATTTGGATTCTCAAATACTAAACCTAGCTGCCACACCACCACTTCACAAGTTAGATCATATACCACTGAAGTGCTCTTTTTTCTTCCACTTAACTTTTCTCCCTCAAATTCATCATCAGAAATAGGCAACAAATCATCATCACTTTGAAAACTATCACAATCAGAACTATCATAATATGACTCATCTTCTGTCAATTTACCTTTGTAATTTTTCTTACCTTTTTCAATATCATCAAACCCAACATCCAGTCCAACTTTACCCAAAAAGCCTTTTACTTTCTCTTTCTTCTTATTCCTCCTATTTTCTCTCTTAAACTTTCTCAGATTTGCCTTATCTATCCTTAACTCATTATGCACATCACTTCCATAGTCAATCGATTGGTCAGAATTATCATCACCATCACTATATCTAACCTCTTCTTCTTGAACAAGAGGTTCCTCTACTCCTTCAACAGCAGGTTCAACTGGTTCTTGGATAGACATTTCAAGTTCTTCTTTAGTGTCAGTCCAATCTATTGAAATATAATCAACATCAACCCCAACTTTTTCTGCATTTTCAAATCTGCTACAATTATTTTGAACAGCAGCAGCAGCAGCAGAAGAAGAAGAAGCCAAACCTAGATCTAGATTTTTTTCATTGGTATTTCCACATTGAGCAAAACATACCTTATCTTGTTTTCTAGCAGCTAGAGGTGCGTTAAAAGACTCACCAACACTTGTAATTTGACTTAATTGTCCTTCAGATTGATCCACATACTCTACAATTGAGTCCTCACACACATATATATCTATTGTGTCCCCACATTTATGAAATAATGCATGTCATAAATGTCCCCATCTTTTTCATTTCTACCAAATCAACCCCCAAAGATGACCCAACATAAGTCCTCCCCAACTTTGTAACACCAAATGACTTTGCATAGTCAGCAATGTCAGGAATTGACAAGTGATCTTCATCCATATTATATACATATTCAGTCCTACCACCAATGTAGATTGGTCCAACCTCACTCACCAAAACACCACCAATTTTAAATCTTAAGTTCAACAACTTAGTATCCATATGTCAACTTATAACCAAAATAAGTAAATTTACAAAAAAAAAAAATTCAAAATTGAACAATACAATCCAACAGTAACAAAACAGCACACAAATTACAATAAAAAATTAATTTTACAAAAACGCCCTAATTTTTAAACTAATTATGAAAAATTCTAATATCATGCATGCAAAATTTCTCATAATTTCACAACAATTTAACAATATAAGACAATATACAAGTCTAATTTCAAGAAAACACCAAAAAATACACAAGTAAAATTATAAAAAATAAAATAAAATTGAACAATACAACCCAACAGTAACAAAAAAAACACAAATTACAATAAAAAATTAGTTTTACAAAAAAGCCCTAATTTTTGAACTAATTACAAAAAACCCTAATATCATGCATGCAAAATTTCTAATAATTTCATGACAATTTAATCAATAACACACCGTCGAACAATCAATAATATGATTTCTATTCAAAATTAGAACAATAATAGAAATAAAACAACTTCAGTTTCAACACAATAAAAACAAACAAAAAATCAAGTTTTTAAGGTAAAACTTACCTACCAAAACAAAATCTCAATATTACTCTACTTTTGACTAGTGAAAAACTCAAAATCTTCAACGAAATAGTAGAATACAGACTAAGTCACTACAGCTTCATCAACAACTTCGATGAAATCTTCACCACCACCTTTGAGATAAGTCACAACATATTCACCAACATCAATGAAATCTTCAATAATAAGTCAATACAAAATTGTTCATTAACTATTACAATGGAGATTAAAACAACTGAATGATTTGGTTAGTGAGAGATGGAAGAGTTCAAAGAGAGAATAGAGGGGGTAAAATGTGAAATATTTCAATTTCTCTTTCTCTTTTTTTTTTATTCAACGGATGGTCTCATGTGGACATTATTAATCCATGTTGAAAGACACACAATTAAATTTCCACGGTGGAAATGCATGTATTCAACATTGTGGCCTTTGGCCAAAGAAGGGTCAGTCGAAGTTGTGAAAAAACAAGTTTGGGGGGGTATTTTAGACAGTTAAAAGTTCAGGTGTACCATGAATAAAAGTCGACAAGTTCAAGGGGATAATTATTACTTCTCTCTTCTAGATATAATGCCAGTGCGGGGCATTATTTGATAATATAAGCCTTATTTGAGCATTGGTTGCCCTTATTATGATAATTATACCTCAGTTGGGGGTTGATATGACATGAATGATGTATTACATACATATTTATTCTAGTAATGCCAAACATTGAGTTGAAAATCATGAATCATGGACATATGGAGTTTATTTCTGAGCTTACTTATATATACTTACGTGTTGATTGGATTGGATATCCTTATTTTGGACTGATTGTAGATGTGTTATAGAAATATAACACTTATGATGCTTAAACTTGCAGAATATCCATGTACATAAGGCTATTTTGTTGGATTTGATGTATTTTTGGAGTGTTTTGCAGGAAATTAGGCTTTGGAACCTAAATTTAAAAAAAAAAGATGAAAAGTGATTTTTTGCCCACTTACTTGATCAATTTTGGATGCTCGTGATAATTTTCAAATTATACGTGACCAAGGCATGTGATTGAAGTTGAAGATTTAAAGCTTGGTTTCAAGTGAAAGAATTGAAGATCCCAAGAGTTGATAGTGATTCAATAATTTGGCCATAACGTTTCACCCCGATATCAGATCGAGGCAAAACTGGTATCATTGGAAACCTAATTAAATTATCTATCTAATGGTGTGAACTTTTGCACTTAATCTACATGTAGACTGCGTATGGGTAAAGCATGTGCTAGAGGTCCAAAGTCCTGAGAGCAAGATACAGGATTTTTTGGTCTGAGCACATGCGGTCACCACATACACCCAGTCTCCGGCTGCAGGTGGAACATGCGCCCAAGTCCAGGCCGCATGTGGATACCACATATGGCCACCGGCCTCAACTTTTTTGGATCATTCTAAAATTATTTCCTAGGGTTTTCATGTATCCCAATTACACTCCTGTGATATTTTTAAGGATTATTATGTATGGTTAATTAGGTTTACCTATTTTAGTTAGAATTTAATTTCTAGGGTTTCTTTTAATCTATAAATACCCTTTAAGCTTTGTATTCATTATTCATCTATTCATTCATTGACTTATTCACGTGCTCAAGGATAGAACCTTAAGGGCTATCCTATACTCTCATTGTTCTTAGTTCATTTTTAGTTTGTTATTCAATTTAAGAATTTGTGGTTTATTATTTCATTATTTTGAGATTGATTTTGTAATTTTGTCTGTGGATTCCATGATTGATCTCATAACTATGAGCAGCTAATTCTCTTAGCTAGGGTTGTGAGAACCCTGGCGGATTAACAAATTAGAGAAAGTGTCAAGTTATTCTAGATAAATATTCTTGCATATATTGGGTTTGTTTCATTCTTATTGATTTCTTAGTGCTGGTCAACATTAAGATCTCATCTAGATTATTTCTACTTACTCCTAAAGATGAGTAGTGGATAGGATAAGAGAATCACAATAGTAATTTGAAGTTTAACTATCAATCCACGAAACTAGGTATTTCTAAGTAAGATAGTTACCTGTTATATAATAACTAGAGACTCAAAAGCTAATAGTTAACTGGGATCAAGATAAGGGTTAGTAAGGCGACATCCTTAGACTAAAAAAAAGGTGAAATCTGTTAGCTCATCCAAAACACTACTGATAGTACATAACTTATCAATTCTACATGCAAGATATTGGAATAGTTAGACAATGCATGATAAGTCTACTGAGTTGAGAAGCAGGGGGAACATAAGTCTAGTATTCGTCTTAGATTATTTACAACCAAAAGTAACCAAGACTTATTAATTTTAGCTAGTTACTACAAATCCCCCCTTTTACTTTCCTACACTACCTAGTGATTTTAACAAGTTCGAGAAGATTTTTGACCTATTCCCTATGGGACCGACCTCAACCTAGTTGGGTTACTATATTTGAAAGCGACTTTTTTTATCCTTCTAAGGAGGGGAAGTTTGGGCGTTATCAATAGTGAGAATTTCATCCTCATTCTATACATACATATAGTCACGAGATATTGGTACCACTAAGAAATATTATTTTTGAACAAAAATAAGATACTTTTATGAAAACTCTCTCCATGAACATGAGCTGGGAAAGTGAGATGAGTTAAGATTAAGATTGAGATATTAGATATAGTAAATGGGTTGTAAACCCCCCTCCCCCACCATGAATCCTACGTGGTAGCTATAAGCTCGGTGGGTGTATACAGAAAGTCATGTGATTGCTTTCATCATTCATTCTATCCATACTGCATTGCATATGCATCTTGTTTGTTTTTCTTTAGTTTACTTGACTTGTGCTTAGTTTTCATGTGCTTTAATATGTATATCAGTATTAGTGGAGACGCTCTAAGAGACCGTTTGGGAATTTTTTCTTATAGGTGATGTGCTCATAGTAAACTTTACCTATCTTATTTCCTACTTTGCACAGTCAGCCTATGATACCTCTGAGTCCAAGTGGACCGTACTCACTCATATTATTCCCTTTCGATGTAGATCCTAGCTCAAGTATTACTTATAGTGGTTGATCGTGCTTTTTAGAGATTGTGGTCGAGGTACGAAGTTGCTCTATGGACCAGAATGTACTTTCAGACCTACACTTACCTTATTATGTCTTTACTAGTTTTGAAGACAAACTTTGTATTTTTCTTTCATTCAGATAATGTATTAGATGCACTACATTTTGACACCATTTATTAGGGATTTTATGTTATGTTATTCAGATTTTTGACATGCTTATGTCTTGTGTTGTTTTGACTTCATTCTAGGAGTCTCACTTTAGTTTATTTTCCTTATTTAGTTCAAAATTTTATTATCTTATCAGTTTGAGTGATTGGCTTACTGGTCATGGTTAGGACGCGATAAGTGCCATCATGATCTAGTTTTTAGGTCGTGACACATATTTACCTTTTTATGTTTTCCAAAAGGTTAGGGGATACAATCCCAACCTTAGCTAATACAATGATCATTTATTAGGAAAACACGAAGAACAAGAGAATTCGTGAAGAATCTTTTATTTCTTCAACATATATCTATATGAATTCTCTTTTTTCATCACATTTGAATTAGGATTGTCAACTAGTCATGCCAACAAATATTTGTTTTGGTAAAATTCTAGTTTACTATTGCATTTGATTTCATCATTGCTTTCATATTTATGTACCACAAATAGGAGGAAAAAATAGGTCAATTTGTGTAAATATTTATAACCCACTTCAATGGTAGAAGTATGAACATATTAAATCTTCTCATAGTCTCAATATCATAATAATTTCTTGTAATTTTTTAGAATTACTACAGTCCTAATATTATAAATAATTTCATGCGGTTAGTATAGCGTTAGCACTTTTAGATTATACAACCAATTTTAGTATTACCACTCATTCCATAACATCATGCATATGGTGATCATATCTTTCATGATGATAACATATTAAATAATAAATGCTAATACAAAGAAAATAACAAAGGAGAGTGAGAGGAATACTAATAATTCTTATAGCTTTTGTTACTTATTTTTCATGTGTTCCAAGTACAAAGAAAGGACGCTATATGTAAAAGTCTACAACAAGTTGTTAAACTTGCGGTCAAAGTTGTCTTTACTTGGCAATAGGGGTGACCTATTTTCTTGGGCACTAAGGATGTTCACATGACAACCATATTCACAATAGAAAGAACACTAAAGAGGGATTGGATGATAACCCTTCATATTAATTCTTTCATTGATTTAAATAGAAGAGTACATCACTATTTATAAGCAATTAAAAAAAGTGTTTATAGAATAAAGACAAAATATCAATATCAAACTTAAAGAAAAGAGGAAACTTTAAAGAATTTTAGTAGGAATTATGTTTACTACTTGGATCTACATATCAATATGTACAAAAGGGTGGCTATTATACTCCACTAAACCTGCTCTTTAAGCATGTTACAGGGAAGCAGTAAAATTGACATCAAGTTATTGATTTAGTTAACTTTGGTGCTCATGTTCAATTTGGCTAAGTAGCTCTTGGTGTTCAAGTTCAATTTGGCTAAGTAAATTTTGGTGTTCAAGTTCATTTTGACTAAGTAACTCTTTATCTCTTATTAATGACATTCACACACATATATATATGTTATATGGCATCCATATTATACCATACTCCCCCTTAATTGTCCATATAAAAGAAAAATCCAGTGAATGTGCATTTAAGTACTATCTTATTAAAAATTTTCTAAGGAATCAGTGGGACAAAACCTCATAAAGAAAAAAGAGTACAATACGTATTAACTCCCTCTAATGGGAATATCAATTCAATGACCTGAATATATGTATTTCACTATTGTGCACCATATTTAAAAGTTGTAGTTGGTAGAGACTTGATGAATATATCAGCCATATTGTCACTTGAATGAATCTATCACATGGTGATATCACCATTCTTTTGGAGCTCATATATGTAGAGAAATTTTGGCAATGTGTTTCGCTCTATCTCCTTTTATGAATCCTCCCTTTAGTTGACCTATGTATGCTCTATTATCTTCAAATAAAATTTTAAGTACTTTATCATATCTCAAATCACATTTTTTCAAATGAGATTTATCATGGAACTCAACCACACGCATTCTTAGATTTCTTCACGGATAGCAATTATCACAGCATGACTTACTGAAGTGGACATGATAGACTACTTTGTAAATCTCCAAGATATAGAAGTACCCACGTATATGAATGCATAGACTATTTAAGATCGAGATTTGTATGGATCAGATAGGTACCCTACATCATAATAACAAACAAGGACTGTGATTGTTGGAATAAAATAAGCCTATATCAATAGTCCCTTTTAGAGACTTCAATATGTGTTTGATTTCATGTCAATGTTTCCTAGTAGGAGAAGAACTATTCCTTGCTAGCAAATTAACCAAAAAGGCTACAACGGTCCTTACAGTGTTAGTGAGATACAACAATGCATCAATATCACTAAGATATGGTACTTCTGTACCAAGAATTTCCTCATTCTTTTCTTAAGGTTGAATGGATCCTTATTCACATCAAGTGATCGAACAACCATCAAAGTACTTAATGGATGTGATTCATCCATATAAAATCTTTTCTAACACCTTTTTTGTATGGTTAGATTGATGGACAAATATTCTATTTGTCAAATATTTAATTTGAAAATCAAGAAATAATTTTGTCCTTCCAAAATCATCATCTCAAATTCATTCATTAATTAATTAATTTCCTTTTGAAGTTCTATTGGAGTTCCAATGAGGTTTATGTCATTAACATACACACCAAGTATAACAAATTCTGATGTTATTTTCTTTTTAAAAATATATGGACAAATTGAGTCATTTATATAACCTTCTTTAGATAAATACTCACCAAGACGTTTATACTATATGCGTCTAGATTGCTTCAAACCATATAATGATCTTTGTAATCTAATTCAATACATTTCTCGAGACTTTGAACTAAATGCTTCAAGCATTTTATATCCTTCAGAAATTTCATGTATATCTCATTATCAAGTAATCCATAAAAATAGTTTGTAACCACTTCCATCAAATGTATTTCAAGTCTCTCATGGGTTGTATAACTAATGAGATAACGGAATGTTATTCTATCCATAACTGGTGAAAATACTTGTGTAACAAGGGGTGTCTTATACTATTGTACTGAACATTTTTCATTTATTTTCTACACAAAGACCCATTATACACAATAGATTTAATACCATTTGGTGCTTGAGCTATAGGTCCAAAAACCCCATGCTTGACAAGTAAATTCAACTTTGATTGAATCTCTTCTTGTTATTTTGACCAATCATTTCTTCATCGACATTTGTCATAGATTGAGGTTCAAGATTCTCACTATCTTGCATGAATTTTGTTGCAACATTGTATGCAAAGACATAATCCACCACTATTTTTTATCGATTAAAGTTAGTTTCAGCATCACTTGAATTTATGGATAGTTTCTCATTTTCTTGAGTCTCGGGCTAATTGATTCCTTTAGGCATATCAAATTTGCTTAAATCTTGAACTTCCATATGAGATTTTTTCATAGTGTCCTTGATTATTTATTTTTTTTCTAGAATTTTGATCTTTAGAACCCAATGGTTTACCACGCTTCAAGTATGCTTTGGACTTATTTGCCATGAAACTAGTGGATGGTCCTGTAGGGACCTCAATCCAAATTGGAAAATTCTTTGAAGATATATGTAATTTAGTAATCCTTTTCAAATCTGTAAATGTGTTTGGCATTTGATTTGAAAATTTCTATAGATGAATAATCTTTTATTTTCTTGCTTACAAACAAAAGCATGTGAATCAAGATGAGAAACTAATAGATTTTTTCACAAAGTTTCTCTATTGATTTCACTATATTCTCCCCCTAATTTGGGAAAATGTGTCTCATCAAATCAAAAATTTGTAATCAAGTAGTGAACATATATTTTGTTAATGGTTCAAGATAGAGAATAATGGAGGATGATTCGAACCCAACACAAATTTCTAACATCCTTTGGGATCAATCTTTATTCGATATGGTGGTGCAATAGGCACATATACAACACATCAAAAAATTCTCAGATGAGATATATTAGGAGCTTGATTCAAAATCAATTGTAATAGAGAAAACTTATGATAATTTATTGGTATGAGATGAACAAGTGTTGCAGCATGTAGCATTTACTAATGAACTTACAATAATATGAGAAATTCAAAATAAATAAATACTAATTAAAATACTAGTACTCATGTAAAAAAATACTTTTACATGATGTTTTGTTTACTGATTACTCTCATTAGCAAAAATCAAAAACTTTTTCATTATTTCTTAGCCACAGAACTATCACTAATCAAGTGATTTATCCCTTTTTAGGGTGCTCAGAGAGATCTGCTACATCCAAGTGTGCGATGTCAACTTGATTTCAAAGATAAAATTAGTTTCATAATTTTCCTCCTTCTTATTTAGTGATAATTGATAAAGTGCATAGTATCCTTTTGCATCACATTTGAAACAAACACATGCTTAAACTTCTTCACATTTATCATCCTTTTATTATTCTTTTTGGCGGTATCCTTTTTTTGGTGAATGATTAACACCAGGAACTTGATTTCTTTCTTGCATATACTTATGATCACGATCAAGTATGCTAATTTTTCATGCTTAGCATGGTAAACGTACCCTTATTCACTTAATAAAATAATGTAGATTCACTAGGTCAAAGTTTGTGATTCTTTATTAATAAATTATTATTTTGTCCAGTTACAAGAAGATGAGAAATCAGTTTAGAATACTTTATAAATCTTTCGCTCGATATTTTTGCTGCCAGAGCACATTGGGGGCATGAAAGGTGGAGAACATTTTTTCCCCATATCAACATTATTAATGTCCTCTCCATATTGTTTTAGCTGAGAAATAATTTTGAACATGGCAGAGTTGTACTCATGAACAGACTTACAGTCTTGAAAGTTTAGATCGATGCATCCAATCATATTATGTTTCTGGATGGATGACCATCTTTAGATAGTCATACCTTTATTTTTAGGCTATTCCAAAAAACAAGTGGATCCTTAATTGTAAGATATTTAATTTTCATAATTTTTTCAATATGATAACGCAAGAATATCATAGCCTTAGCGCGATCTTGATTTGATGATTTATTTTTTTATTGGTGTCTCCAAGACCCATAGCATTCAAATGGATTTTAGCATCCAACACCCATAAAATGTAGTTCTTTCCCGAACTTTGAAGATTAGACATATTAAGAAAAGAGAAAATAATACCTTAACCTTTAAATTTGAGATGGTAGAGTCTCGTACTGATAGCGTGTTATAAAATAAAGATAGAATATCAATATCAATATCAAACTTAAAGAAAAGCGGAAACTTTAGATAATTTTATTTGTACTTCGATTTACTACTTGGATCTATATATCAGTATGTACAAAAGAGTGGCTATTTATAAGACACCAAATTTTCTCCCTAAGAATTTTACAAAGAGATGGAAATCTTAACATCAAGTTGTAGTTTGGCCACATAACTTTAGTGATCAAGTTCAATTTGGCTAAGTAACAATCACGATCCAATTTCTCAAGTCATGATGGCACCTACTATAACCGCTAGTAGGTAAGCCAACACATAGTCTAGAACAGCTAATAATAGACTATCATGAGAAATAAAAGGAAAAATGGAATAAACATAATATAGAATAGTATCTCAAGATTTGGTGAGGTTAGTACAAGTGCTTCTAATAAAAAACCAAGTACAAAGTGAAATATATAATAAATATATATATGTAAGTCATCTCTAAAATACAAAATAGAGATAAATTTAATCAATAAGAGGGAGAGCGAAAATACTCTGCATACCATGAGCTCAACCGTGTCTCCAATTTGAAGATGCTCCATACGATGCACACATCATCGGTAATAACTCGTATTATAATCTACATATTGCAGAAGTGTAGTATGAGTACACAACACGTGGTACACGGAAGGCAACGAATAGCTGAGCTTCAAAGATAATGAAATCTTAAATAATAAATAAGCAAGAATATAACTATAGGCAACTATACGAGAAACAAAGAACAATAATGCTAAGGGAGTAATAAGGATAAACTATTTTATTTTAATAGTAATCAGGGTCTAAGAACAAATTGTATATCACTAGCCAATATACCAATGAAGAGTGAATGAATAATATATAGGACAGTATGTGAGGCCAAAGAATATGTATACGATAAAAATCAGAAAAGAAGGAAAGCGATATACCATATATATATATATGTATATATATTTTCATATATATATTATATCAAAGAATACCTTTATGATATGAATCAGCAAAGAAAGAAAGGGATATACTGTGATACCATATATATATATATATATATATATATTCCTGAGGGATCCAACCTAATATCTCGGGGATCATAGCAAAGTAAAAAAGCTAATACTAGCATAATCAAGGTTCCTAGTCATAGTGTAATTTGCCAATAAGTCCTAAGAAAGAAAACAAATAAGAAATGTACCAATAGTCTCGACACTAGTCCATAAACATCCTTTTAAGAACTAACTATAATAACCAATAATCAAAATAACCGGCTAGTCAAGATAAATAATACCTAACCGAGCCCTCATAAGCCCAAAAGATTCAATCAAACACTCAACAAATAACAATCATAGCTTATAACAATCATAGTGTAATTTAACATCAAACTATGATTAACATCCTTATAATCTAGGGTGCTAGGATTCCGTGGTCATAACAAGTAGTTCAGACTAAGGCTCGGCTCATGTTTCTACCCCGAATTCCCTAAGTAGGTTAAGTCATGCTATATTGGTCATAATTTCACCCTATAATCCCTACATGAAATGCATTCCATACTCTTTATAATCTTGTAGATAAAATTATACCGAAGACTACCTTGATAAGGAATAAAAATTCTTGAATCTTCCATAATTGTCCCCCTTGCTCCACGATTCTGAAATATTGTCACGCTATCAAAAGAATATTCTACATATTAATAAGAGTAAAATAATACCTATATTTTCATATAAATCTCTAGGCCAAAAATTGGGTTAAAATGGGCCTGTAGGGCCTGTTAACAAAATCCAAAAATTGAATCTGTCATGATGTCCCTTGAAGAACAAGGAATGTGTGCTCAAAATTTGAAAATAAATGGATCATAAATCGAGGCTCAAATAAACCCTTAAATTCTTAAGAATCTAACCATAAACTCAAGGATAAATGGATTTTGGGGAAAAATATAATCACGGGATTAAAGGGAAATAGACCAAGGAACAATAGGTTAACCTACCTAAGCTTATTGGGATTTGATGAAATCCAAATAGTTTCCAATATCCAAGGTCCAATTACGGCTAAAATCGAGTAAGCAAATGATAGAAAACTGGGGAAGGCAACATATAACTGCCAGGCACCTGGCCTTTCGCGAATGCAGAGACCAAGACCATGAACGTGAAGACCAAGATTATTTACCCTTCATGAACATGGAGAAAGGATAGTGAATGTGAAGGCAAAAAGGGACAGACCATCATGAATGTAAAGCTGAAGACTGAGATCGCGAATAAGGGGAAAAAGGTTGGTTCCGATCAACCCTTCTTCACGAACATAATGGGAAGCTCACGAATGCGAAGGTCAATGACCTAATCCTTCATGAACGCAATCAACTCCCCACAAACACATTGTAGAAAGGTGCCTGGCACCAGATGCTGAACACCAGCATTTTCTCCAAGTCCACATGAAATTTGATCGAGGTTTTAGGATTTTCCTGAAATCTCATACGCACAAACAAACCATGCTATGCATAAACTAACCACACTACCATTCCAAATTTGACATTTTGGACTCAACGAAACCATTAAAACATTAATTTGATATTGTTTCAATTAAATATGGGTCCCATGCCTAGTTTTATTTTTTATTAAATCCACTCAATAACCTAAAATAAGTCTAGAAGCCACAGGACTTAAACCAAGGGTCCCCCAAGCTTAAAATCAATGTTCCAAAGATGATATTGTTGTTGGATTTTTTTATCTAAGATCATTTATTAGGAGTTTTAGTCTGAGACCAATTCCTTAATAATAAAAGGTCCAAAATAGGGAAACGAGCCTGAAATCCAAATGAATTGTTTGATAACTAAATTGATAGTTTTGATAAGTCATAAATGACCAGTAGCAGCTATAGGAAAGCTCAAAACATTAGAAACACACAAAAATTGAGAAAATGGAATGAAGGGTCATTACAACATCAACTACAAAAAGGAATTTTATCCTTAAAAATCAATGGATTGGAAGAGACTAAAAGCTCGAACGGATAGAGTATGAGGCATACATACTTCGAGTAATCCTCCTCAAATAACCTCTAAGAAGGAACAACACTTAAGGGATCTCACTATAGGTATCTTTTTTTCAACCACATCTTTACTTCACTTTCCAAGTAACCAAAAATCAACCTTAAAAACCAACTGGCCCCCAACTGAACCCAAAACGGCTGATGCACACAAACCTAAACCACATACACTGATATCACATGGATACAAATGCAAACATGCAAAAACTTAATCAATACATAAACCAACCAAGGCATAAATCATGCAACCAACTCCAATATCTAAATCTAACCTTTTTTTCCTTTCCAAAACCGCTATCTACACTGAACTACCCAAAATATCATTCAAGTCCTATCCGCACAATCATATCATGAAAACCTCAATATACTCTACCAAAAATCCAAAATGGATATCACAAGAATAAGGCTATAAGGTATGCCTGACATACTCAAACGGTGATGACCAATGTCTACAATATCTACCAAAGTTGATATCTGGTCTAAATGCCCCTCAAATCTAATAACTAAGAGTCTGAAGTATAAACTTTTAAACTTGAATGGTTAGCTCCAGAATGTCCCACCAACTGTTGATGAAACCATTTTAAGTCCAACTTGATCAAACTCTTTCTACTGAGCAAACAATCCAAAACTTCAATGAAAATTAAGAATCAAGGTCAAAAGCAGAAGACTCCAATACCATATGCAAATAGACTATCCCTCAAGCATTTACCAAGCATAATCTATCTGAACTTAAGAAAACTGAGCTTGTAGGTATAGAGCAGATCTAGTCAACCTGCCAATAAAGTCCCAACTGAATCAAATCTCTAAATAGAGGTTGCAATCAGGCTACACGACCCTTAGTTATAATCACAACATAGATGTCAAACTAATCAATCTCAACCATGCAAACCGATCCTATTGACGAATAAGCATCCTAATTCCAAAATCCATCATAACCTTCAAGTAGTCATTTCAAAGCACTAAAACCACACCTGTGCTAAAAAACTGCCGCTAAGTCAAATGTCCAAATCAATCTCAACTTCAGCAACTAAGAACATACCTAACGTCTTGCGCACGATTTGAAACTAAAATATTGTTAAAAACATAACCACAACTAAGGAAAACCATAAGACAAATATATAAGCAGTCAAGTCCCAATCCGCTAACATTATAACACATCAAGACATAACCAAGAACTTACCAAGGTTGCAAAGAATACTAATGGTATCCAAAACTCGAGCAACCCAAAGAAATACAACCTTAGCCTAAACTTGGTCAATCCAATACTTAGTCAACGACAATGAATACCCATAGGCAAATATCACTAAGAAAAAGCACCTCGAGAAGTCACATTAGGCAAAACAATGGACAAAGTGGAAAATTTTCAAACTCACCCATTTATAACAACTTTAACTCAGCTGAACCATGAACCATATCGCAGAAGAATAGAGCATCAAACACCACACTAATACTAAGATCAAAGTTATCAAAAAAAGTCAACCCAACAACTAGAAAGGTAAGCCTTAGATCTTTCAACATCGATATCTAGACTATTATTAGGCGATGAACTAGCCAAATCGAAAGAACAAGCCTTGAATTTATCAACCATAGGAATGGGCTATGGAAAAGGTAGTCATTGCTAAAAAACTCAACAACCAGAAAGTGAGCCTTTAGAATCAACAAAAAATATGTTCTCAAAAGTTGAGAACAAATAGAGCATTAATGGGGGCAAAAATTAACCCCCAAATTCCCAAGAATCTAATCCTAAAACCAAGGATTAAATAAATTTGAGGCAAAACAATCGTGCGATTAAAAGAGAAAAAGACCAAGGAATAATGGATTAACCTACCTTAGCTCATTAGGATGACATCTCAATACTTTCAACGATCCAAGGTCCAGCCATGGCTAAAATCAAGTAAGAAAATAATGAAAAATTAGGGAAGTTAACATATATACTGCCAGGCGTCTAGCATTTATGAATGTGGAGGCCAAAATCGTAAAGCAAAAACTGAGATTATTTACACTTTCCCAACGTAGACAAAGGGTATAGAATGCAAAGGCAAAAGGGGATAGACCATCACAAACATGATGCTGAATGCCACGATTGCGAAGAAGAAAAATGGTTGGGTTGGGTCAACCCACTTTCACGAACGTGATGGGAGGCTCACGAATGCAGAGTTCAATGACCTAACCCTTTGGAAAAGCATTACACTTTTTGTGAACGTAAAGAGGAAGGGTGCCTGTCACCATATGCTGAATACCAACACTTTCACCAAGTTCATGCGGATTTTGATTGAGGGGTTAGAGATTCATTTAGAACCTCGTGCATATAAACAAACTATGCCACCATACCAAGTTGATATTTTGGAGCCAACAAAATTATCCAAACTTTCATCCAAAATTGGTTTGATTAAATGTGAGACCCACAACTAGTTTTGTTTTTCACTAAATTCACTTAATAATTTAAAATGAGTTTGTAAGCCTCAAGACCTGAACCAACGGTCCCCCCGATCTAAAATCAATATTTTTAGTTGATGTCACTGTTGAATTTCTCATCTGAGATTGTTTACTAGGAGTTTTGATTTGATACGAATTTCTTAACAGTGAATGCTCCAAATAAGAAAATCAGCCTAAAATTCAAACGAATCATTCAATAACCGAATCGATAGTTCTGGAAAGTCATAAATGACCTCTAGACACTATGAAAAAAGTTAAAAAAATCAAAAATGCACATAAATTAAGAAAATATCCCAAAGGATCATTACAGTAACTCCTGGTGTTCAAATTCAATTTGGCTAAGTAAATTTTATCTCTCATTAATGGCATTCACACATATATGTCACATGGCATCTATATTATACAACAATTAGGAGAATAAGTTATTTTCTTATAATTACTAAACTAAATATTTTGCAATTAATGTAAAGCATAGAATTGAAAAGAAAGTGAATATTATAAGATATTCTTAGACCAAAAAAGAGAAAGTGAAAATATTCCACCATTAATGTTGATCATAGAGTAGAAGGATTAGCGCTATCTTACTTACATCAACATGTGAATTTTGTACGGATCAAAAAATCAAAAATAACAAGAAGAATAAAGCTATTTTGAAAGAAAAATATATTTACTACGGATGCAAATAATATGAAGGGGAAATTGATTAATTATTAAAAAAATAATTTTCTACAAGTTTAATTATTTAAGTAAATTATCTTTCAAAATCTTGAAAATAATGTTAGAAATAGTTTTATTTTGGATTTACTCAAAGACCATGGACAGTAATTCATTGGCCAAGGAAGGAAATGAAAGTTATAAAGCTATGGAGCTTAAGAATTATTCAGAGGGAAAGCTTTTATTAGTTAAATAATGATATTGTTTATGAAGAAGTTGAGAGATTAAGTAGCATAATTTTCAAAAGTATATGGATTGAAAGGAAACCAATATCAAGAGCAAGTCCTTAAAATTATCCAAGAAAACTCTCTGCAATAGAAACGTGATTATTTATTGAGGGCATTTTTCAGTCATGTGAAATAAATGAAAAAATTTATTTACTTTAGAATAAAATAAAATTTGGCACATATGTGAGTAATGCGCAACTAGAATTTTGATTACATTCATTAGCTTTGACGGAGATCATATACTTATGTTATAAATTTCACTCAATATGAAAAAAACAATATATAATAATAAAGAAGAATGTAGATCCGGTGACGTGGTGCTTTCTAAGCCTAAAAATCTATTTATCTTTTGTGTGGTTTTTTAACCTATTAATAATTTTTTCCATACTACTTAATTTTAAAAAATAAAAAATTAACCTCTTAATGTGGAAGCTGAAAAGCAGCTACTCAGAATGCAAAATGGTAGCTCATAAGCCTCGTCTATGGTGGATGGCAGAGCTCCATGAACAAATTTTTGGTGTTGTTGTCCAACTTGTTGGTGCTGATAACACGTTTTATTAATGTTTTTGCTTTTTGTCTCTTTCTATGTACGAAAAAGGTATATATATACCCTGAACTATGATAAATGGTACAAATATGCCCCTCGTTATACTAAAGGTACATATATATTCTTGCCGTTAAAGTTTAAGGTTGTATATACCCTTGTCCCTAATGGAGGGACACGTGTCCAAATCCTAATGGCTGGCCCATTTTTTAGAAATTTTATTTAACCTAAATAATTAAATTACCCAAATCAAATACCACACCCGATCCAATCCATGGAATATTTAGGAAACCCCGCAAAAACTCACGCGTCTCTCTCACTCTCACACTTCTCACTCTCCCTTTCTGTAAAAAAATCTTAAGGAAGTATCTTCAAATCCATGTATGTTTCTTCTCCCTTTCAATTACTCTTTTTTTTTTCATGTTCTAAAATTGTAATAGACTGGATGCAATTTTGGATCCATCAGAACATCGAAGTTCCTAAAGAATTATTTTTTTCAATTTTAGGGGTTTGTTGTTATAGATTCTATGGAAAAATATCTTGGTCCAAATAAATAATTTGAAGGCTAAATTAAAAGTGGCTACGGTGAAGATGGATGCTTTGAGAGATTCATTGAATATGGTTAACATCAAAAGAGATGAGTGAACTACTCCAAGGTGAACAAGTCAAAAAATTTGAAATAAAAATTATTGAAGTGATGAACATGAGTGTACATTCCAGTATTGTACAGCTTGTGGGATTTAGTTAACCCCAATTAACTGCATGATATTGCAGTCTTTAAGCCAATCTAGTATTTCAACAGGCTCTGTAGCAAGATAGGAATCTGTATAAGTTTGGTGAGAATTTGTCAAAAAATTGCAGAATATTTAGGTGATTGACATTATTGTAAATTGTTCCTAGATATGATTGATACTTACCTTTTATGATATGAGAGTTGTGAATCGTTATATTGAGTCCATCATTTGCCATTTATTGTTGTTGTTCTTTCTGAATTCTGTTGGTAGAATCATTAGCTGATGATCTACGTCAATACAATTCAATCAATTCCAAACTTGGTATGTTAGCACTACGTCACTAATCTTTATTAGATTTTTGCAATTATATAGCATGAGGCACTTAAGTTTTTGAAAGTTTGAGACAATACAATATTATTAGAATGTGCAGCATTAGAATACAGAATGCACTCTACACATAATATAGCATATATGTTCTTCTATAGAGTTTTGAATTAGTGTAACTGATGTTTTTGGCGCAACCTGAATCGGGCACATGTCAAAATGGGCATCCCAAGTCCAACCAGGATCGGAGACTACCCCCTTAACCCAACCCAACCACCTTATTCAACTTTGGATGAGCTAAATTTTGAGTATATAATAAGATTATGTAATGCTCTTATGAAGACTCTAGGATAGGGTCACAATCATGACCAACCTAACCGAGTCTAACCATACCAAATCAACTATCCATTCCATACCAAACTATTTAGAAAATATGAAACATAATATAATAATCAAACTAAAAATATAATACGATGGATCGATGAGAAATTATGTCCGATGATGCCAGCCTCCCAGCCTATTTCAATGTCAAGGCCAACACTAATACCGATCTCGCCTATACAGCCCCTAGAAGGACCACAAATCCTCTATCTAAAATAATACAAATATCCAGTTGGGATATGTTACAAACCATGGCCAAAACCAATATCCAGAAAGAAACAAAAATGTCTAAGAATGTCCAACATGAAATAATGTTGTAATACCCCGTACTTCTACATAGCTTAAAATTATCCCAAATATTAAAGACTTACATTAAAAGATGAATCCACTTTAATAAATGTGGAATTTTTAAGTTTTTTACTTTTTGTTGTGTGGTAAATTGAATAATCTTTGCATCGATATCAAATTTTCCTAAATCTGACACCCGGGCGAAGAGTTAGAGCCTCTGTAGTGAGACAGTGTATCACTTGAGCCATCAGCACATCGCGGAGCCACCTTAAATGGAAATTGTCAATTTCCAGTATTGCTCCACAATAGTGGTATGTCACACCAAAGGCCCTGTTCATAATTGTCCTTTTCCAGTGAATCTCTGTGACACCTCCGCGTCGAGCTAAACTTCCAGGTCACAAACAAAGTGGCAACGCGATAGCTCCGTGTCGCGCCACGATGCAGATTCCTAATTTTCCAGTTCTAGTGGCTTGGCACAATAGTGGTGCATCGCACCAAGGATGAAAATTAGGATTTTTCAGGTTCTGTCATTTAATTTGAGGGGCTGTTTGGTAAATTCCAAAAATCTTAAATCAGCCTATACATGACATTAAACCCTAAAAAGACCTATTATCTCTCAAGAAATAAATCACTCTCTCTCAAATATAGAAAACCCTAGCCCCAAGTTTCAAAAGAATATCTCAATAAATCTATCCAAGAACTCCAAGAATCTTCAAGGTTTCCTTTCTCAGGTATGCATAGTATTTATTCATGGATTTCTTTCATCCATGAAGCCCAAAAATCAAGTTTTAAACTATAAATTATGATAATCATGCTATGTGTTGATTATGTTCATGTGGTTGTTGTTGTATGATTCCCAAGTTGGAATCTTTATGTATTTTTATGAGAATATGTTAGCATGTGAGTTGAAAACCATGAATTTTAGCTCAATTATGACTTAAGTGATGGATTCATATTTTACCCTTATGTTCAAATTACTCCCATGTTATTGATGTGCAATGTAGTTGTTTGTTGAAATGCTCATGAGGCTAGAATATGGAATTATGACATTAATTATATGCATTCCTTCCATGTACAAGATTATGATAATCATGTACTTCATGAAATCCCCAACTTATTGTATTATGAATTATTGATATTGGTCATGTGTTCAAGAAGTGTCAAGTCTTGCTAGTTTCATGCTATCAAGTCCCAGGGGGAGCTTGTACCCAACAATTTAGTTGTGCCTAAAGCCAGTGTCATGTTTTTATGATATCCTCGGTAAAGCCATGTTCAGTAGAATTTAGTCAGTTATATGACTCAGGAAAACTCAGTAAACTCAGTAATCCCAGTAACCTCAGAAAGCTCAGTACTTCAGTAATCACAATAGTGTTCCTTCACTCAATTGAACTCAATGAACTCTGTCCAGTTTAGTTCAGTTAATCATGTTTAGTGTCTATTCAGATGGGAGTAGGATTTAGCACGGAGTGAACCTAAAGATGAGGACACACACTGACAGTTAAGGGTGTGGTCCTTAAAAGCAATACTTACATTCTAGAACTATGTAGACAACATAGGTTGAGACATCAACACTGATAGATAAGGGTGGATGAGATGGATAAACACTGTCAGATAAGGGTCCCACCGTTCTTATTTTGAGACACTGTCAGATGAGGGCCAACCACAACTTGTTTTTACCAGTGGCGCAGTATTGACACCCTTCTAATTGGAGTTATAGATTAGACCCCAACTCAGTTGTAATGGCATATTAGGGGCATGTCGGTTAGATGACTACTTCCTACAGTTACAATTTCAGACTCAATTTCAGTAATAGAACTCAGATAGTTCTTCAAAATTTTAGGACTTTCAGATACAGTCAACTTAGAATAGTATGGAACTCAATTAGTTCCATCAGAACTGAGACTATCAGATATAGTAGTACAGTATTAGTTATATCAGTTATCAGTGACTCATGTTATGAGTAATCATCCTCAGTAGTCAGTACTATTATAAATTCAGTCACAGATACTTATTCATGCATTTATTCTCACGTTCATGTTATTCAGTTAGTTTGCATTATTTATGCATTTGAACCCATTGCATTCAGCCTACCTCACTTTCATACCAGTTATTCAGTGTATTGATGCATTTGTGCTATGATGTTTTATGCCATAGGTTTAGAAGCATGAGTTCTCGAGCATCCTTAGTAGATCAAACGTTCAGCAGCCAGACTCGTAGTGAGTCCACATCATTTGAGGATAACATGGTTATTTTATTACTTTATTATTTTAGTAGTTCTGAGTTAGTTGGGGACATTTCCCATTAACTCCACAGATTTCAGACAGTTTAGAGGCTTTTAAACTACAACATGTTTCAGATAGTTTATTTTAGTTTTGAGCATTGTTATACCCCATTAGAGGTATTGTTTTATCTTCAGTATTAGTTAAGTATTAAACCTTATGGCCTTACAGCTTATTTTCTACATATTTATAGTATATTATTTAGTACTTTGTTACAAATATTAGTCATGGGTTAGCTTGTGGTCCTTCGGGTTCATGAGCACCATGTAACATTCTGGGTACCAGATTCGGGGTATTACAAACTTGGTATTAGAGTCTAAGGTTCAACAGTGTCCTAGAAATTCTGAAAAGCCACATCTAGTAGAGTCTTGTACATGGGTGTATTGTGCACCACACTTATGTGCGGGAGGCTATGAGATGTTTTAGGAACAGTTTTTCTTCTTTCAGTATTCATGTTGTGCTAGTGAGCATAATCTCTAATTATTTTCTCATTCTAATCTGCTTCTTCCTTTCATTTATAGAATATGCCTTCTAAAGAGGCTAGCGAAAGAAGAATTGGTAATCAGTCATCACCTCAGCTTGTTCAGGAAGATCCCCTGGATGAAGACGTTTCCCATGCAAAATTCAGGACTGCATTTATTACTCTAGCCAATTTAGTCACTACTCAATGAACGGTTAGCTTTTGTTCTGGCTAACCCAATGGCTAATTCAACTGCAGCCAGGATTTGGGACGTCTCCTAAATGAATCCTCCCATATTCTCTGGTTCTAAATCTAAAAAACATCCATATGAGTTCCTCGACCAGGTTTAGAAAGTCACAGACATCATGGGAGTAACTTCCAGTGAGAGTGCAGAGTTAGCCACTTATCAGCTACAAGATATAGCCCATACGTGGTTTAAATAGTGGAAGGTAGATAGGGGTACAGATATAGAGCCTATAGAATGGGAAGATTTTACTATATCCTTCTTAGATATATTTTTTCCCCTAGAGCAGAAAGAAGACAAAGTGTTATATTTCATCAATCTCATATAAGGTAGCATGAGCTTAAAAGAATACTCCCTTAAGTTCACCTAGTTAGCTAGGTATGCTCCCCATGTTATGTTGGGGGTTTCAGGTAGAGTGGTTAAGGAGAGTAGGACTGCGATATTGATTAAGGAAATAGACATATCTAGACTTATGGTCCATCCTCAGTATATTAAAAAGCAAAAACTTAAGAAGAAGAAAAGAGAGAATAAAAGAGCCAGAATATATGGTTATAGTTTTTCTCAGCCAGGGTCACAGGGTGGTAACCATTCTTATCATAGCCAGAAGTTTTCAGTTCCAACTCCTCTCTCAGCCAGTGTTTCAGTTCCTAAGTTCAGAAACGGTAGCAAAGATATGGTGTCAGGCTTCAAATCTTAGAATAGTACAAGCATTATTTTCACTTATCTGCTTTTCGAAGAATATGGTAAGTATCATAAGGGTGTGTGTAGAACCAACAGTAATGTGTGTTTTGGATATGGCAAGTCAAGTCACAAGGTCTAAGACTGTCCTAAACCCAATCCATGAAGTCAGGACGATCGTTCTTCAACTCAGTCCGTTCACTCGAATCAGCAGGGTGCCACTTCCAGTGCCGCTAGTAGGCAGCGCCCAAACAAACTCTATGTATTTAAGCCCCAATAAGATCAGGAAAGTTCTCCTAGTGTAGTCACGGTTTTGTTACAGTTCTTTCACTTGCATGTCTATGCTTCTTCAAATTTAGGAGCTTCTTTTTCTTTTGAAACTTTAAGGTCAGATTAGAAGTTAATAGGACCTTCTCAGTCTCTACCCCAGTGGGTAAAATGATCATAGCCCGATGGGTATATGGGATTTGTCTGATTTTTATATCTCAGAAAGACAGGCCTTTAGGGTCGTGTGCATTTCAATTTCCTAGTATATGGAATCATAGTTCACTCAGTGTTACAAATGTTGCATGAGTACAGGAACATCAGAATCAGGTCATGCATCTCATGAATTATGCACTCATGTCCTACCTTATAATATGTTCAACCTATATGATTCATGCTCCACTCTTAATGATAAATTCAGACTATGTCACATATACCCTCAGTTTAGATCCCTTGGTGATGTTGGGATGATGTTCTATCCCTCGAGTCTCAGTTACAGATTTAATTCAATAATCAATATTCAGTAAAAGACTCAGATAGTCCTACAAAACCATGGCTTTCAGTTATCAGTTACTTAGCCTTTAGAATTCAGTACTTCAGTACCAGTCTAAATCTCAGTTATCAGAAATCAGTATTTAGTCCTAGCTACAGTCTTAGTTATAGTTACAGTCTCAATTACCGTCTTAGCTATAATCTCAGTCCCAGTCTTAGCCCAGTAATCAAGTCGTTAACTCAATTCAGTTTTGGGTTTACTCGACCATAGTGTACAGTTATCAGCTACTCAGTTGTCAGCCTTCTAGTAAGTCAGTTTATAAGACTATTCTAGAATCGAGTTGTACTCCTAATGTTGCATTCTTAAATAATACAATTACCCTCAATTCATGCTCAATTATCTTATGTCACTCAGATAGTCGTTATCTCCTATGCATAATGCTCTATAGTTTCAGTCCAGTTATTCAAGACTAAGTATAGTTCCATCTTACAGACCCAGTATTCAACTATCAGTCACACAGTTAAACGGATAAGTTAGTAGATTTAGGCATTCGTGCTCAGCTCTCATGTGAACATTTTTAGTGGTCTTAGGTGAAGAAGAATTAATTCAGTTAAGGATAAGTTTTTAGTATGAGTTAGATCGATTAGCCAGTAATTTAGTTTAAAAATCAGGCAACAAGTTCGTATGGTGTGGTTTCCCATCTTTCCACCTAGTCATACTATAAGAAATCTCAAGAATGTAACTATTACAAGATAAAAAGTCCCAGTAGTTACAAGATCAGCTCAGTTCATGTATTATGTCTTAGTTCAAGATCCCGGATATTCAGTCACGATTCATTTTGTAGGTGCCCTGTACATCATCCCAGTTTTTCTCAGTATCTCGGTAAAGTCAGTATTATAATTTCCCAAGGGGGAGATGCTCTATAACCTCGAGATATCATGCCCTAAACCCTCTAATTTATCTTCGCGTAACGAATCCAGTTTGGAGTTATGGATACCCATAGGTTAACCCTATAGCTCTAATATCATATGTAAGCCATGTGCTCAATGCATCTATTCAGTTCATGATACCTAGTCCACCTTATATGTTACAAACTCAGCTATGTTCTCATGTTCCCATTCATACAATTTAGAAAAGATCTCAAGATGAGGTTAAAAAATTTTATGTGTTTGAAAATCTCTCCTAGGAAGGGAGTGAAGAGGTTTAGCAAGAAGGAAATGCTCAGTCCCCGATATGTTGGTCCCTTTAAAATTCTCAGTCATTTTGGCAAAGTAGCTTATGATCTCGAGTCATCTTCAGATCTAGCTTTAGTGCATCTGGTCTTTCATGTCTCCTTGCTTACAAAATGCATAGGTGACTCAGTTGTCGTAGTCCCTATTGATTGCGTAGACAATCAGAACAACCTCTCTTATGAAGAGATTTCAGTCAAAATCCTTGAATATCAGACTCATAAACTAAGGAACAAAGAAGTCCCTCTTGTCAAAGTTCTTTGGCGGAATCAGTCCATTGAGGTAGCTACTTGAAAAGCAGAAGTAGGCATGCAATCAAAGCACCCTCACCTCTTTTCAGCAAAACTCAGACTTAGCCAAAGATAATAGCTTTCCTTAAATCTTATTCAGTTTCATGTTCAAATTTCAGTTACAAACCAGTTTCATGCTCAGATTCCTATCATAAAATTGGTATCAAATACCATCACATATTTAGTCATGTTTTCATGCATTATATCAGTCAGGTGTTCATGCTTCAGACATGCATTCACCTTGTGAGAAACTCAATTATCAGAAATCTCAATCATGTATTCATGAGTCAGTTTAGTTATGAAACTATGCATCAGATATGAATGCACGGTATGAATCTCAGAAATATCAGTCATGTAGTCATGTTTTAGTTGCTTATGTTCAGTATGTACTTCATCTTATTGTTTCTCCCATCTTAATCAGTCTCATTCGAGGATGAATATTTCTAAGGAGAGATATTGTAATACCCTGTACTTCTACCTATCTTAAAATCATCCCAAATGTTAAAAATTTACTTCAAAAAATGAATCTACTTTTATACATATTTAATTTTTAATATTTTTACTTTTAGTTGTGTGGGAAATTGAATAAGATTTCCATCGATATCAAATTCGCCCGAATTCGACCCCCGGGCGAAGAGTTGGAGCCTTTGTAGTGAGATAGTGTATCACTTGACCCATCAGCGCATCGCAGAGCCATCTTAAATGGCAATTATCAATTTCCAGTATTGCTCCGCAATAGTGGTGCGTCACGCCAAAGGGCCAGTTCATAATTGTCCATTTTTAGTAAATCTCCGCAATGCCTGCATTTTGCACCAAACTTTCAGGTCGCAAACAAAGTGGCAATGCGATAGCTCCGCATCGCACCACCATGCAGATTCCCAATTATCCAGTTCCAGTGGGCTGGCTCAATAGTGGCGCATCATGCCAATGATTAAAATAAGGATTTTTCAGGTTCCGTCATTTAATTCAAAAATCCCAAATCAGCCTATACACGACATTAAACCCTAAAAAGACCTATTATCTCTCAAGAAATAAATCACTCTCTCTCAAAGATAGAAAAACCTAGCCCTAAGTTTTAAAAGTAAATCTTAAGAAATCCATCTAAGAACCTTCAAGGTTTTCTTTCTCAGGTATTCATAGTGTTTATTCATGGATTCCTTTCATCCATGGAGCCCAAGAATCAAGTTTTAAACTATGAATTATGATAATCATGCTATGTGTTGATTATGTTCATGTGGTTGTTGTTGTATGATTTCCAAGTTGGAATCTTTATGTATTTTTATGAGAATATGTTAGCATGTGAGTTGAAAACCATGAATTTTACTTGGTTATGACATGTTAATTTGATGAATTATGCCATGCCCTAAGTCATGCACCCTAAGTGTTTGAAAAAATGCCTAAGAGACTAGAAATTATGTAATATAGCTCAATTGTGACTTAAGTGATGGATTCATGTTTTACCCTTACGTTCAAATTACTCTCATGTTATTGATGTGCAATGTAGTTGTTTGTTGAAATGCTCATGAGGCTGGAATATAGAATTGTGACATTGATTATATAATTCCTTCCATATACAAGATTATGATAACCATGTACTTCATGAAATCCCCGACATTGTATTATGAATTATTGATATTGGTCATATGTTCAGGAAGTATCAAATCTTGCTATTTTCATGCTATCGAGTCCTGTGGGTACTTGTACCCAAAAATTTAGCTGTGTTCCTAGAGCCAGTGTCATGTTTTCACGATATCCTCAGTCAAGTCGTGTTCATTAGAATTTAGTCAGTCATGTGACTCAGGAAAACTCAGTAAACTCAGTAATCCCTGTAACCTCAAGAAGATCAGTACTTCAGTAATCACAGTAGTATTTTATCAGTCAAGAAAACTCAATGAACTCAGTCAAGTTCAGTTTAGTTAATCATGTTCAGTGTCTATTCAGATGGGAGTAGGATTCAGCTCCGAGTGAACCCAAAGATGAGGACACACACTGACAGTTGAGGGTGTGATCCTTAAAAGTAATCCTTCAATTCTAGAACTATGTATCCAGCATAGGTTGAGACATCAACACTGATAGATGAGGGTTGATAAGGTGGATAAAAACTGTCAGATAAGGGTCCTACCATTCTTTTTTTGGGACATTATCAGATGAGGGTCACCCACAACTTGTCCTTACCAGTGGTGCGGTATTGAAGCCCTTCTAATTGGGGTTATAGATTGGACCCCAACTCATCCATAATAGCATATTAGGGGCATATCAGCTAGATGACTACTTCCCATCAACTCTACAATATTCAGACAGTTTAGTGGCTTTCAAACTATAGCATGTTTCAGACAGTTTATTTCAGTTTTGGGTATTGTTAAACCCCATTACAGATACTGTTTTATCTTCCGTATTAGTTCAGTTTTGAACCTTATGGCCTTACAGCTTATTTTTTTATAATTATAGTATATTATTCAGTGCTTAGTTATAGATATCAGTCATGGGTTAAGTTATCATCCTTCGGGGTCATGAGCACCATGTAACATTTTGGGTACCAGATTCGGGGCGTTAGAAACTTGGTATCAGATCCTAAGGTTCAACAGTATCCTAGAAAGTCTAAAAAGCAGCATCTAGTCAAGTCTTGTACATAGGTGTGTTGTTCACCACACTTATGTGCGAAAGGCTATGAGATGTTTTAGGAACAGTTTTCCTTCTTTCAGTATTCATGTTATGCCAATAAATGTAATGTCCAATAAATGTAATGTCCAATTATTTTCTCAGTCTAATCTACTTCTTTCTTTTATTTACAGAATATGCCTTCCAAAGGTGCTAGCAAAAGAAGAATCGATAATCAGTCAGCACCTTAGCCCATTCAGACAGATCCTCTGGATGAACACATTTCCCATGCATAATTTAGGACTACATTTACTACTTTAGCCAATTCAGTCACCATTCAGAATAAATAGCTAGCTGCTGTTCTGGCTAACCCAGTGGCCAATTCTACTTCAACCAAGATTTGGGATATCTCCCAAATGAATCCTCCCCTATTCTCCAGTTCTAAGTCCAAAGAGGATCCATAGGTGTTTCTTGACCAGGTTCAGAAAATCACAGAAATCATGGGAGTGACTTCCAGTGAGAGTGTAGAGTTAGCCACTTATCAGCTACAAGATGTAGCCCATACGTGGTTTAAATAGTAGAAGGTAGATAGGGGTATAGATGTAGAGACCATAAAATGAGAAGAGTTTACTACAGCCTTCTTAGATAGATTCTTTCCCCTAGAGCAGAAAGAAGCCAAAGTGTTAGAGTTCAGCAATCTCAGACAAGGTAGTATGAGCTTAAAAGAATACTCCCTCAAGTTCACCCAGTTAGCTAGGTATGCTCCCCATGTAGTAGCAGATAGTAGATCCAGAATGAGTAAGTTTGTGTTTGGGGTTTCAGGTAGAGTGGTTAAAGAGTGTAGAACTGTGATGTTGATTAAGGAAATAGACATATCTAGACTTATGGTCCATGCTCAATATATTGAAGGGTAGAAACTTAAGAAGAAGGAGAGAGAGAATAAGAGAGCTAGAATAGGTAGTTATAGTTTTTCTCACCTAGGGTCACAGGGTGGTAACCGTTCTCAGCATAGCCAGAAGTTTTAAGTTCTAGCTCCTTCCCCAACTAGTGCTTCAATTCCTAAGTTCAGAAATGGTAGCAAAGATAGGGCGTCAGGATCCAAATCTCAGAATAGTGCAAGCATTATTTGCACTCACCTGTTTTGTGAAGAATGTGGTAAGTATCATAAGGGTGTGTGTAGAGCCGACTATAATATCTGTTTCAGATGTGGAAAGTCAGGTCACAAGGTCCAAGACTATCCTAAACTCAATCCACAAAGTTAGCACGATCATCCTTCAACTCAGTCCGATCACCGAAATCAGCAGGGTGCCACTTCCAGTGCCACTAGTGGGCAACGTCCAAACAAAATCTATACATTTCAGTCCCGATAAGATCAGGAAATTTCTCCTCGTGTAGTCACTGGTTTGTTACAGTTCTTTCACTTGCATGTCTACGCTTTTTTAAATTCAGGAGTTTTTTTTTCTTTTGAAACTGTAAGGTCAGATTAGATGTTAAACCTTCTCAGTCTCTACCCCAGTGGGTAAAACGATCATAGCCTGATGGGTATATGGGAATTGTCTGGTTATGATATCTCAAAAAGATAGGCTTTTATGTTCTAGTAGTAATACCAGTATGTGTAGAAAAATTTAGTAAAGGAAGATGATTATCGACCTATTCCTACCTCAGTGCAAAATTTTGTACTTCAGCCATCATGATACTTATGTATGCTTTACATTTCAGTTCTATGAACACAGCTTACATTCACTCACTTCCCTTAGGATCGTGTGCATTTTAAGTTCCTTGTATGAGAAATCCCAGTTCACTCAGTGTTATGAAATATGTTCCATGAGTACAGGAACATCAGACTCAGGTCATGCAGCACATAAATTATGCACTGATATCCTGCCTTACAGTATGGTCAGCCCACATAATTCATGCTCCACTCTTAATGATCAGCTAAATTCAGACTATGTCACCTATACCCTCAGTTTAGATCCTTTGGTGAATCCGTTGGGATGATGTTCTATCCCTCAAATCTAAGTTACAAAGTCAGTTCAATAATCAATATTCATTAAAGGACTCAGATTGTCCCACAAAACCATGGCTTTCAGTTATCAGTTACTTAGCCACTAGAATTCAGTACTTCAGTAACAGTCTAAACCTCAGTTATTAGAAATAAGTATTCAGTCCCAGCTATAGTCTTAGTTATAGTTACAGTCTCAAATACCATCTTAGATACAATCTTAGTCCCAGTCCTAGACCAGTAATTAGGATGGTAACTCAATTTAGTTTTGGTTTTACTCGACCGTAGCATACAGTTATCAGCTACTCAGTTTTCACCCTTCTAGTAAGTCAATTTACAAGGCTATTCCAGAATCGTGTTATACTCCTGGGGTTGCATTCTCAAATAATTCAGTTACCCTCAATTCATGCTCAGTTATCTCATGTCACTCTGACAATAGTTATCTCCTATACATAATTATCTGTGGTTGCAGTCCAGTTATTAATAACTAAGTATAGTTCCATCTTACAGACCCAATATTCAGCTATCAGTCACTCAGTTAATCATATAAGTTAGTATGTTTAGGATTCGTGCTCAATGCTCATGCAAATATTTTTAGTAGTCTTAGGTGAAGAAGAAGTACTTCAGATAAGGCTAAGTTTTTTGTATGAGTTAGATCGATTAGCCTATAATTTAGTTTAGCAATCTGGCAATAAGTTTGTATGGTGTGGTTTCCCACCTTTCCACCTAGTCATGCTATAAGAAATCTCAGTAATGCAACTATTCTAAGATAAAAGTCCCAGTAGTTGAAAGATCAGCTCAGTTCATGCATTATGTCTTAGTTTTAGATCCCAGATATTTTGTCACGATTCAGTTCGTAGGTACCCTGTGAATCATCCCAGTTTTCCTCAGTATCTCTGTCAAGTCAGATTCTTCTTTGGACATAATTTCCCAAGGTGGAGATGCTCTATAACCCCGAGCTATCATGCCCTAAACCCTTTAATTTATCTTCGCATAATGAATCTAGTTTGGAGTTGTGGATACCAATAGGTTGACCCTCTAGATCCAATATCAGTCATAAGTCCTGTGCTAAATGGCTCATTTCAATTCACGATACCCAGTCCACGTCACATATTACAGACTCAGTTATGTTCTCATGTTCCTATTTATATGATTTAGAAAGGATCTCGAGATGAGGTCAGAAAATTTTATGTGTTTAAAAATCTCTCCTATGAAGGGAGTGAAGAGGTTCGAAAAGAAGAAAAATATTAGTCCCCAATATGTCGGTCCCTTCAAAATTCTTAGTCGTTTTTGTGAAGTTGCTTATGATCTCGAGTCGCCTTCAAATGTAGATTCAGTGCATCTGGTCTTTCATGTCTCCTTGATTTAGAAATGCATAGGTGACCCAGCAGTCGTAGTCCCTGTTGATGGCGTAGACATTCAGAACAATCTTTCTTATGAAGAGATTCCAGTCAAAATCCTTGAATATCAGACTCATAAACTAAGGAACAAAGAAGTCCCTCTAGTCAAAGTTCTTTGGCGGAATCAGTCTATTGAGGTAGCTACTTGAAAAGGAGAAGTAGACATGCGATCCAAGAACCCTCACCTCTTCTCCACAAAACTCAAACTTGGCCAAAGGCAATAGCTTTCCTTAAATCTTATTCAGTTTTATGTTCAAATTTCAGTTACAAACCAGTTTCATACTTAGATTCCTATCATAAACTTGGTATCAAATACCATCGCATAATTAGTAACGTGTTATTGCATCATGTCAGTCATGGGTTCATGCATTAGACATGCATTCACCTTGTGAGAAACTCATTTATCCGAAATCTCAGTCATGTATTCATGAGTTAGTTTAGTCATGAAATTATGCATCAGATATGCATGCTCAGTATGAATCTTAGAAATGTCAGTCATATAGTCAAGTTTTAGTTGCTTATGTTCAGTATGTACTATATTTTATCATTTCTCCCATCTTAATCAGTCTCATTCGAGGATGAATGTTCCCAAGGAGGAGATATTGTAATACCCCGTACTTCTACCTAGCTTAAAATTATCCCAAATATTAAAGACTTAGATTTAAAAGATGAATCCACTTTTATACATATTTAATTTTCAATATTTTTACTTTAAGTTGTGTGGGCAATTGAATAAGCTTTCCATCGATGTCAAATTCGCCCAAATCCGTCATTCGAGCGAAGAGTTAGAGCCTTTGTAGTGAGAAAGTGTATCACTTGAGCCATCAGTGCATCACGGAGCAGGCTTAAATGGCAATTGTCAATTTCTAGTATTGTTCCGCAATAGTGGTGAGTCGCGCCAAAGGACCTGTTCATAATTTTCCTTTATCAGTGAATCTCTGCTATGCCTCCATGTCGCGCTAAACTTCCAGGTCACAAACAAAGTGGCAATACAATAGCGTCGTGTCGCGCCACCATGCAGATTCCCAATTGTCCACTTCGAGTGGCTTGGCGCAATTGTGACGCATCACACCAAGGATAAAAATTAGGATTTTTTAGGTTCCATCATTTAATTTTAGGGGTTGTTTGGTAAGTTCCAAATATCCCAAATCATCCTATACACGACATTAAACCCTAAAAAGACCTATTATCTCTCAAGAAATGAATCATTCTCTCTCAAAGATAGAAAACCCTAGCCCTAAGTTTCAAAAGAAAATCTTATTAAATCCATCCAATAACTCCAAGAACCTTCAAGGTTTCCTTTCTCAGGTATGCATAGTGTTTATTCATGGATTCCTTTAATCCATAAAGCCCAAGAATTAAGTTTTAAACTATGAATTATGATAATTATGCTATGTGTTGATCATGTTCATGTGGTTGTTGTTGTATGAATCCCAAGTTAGAAACTTTATGTGTTTTTATGAGAATATGTTAGCAAGTGAGTTAAAAACCATGAGTTTTAGTTGGCTATGACATATTAATTTGATGAATTATACCATGCCCTAAGTCATGCAAACTAAGTGTTTGACAAAATTCCTAAGAGACTAGAAATTATGTAATATAACTCAATTGTGACTTAAGTGATGGATTCATGCTTTACCCTTATGTTCAAATTACTCTCATGTTATTGATGTACAATGTAGTTGTTTGTTGAAATGCTCATGAGGCTGGAATATGGAATATGACATTGGTTATATGCATTCCTTCCATTTACAAGATTATGATAACCATGTACTTCATGAAATCCGAAACTTATTGTATTATGAATTGTTGAAATTGGTCACGTGTTTAAGAAGTGTCAAGTCTTGCTAGTTTCATGCTATCGAGTCCTGGGGGTACTTGTACCTAACAATTTAGTATTGTGCCTAGAGCCAGTATCATATTTTTATGATATCCTCAGTCAAGCCATGTTCGGTAGAATTTAGTCAGTCATGTGACTCAAGAAAACTCAGTAAACTCAGTATTTTAGTAATCACAATAGTATTTTGTCAGTCAATGGAACTCAATGAACTCAGTCCAGTTTAGTTTAGTTAGTCATGTTCAGTGTCTATTTAGATGGGAGTAAGATTTAGCACCGAGTGAACCCAAAGATGAGGACACACACTGACAGTTGAGGGTGTGATCCTTAAATACAATCCTTGCAATCTAGAACTCTGTAGCCAGCATAGGTTGAGACATCAACACTGATAGATGAGGGTTGATGAGGTGGATCAACATTATCATATGAGGGTCCCACTATTCTCTTTTTGGGACACTATGAGATGAGGTTCACCCACAACTTGTCCTTACCAGTGGTGCGATATTAACACCCTTCCAATTGGGGTTATAGATTGGGCCCCAACTTAGCCATAATGGAATATTAGGGGTATGTCGGTTAGATGACTACTTTCCACAGTTATAATTTCAGACTAAGTTTCAGTAATAGAACTCAGATAGTCCTTCAAAATTTTAAGACTATCAGATATAGTCAACTTAGAATAGTATGGAACTCAGTTAGTTCCATCAGAACCGAGACTATCAAATACAGTCGCTCAGTATTAGTTATATCAATTATCAGTGACTCATGTTATCATTAATCAAATTCAGTAGTCAGACTCATATATTTTCACGTTCATGTAATTCAGTCAGTTAGCATTGTTCATGCATTTGATCCCATTGTATTTAGCCTACCTCACTTGCATACTAGTACATTCAACATATTGATGCATTTGCGCTATGGTGTTTTATACCATAGGTTTTGAAGCACGAGTTCCCGAGCATCTTTAGTAGATCAGACGTTCTGCAACCAGACTAGCAGTGAGTCCTCATCATTTGAGAATAGCTTGGTTATTTTATTACTTTATTATTTTAGTAGTTCGGAGTTAATTAGGGAAATATCCTATCAACTCCACAGAGTTTAGACAGTTTAGAGGCTTTCAGACTACTGCATGTTTCAGATAGTTTCTTTCAGTTTTAGTTATTGTTATACCCCATTACAGATATTTTTGTATCTTCAGTATTAGTTTAGTTTTGAACCTTATGTCCTTACAGCTTAATATCTACATAATTACAGTATACTATTCAGTGCTTAATTACAAACATTAGTCATGGTTTAGCTTGTGGTCCTTCAGGATCATGAGCACCGTGTAATATTCTGGGTACTAGATTTGGGGCGTTACAAACTTGGTATTAGAGCCTAAGGTTAAACAGTATCCCAAAAAGTTTGAAAATCTGCATCTAGTAGAGTCTTGTACATTGGTGTGTTGTGCACCACACTTATGTGCGGGAGGCTATGAGATGTTTTAGGAATAGTTTTCCTTCTTTTAGTATTTATGTCGTGCTAGTGAGCATAATCTCCAATTATTTTCTTAGTCTAATCTACTTCTTCTTTTTGTTTATAGAATACGCCTTCCAAAGGGGCTAGAGAAAGGAGAATTCATAATCAGTCAGTACCTCAACCCATTCAGGCAGATCCCCTAGAAGAACACGTTTCCCATGCAGGATTCAGGACTACATTTACTACTCTAACCAATTTAGTCACTACTCATAATGAACGGCTAGCTGCAGTTTTGTCCTACCCAATGGGCAATTTAGCTGCAGCCAAGATTTGGGATATCACCCGAATAAATCCTCTCCTATTCTCCAGTTCTAAGTCCGAAAAGGATCCATAGGAGTTCCTCGACCAGGTTTCGAAAGTCATAGATATCATGGGAGTGACTTCCAGTGAGAGTGCAGAGTTATCCACTTATCAGCTACAAGATATAGCCTATACGTGGTTTAAACAGTGGAAGGTAGATAGGGGTACAGATGTACAGCCCATAGAATGTGAAGATTTTTCTACAGCCTTCTTTGATAGATTCTTTCACCTAGAGCAGAAAGAAGCTAAATTTTTAGAGTTCATCAATCTCAGAAAAGGTAGCATGAACTTAAAATAATACTCCCTCAAGTTCACCCAATTAGCTAGGTGTGCTCCCCATATAGTAGCAGACAGTAGATCCAGAATGAGTAAGTTTGTGTCTGGGGTTTCAGGTAGAGTGGTTAAGGAGTTTAGGACTACGATGTTGATTAAGGAAGTAGACATTTCTAGACTTATGGTCCATGCTAAATACATTGAAGAGTAGAAACTTAATAAGTAGGAGAGAGAGAATAAGAGAGCCAGAATAGGTGGTTATAGGGTCGTAGGGTGGTAACCATTCTTAGCAATGCCAGAAGTTTTCATTTCTAACTCCCTTCTTAGCTAGTACTTCAGTTCCTAAGTTCAGAAATGGTAGCAAAGATAGGGTGTCAGTCTCCAAATCTCAGAATAGTGCAAGCATTATTTGCACTCATCCGCTTTACGAAGAATGTGGTAAGTATCATAAGAGAGTGTGTAGAGCCTACAGTAATGTGTGTTTTGGATGTGGAATATTAGGTCACAAGGTCCAAGACTATCCTAAAACTGATCCATGAAGTCCGCGCGATCGTCCTTCAACTCAGTCTGGTTACCCAAATCAGCAGGGTGCCACTTCCAGTACCGCTAGTGGGCAACGCCCAAATAGACTTACTGACTTTCAGTCCCGATCAGATCAGGAAAGTTCTCATAGTGTAGTCACTAGTTTGTTATAGTTCTTCCATTTACATGTCTACCCTTCTTTAAATTCAGGAGCTTCTTTTTCTTTTGTAACTTAAAGGTCAGATTAGATGTTAACAGGACCTTCTCAGTCTCTACCCCAGTGGGTAAAACGATCATTGCCCGACGAGTATATGGGATCTGTCTAGTTATGATATCTCAGAAAGACAGGCCTTTAGGTTCTAGTAGTAATACCAGTATGTGTAGAAAAATTCAGTAAAGGAAGATGATTCCCGACCCATTCCTACCTCAGTGCAAAATTTGTATTTTAGCCATGATGATAAATATGTATTCTTTACGTTTCAGTTCCATGAACACACCTTACATTCATGCACTTCCCTTAGGATCGTGTGCATTTCAAGTTCCTAGTATCAGGAATCCCAGTTCACTCAGTTCTACGAATCAAGTTCCATGAGTACAGGAACATCAGACTCAGGTCATGCAACTCATGAATTATGCACTCATGTCCTGCTTTACAGTATATTCAGCCCATATGGTCCATGTTCCACTCTTAATGATTAGCCAAATTCAGACTATGTCACATATACCCTCAGTTTAGATCCCTTGGTGAATCTGTTGGGATGATGTTCTATCCCTTAAGTCTCAGTTACAGAGTAAGTTCAATAATCAATATTCAGTAAAGGACTCAAATAGACCTACAAAACCATGGCTTTCAGTTATCAATTTTTTAGCCATTAGAATTCATTACTTCAGTACCAGTATAAACCTCAGTTATCAGAAAATAGTATTCAATCCCAACTATAGTCTTAGTTACAGCTATAGTATCAATTACCATCTTAGCTACAATCTCAGTCCCAGTCCTAGCCCAGTAATCAGGTAGGTCACTCAATTCAGTTTTGGGTTTACTCAACCATAGAGTACAGTTTTCAGCCTTCTAGTAAGTCAATTTACAAGACTATTCCAGAATTGTGTTGTACTCCAGGTTTTGAATTCTCAAATATTAAAGTTACCCTCAATTCATGCTCAATTATCTCATGTCACTCAGACAGTCATTATCTCCTATGCATAATGCTCTGAAGTTGTAGTCCAGTTATTCTAGACAATGTACAGTTCCATCTTCCAGACCCAGTATTCAGCTATCAGCCACTTAGTTAATCAGATAAGTTAGTATGTTTAGGCATTCATGCTCTGCGCTCATGCGAATATTTTTAGTTGTCTTGGGTGAAGAAGAAGTACTTTAGTTAAGGATAAGTTTTTAGTATGAGTTAGATCAATCAGCCAGTAATTCATTTTAGCAATCAGGCAATAAGTTCGTATGGTGTGGTTTCCCATCTTTCCACCTAGTCATCTATAAGAAATCTAAGAAATGTAAATATTCCAAGATAAAAAGTTCCAGTAGTTGCAAGATCAGATCAGTTCATGTATTATGTCTTAGTTCCAGATCCCAGATATTCATTCACAATTCAGTTCGTAGGTGCCCTGTGCATCATCCCAGTTTTTCTCAGTATCTCTGCCAAGCCAGTATTCTTCTAGGGACATAATTTCCTAAGGTGTAGATACTCTATAACCCTGAGCTATCATGCCCTAAACCCTCTAATTTATCTTCGTGTAATGAATCCATTTTGGAGTTATGGATACCCATAGGTTGACCCTCTATCTCCAATATCATCCGTAAGCCATGTGCCCAATGGCTCAGTTCAGTGGACGATACCCAGTCCACATCACATGTTACAGACTAAGCTATGTTCTCATATTCCCATTCATGCGATTTAGAAAGGATCTCTAGATGAGGTCAAAAAATATCATCTGTTTGAAAATTTCTCCCATGAAGGAAGTGAAGAGGTTCGGCAAGAAAGGAAAGCCCAGTCCCCTATATGTTGGTCCCTTTAAAGTTCTCAGTCATTTTTGCAAAGTAGCTTATGATCTCGAGTCTCCTTCAGCTCTAGCTTCAGTGCATCTGGTCTTTCATGTCTCCTTGCTTAAAAAATGCAAAAGTGACCCAGCAATCGTAGTACCTGTTAATGGCGTAGATATTCAGAATAACATTTCTTATGAAGAGATTCCAGTCGAAATCCTTGAATATCAGGCTCGTAAACTAAGGAACAAAGAAGTCCCTCTAGTCAAAGTTCTTTGGCGGAATCAGTCCATTGAGGTAGCTACTTGAAAAGAAGAAGTAAACATGCGATCTAAACACCCTCACCTCTTCTCCACAAACCTCAGACTTAGCCAAAGGCAATAGCTTTTCTTTAAGCTTACTCAGTTTCATGTTCAAATTTCAGTTACAAACCAATTTCATGCTCAGATTCCCATTGTAAACTTGGTATCAAATACCATCACATATTTATTCACGTGTTCATGTATCATATCAGTCATGTGTTCATGCATCAGACATGCATTCACCTTGTGAGAAACTCAGTTATCAGAAATCTCAGTCATGTATTTATGAGTCAATTTAGTCATGAAATTATGCATCAGATATGCATGCTCAGTATGAATCTCAAAAATGTCAGTCATATAGTCAAGTTTTAGTTGCTTATGTTCAGTATGTACTTCATTTTATCATTTCTCCCATCTTTATCAGTCTCATTCGAGGATGAATGTTTCCAAGGAGGAGATATTGTAATACCCCGTACTTCTACCTAGCTTAAAATTATCCCAAATGTTAAATACTTTCTTTAAAAGATTAATCCACTTTTTTCAATGTGTAATTTTACAGATTTTTAATTTAAGTTGTGTGAAAAATGAATAAGCTTTCCATCGATATCAAATTCGCCCAAATCCGACACCCGGGTGAAGAGTTAGAGCCTTTGAAATGAGATAGTGTATCACTTGAGCCATCAGCGCGTTGCGGAGCCAGCTTAAATGTAATTGTCAATTTCTAGTATTGCTCCGCAATAGTGGTGTGTCACGCCAAAGGCCCAGTTCATAATTTTCCTTTTTCAGTGAATCTCCACAATGCCTCCGTGTCGCGCCAAACTTTCATGTCACAAACAAAGTGGCAATGCGATAGCACTGCATCGCACCACCATGCAGATTCCTAATGTTCCAGTTACAGTGGCTTGGTGCAATAGTGGCGCGTTGCGCAAAGGATGAAAATTATAATTTTTCAGGTTATGCCATTTAATTTTAGGGGTTGTTTGGTAAATTTCAAAGACCCAAAATCAGCCTATACACGACATTAACCCCTAAAAATACCTATTATATCATTGTTTACCCATATCTCTCAATAAATAAATCACTCTCTCTCAAAGATAGAAAATCTTAGCCCCAAATTTCAAAAGCAAATCTCAAGAAATCCATCCAAGAACTTCAAGAACCTTTAAGGTTTCCTTTCTTAGGTATGCATAGTGTTCATTCATGAATTCCTTTCATCCATGAAGCCCAAGAATCAAGTTTTAAACTATGAATTATGATAATCATGCTATTTTTTGATTATGTTCATGTGGTTGTTGTTGTATGATTCCCAAGTTGGAATTTTTATGTATTTTTATGAGAATATGTTAGCATATGAGTTGAAAACCATGAATTTTAGTTGGTCATGACATGTTAATTTGATGAATTATGTCATTCCCTAAGTCATACATCCTAAGTGTTTGACAAAATGCCTAAGAGACTATAAATTATGTAATATAACTCAATTGTGACTTAAGTGATGGATTCATGTTTTACCCTTATGTTTAAATTACTCTCATATTATTAATGTGCAATGTAGATGTTTGTTGAAATGCTCATGATGCTGGAATATGGAATTATGACATTGATTATATGCATTCCTTCCATGTATAAGATTATGATTACCATGTACTTCATGGAATCTCCAACTTATTGTATTATGAATTATTGATATTGGTCATATGTTCAAGAAGTGTCAAGTCTTGTCAGTTTCATGTTATAGAGTCTTGGGGGTACTTGTAACCAATAATTTAGCAGTGTACCTAGAGCCAGTGTCATGTTTTCACGATATCCTCAGTCAAGCCATGTTCAGTAGAATTCAGTTAGTCATGTGTCTCAGGAAAACTCAGTAAACTCAGTAATCCCATGTAATACCCCAAAAAATACAAATCAATATTAGCATCATATTTCAAGCTTATGCATAGTACATCATGGTTCTTTGGTAGTTTCATGATCAATTTTGATGTCAATGAAGGTCCAAATACGTCCTAGCTATTAGGTGAATCAAAACATTCCTTACCGATTAAATTCTTGGGAAGGATATTGGTATAGTCAACTTCAAAAGATAATATATCTAGTTATACTATGAATTTTTTATCGAATGACACACCAACAGATATATAATTGAATTATATTTCCAACGATACCAATTTCGCCTAAATTCGATATCGGAGCAAAAAGTTATATCAATTTTACCCCAGCATATTAGCCTGGCAACTAAGTGACGACATTACTTGATGTCTTTTCGGATATCTGATGAGTTATCAGCTAATGTTGTCAGCCTTAGGATAAAATTCATACATTCCAGCATAAAGTGATGACATGATCTGACGGCCTATCACATATGTGACGACATTAGCCCAATGTCGTTAGTCGTAGAATTCAGCATTTTTTAAATGGTTTTGGAAGGGTATTTTGGAGTTTTTCCTTCACCTCAAAGCTCTATAAACACTGAATTCAGCCTCTATTTCACCAAAATACATTCTTTTCTCTCAAATTCTCTCAAGAACAAGAAGAGGGGTTTCCAATTCAAGATCCAAATCTCAAGGATTCTTCCATCAATCTTCCCAAATCAAGTATCAAGGTATGTCATGTGTTGATTCGTGGGTCTCTTTCACCCATAAAGCTCAAGAATATTATTTCTAAATGCAAGATTTGTGTATTGATGAATGTTCATGATTTAAATTGAATTGAAATTCATGCTCATGTTGTTGTGAGGTTTTGATTCATGTTTTAAATTACATATTCCAATGATTAGCCCTAGTATATGAAGATTTACATAATAATCATGATAAACCCCTTCAATTTACAAGTTGATTGATGTATCTATGATTATTAGATGTGTTGATGATGGTATAACCAAAGCATGCTCCCCATGTGTTTTACTAAATACCTATTTGAAGGAAAAGTGCCATACTAGTATAATAATATGAAATCTCCATTCATGTACAAGTTTATGCACGTCAAGTGTTTGATGAGATGTCTTATTCAATGAAGTATGGATACATGTGTAGCCATTATGGTGCTTTTGAACTTGTACTTCGTGAAATCTCCAACTTATTGTATTATGGATTGTCATGTTGGTCATGTATTCAAGAGAGTCATGCTTTGTCTATTTCTTCCCATCGAGTCCTGGGGGTACTTGTACCCAAAAAATATAGTTGTTTGCCCAGAGTTAGTGTCATATTTTCACAATGTCCTCAGTCAATCCATGGTCCATAGAACTCAGTCAGTCATGTGATTCAAGAAAGCTCTGTAATACAGTAATCTCAATACTAATTTGTTAGTTAACAAAAACTCAGTTAGTTCAGTCCAGCTCAGTTCAGCAATCCATGTTCAGTGTCTATTCAAATAGGAGTAGTAATTAGCATCGAGTGAACCCAAGGATGGGAACACACACTATCAGATAAGGGTGTGATTCTTAGAAGTCATCCTTGTATTCCAAAAAAATATAGCTAGCATAGGTTGAGACATCAACACTGTCAGATGAGGGTTGTTGAGGTGGATAAATACTGTCAGATGAGGGTCCCACCATTCTCAATTGGGAACACTGTCAGATGAGGGTCACTCATAGCTTGTCTTTACTAGTGACGCGGTATTGACACTCTTCTAATTGGGGTTACAGATTAGACCCCAATACAGCTATATTGGGTTATTTGAGGCATATCGATTAGATAACTACTTCCCACAGTTTTAGTTACAGATTAGGACTATCAGATACAGTCATTCAGTCTTAGTAATAGAACTTAGATTGTTCTATAGAATTTAGGACTGTCAGATATAGTCATCTCAGAATAGAATGGAACTCAGCTAGTTCCATTAGAAACTAGACTTTCAGATACAGTCGCTTAGTATTAGTTATTTCAGTTATATGATTATTAGTATATCATGTTATCAGTACTCAGTTACAGTTATTGTGTATTCACACATACATTCTCATGTTCATGTTGTTCAGTCAGTTAGTATAGTTCATGAATGTGAACCCTTTGCATTCAGCCTACCTCACATGGATACCAGTACATTCAATCGTACTGATGCATTTGTGCTATGGTGTTTTATAACATAGGTTCAAAAGGACAAGCTCCAGAGCATCAGTAGTATTCCAGTACTCGGCAGTCAGAGTTAGCAGTGAGTCCTCATCCTTTGAGGACATAAGCATTATCTTATCATTTCAGAACTTATTCAAATGAATCCTTCACCTTTTCTCGGTTCTAAGTCAGATAAGGACCCTCAGGAATTCATTAATTGGGTTCAGAAGGTTACAGACATCATGGGGGGTACTCCTAGTGAGAGTACTGAGCTACCTACATATCAGTTGCAGGATGTTTCCCACACTTGGTACAAATAATGGAAGTCAAAAAGGTCAGTTGATGTAGAACCTATAGAGTGGGGGGAGTTTGTCACCACATTCTTAAAGAGGTTCTTTCCCCTAGAGCTGAGAGAAGCTAAGGTGTTAGAATTTATCAACCTCAGGAAGGGCAACATGAGGTGAAAGAGTATTCTCTTAAGTTTACTCAATTATCCAGATATGCCCCTCATGTGGTTGCAGACAACAGTGCCAAGATGAGTAAGTTTGTTTCTAGGATGAATGATAGTGTGGTCAATAAGTGTAGGTCCGCGATGTTGAATAGTGATATGACTTTTGACGATCTTATGACTTATGCTCAGCAGATAGAGAAGCAAAAGATTAAGATGAGGGAGAAGCAGAATAACAGAGCCAGGACAGGTAGTTTTAACTTTGCTCAGCCCAAATCAGAAGGAGGAAATCATTCTCAGTTTTGTCCTAAGTCATCAGTTCCATCTCCTTTTTCAGATAGTTCTATACCTACTAAGTTTAGGGATGGTAATAAAGATAGGGCTCCAAGCTCTAAGTCTCAGGGTAGTGTCTGCAATACCCGAACTAATGCCCTTTGTAAGACTTATGGTAAGAACCACAAGGGTGTTTGCAGAGCTGGTAGTGATGTCCGTTTTGGATGTGGCAATCTAGGACACAGAGTCAGAGATTGTCCCCAGTTAGGTTATCAGGTTTAGCAGAACCATTCCTCAGCTCAATCATGTCGCTTAAATTAGTAGGGTGCCACTTTCAGTGCTACTAGTGGGCAACACCTAAACAGAATTTATGCTCTCCAGTCCCGACAGAATCAGGAAAATTCTCCTGATATGGTTACTGGTATGTTATACTTCTTTCACTTGCATATTTACGCTTTGCTAGATGCAGGTGCCTCCTTGTCTTTTGATACTTCTTATATAGAAGGCGATTTTAAAATTAGTCTTGAAATTCTAGCAAAGCATTTTTCATTATCTACCCCAGTGGGTAAGACCATCATAATATTTCAAAAAGTCACTTCAGCAGACTTAGTCAAATTAGAGATGACTGATTTTGATGTCATTCTCGACATAGATTGGCTTTACTCCTGCTATGCCACGGTTGACTACAGAAATAGAAAAGTCTAGTTCTAGTCTTTGAACGAACCTATCCTAGAGTGGAGGGGTAGTACTTCAGCGTTCAGAGATTGGCTTATTTCCTACCTTTGGGTAAGGAAAATAATTTCTAAAGGATGTGTCTATCATCTTGTTCGAGTTAAGGACACTAGTTTCAAAACTCCCAATCTTGATTCAGTCCCAGTCGTGAATGAATATTCAGATGTCTTTCCCGAAGATCTTCTCAGAATTTCTCCCAAAAGGGAAATAGACTTCGGCATTGATCTTCTTTCAAATACTCAGCCTATATCTATTCCACCATACAGAATGGCACCAGAAGAACTCACAGAATTGAGAGAAAAGTTGAAGGATCTCTTAGATAAGGGGTTCATCATATCCAGTGTGTCCCTGTGGGGCACACCAGTCTTATTTATGCGTAGGAAAGACAGTTCTCTCATAATGTGCATTGATTACCGTCAGTTCAATAAAGTCACAATCAAGAACAAATATCCACTTTCCCTTATAGATGACTTATTTGACCAACTTCAGGGTGCCAGGTATTTCTCTAAGATAGACCTTAGATCAGGCTATCATTAGCTCAGAGCCTGGGAATGTGACATTCTGAAAATAGCTTTCCAAACTTGGTATGGTCACTTCAAATTCCTAGTCCTATCCTTTGGTATTACTAATTCCCTAGAAGCTTTCATGGACTTGATAAACTGGGTGTTCAAGTAGTACTTGGACATATTCATCATAGTCTTCATAGATGATATTCTGGTCTATTCCTGCAATGAGTGTGATCATACAGACCATCTCAGAATTGTACTTTAGACTCTCAGAGATCATCAGTTGTTCGCCAAATTTAATAAGTAAAATTTTTAGCTTGGTCATATCATTTCTGGTGATGGCATTAGGGTTGATCCTCAAAAGACTAAAGTGGTAAGAAACTGGCCTCGCTCTGTATCTTCATCAGTTATTAGGAGTTTCTTGGGTTTGGATGACTATTAAAGACTATTTGTCTAGGGATTTTCTTCTATTGCATCCCCTATGTCTAGATTGACTCAGAAGAAGGTCAAGTTTTAGCGGTCAGATCCTTACGAGGTCAAGTTTTAGTGGTCAGATCCTTATGAGAGGAGTTTTTAGGGGCTGAAGACTCGACTCACCTCAGCTCCAGTCGTAGCTCTTCCAAATGGTTCAGATGGGTTCGTAGTATATTGTGATGCATCCAAAGTAGTTTTGGGTTGTGTCCTCATGTAGCATGGTAAGGTCGTAGGCTACTCCTCCAGATAGCTTAAACCCCAAGAGAAGAATTATCCGACTCATGATCTTGAGTTAGTAGCTGTAGTATTTGCCTTAAAGATTTAGAGGCATTATCTATATGGTGTTTATGTAGATGTGTTCATAGACCATAAGAGACTTCAGTATGTATTCTCTCAGAAAGATCTTAACCTCTAATAGAGAAGGTGGTTAGAGCTCTTGAAAGATTATGACATGAGTGTATTTTATCATCTGGGAAAGGCCAACGTAATGGCCGACGCTCTTAGTAGGTTGTCTATAGGTAGTGTTGCTCATGTTGAGGACAGTAAGAACAAGTTAGCTCAAGAAGTCCATCGGCTTTCCAGACTAGTTTTTTACTTATTCGATACAGAGGAGGGTGATGTATGGGTTCAGAGTAGTTCAGAATCATCTCTAGTTGTGAAAGAAAAGCAAGATAGAGATCCCAGTCTAGTTAAGTTGAAAGAGTCAGTCAAGGATCAGAATGTTAAGGTTTTCTCCCAGGGGGAGATGGTGTTCTGCATTGTTAGGGTCATCTGTGTGTTCCAGGTGTAGATGACTTAAGGCAGTGAATTCTTGCAAAAGCACACGGTGCGTACTACTCTATTAATCCAGGGGCCACAAAGATGTACCGTGACTTGTGGAAGATTTATTGGTGGAGTGGGATGAAAAGAGATGTTGTAGAGTTTGTGGCTAAGTGCTCTACATATCAATAGGTTAAGATAGAGCATCAGAAGCCTAGTGGTCCCATACAAGAGTTTATTATTCCCACCTAGAAATGGGAAAAAGTGAACATGAACTTTGTGATGGGTTTTCCATACACTCACCATCAGCATGATTCAGTTTGGGTCATTGTAGACAAGATGACCAAATCAGCTCATTTTCTTCAAGTTCGTACCTCTTATTCAATGGAGGACTACGCCAAACTTTATATCAGGGAGTTGGTCAGATTACACGGTATTCCATTGTCTATTATTTCAGACAGAGGTACCCAGTTCACCTCTTACTTTTGGAAAGCATTCCAAAAGGGTCTTGGAACCCAAATTCATCTCTATACAACCTTTCATCCCCAGATAGATGGTCAAGCAGAAAAGACCATTCACACCTTGGAGGATATGCTAAGGGCGTGTGTAATTGATTTCAAGAGAAGTTGGGATGACCACTTGCCTTTGATTGAGTTTGCATACAACAATAGTTATCATTACAGTATTCAGATGGCTCAATTTAAACATCTCTACGTAGGAGATGCAAATCTCCAGCCGGTTCGTTCGAAGTTAGTAAGGCCTCAGTTATAGGGCCTGACTTGGTATTCGATGCCTTAGAAAAATTTCAGTTGATCAGAGAGAAACTTTGTGCTGCTCAAACCTAATTGAAGTCTTATACAGATATACTCAGAAAGGATCTCGAGTTCAAAATTGGTGACATTGTCTATCTAAAGATCTCTCCCATGAAGAGAGTGAAAAGATTCGGCAAGAAGGGAAATCTCAGTCCTAGATATGTCGGTCCCTTCAAAATTCTCAGTCGGTTCAATAAAGTAGCTTATGAGCTTGCATTGCCTTCAGATCTAGCCTCATTTCACCCACTTTTCCATGTCTCTTTGCTCAAGAAGTGCAAAGATGACCCTGTAGATATAGTCCCTATTCAGAGCTTAGATGTTCAAAATAGTCTCTCTTATGAAGAAATTCTAGTCGAAATCATTGACTACCAGATTCTTAGACTAAGGAAAAAAAAGTCCCTCTTGTCAAAGTTCTTTGGCAGAATCAGTCTGTTGAGGGAGCTACTTGGGAAGCAGAAGTAGAAACGCAAACCAAGTACCCTTTCCTCTTCTCCGTAAACTCAGACTCAGCTCAAGGTAATAATTTTCCTTAAGCTTATTCAGTTTCATGTTCAGATTTCCATTATAAACTTGGTACCCAGTACCATTACATATTCAGTCATGCATTCATATGTTAGCTTAGTCATATATTCATGCATCAGATATGCGTGTTTAATATGATAAAACCAGCTTATTAGTCATGTCGGTCATGAAATCATGCTTCAGTTGTGCATGTCCAGTATGTACTTTTATTATTATTTCTCTCAGTCTAATCAATCTCATTCGAGGATGAATCTTCACAAGGGGGGATATTGCAATACCCCAAAAAAAGCAAATCAATATTAGCATAATATTTCAAGCTTATTCACATTACATCATGGTTATTTGGTATTTTCATGATCAAGTTTTATGTCAATTAGGTTCTCAAATACGTCCAAGCTATTAGGCGAATCAAAACACTCCTTAATGATTGAATTCTTGGGAAAGATATTGGTATAGTCTACTTCAAACGAGCATATCTCTAGTTATATTATAAATTTTTGAGCTCATTACCCACCAACAAATATATAATTGAATTAGCTTTCCAACATACTAATTTTTCCCAAATTCGATATCGGAGCAAAAATTTATACCCGTTTTACTCCAGCATGTTAGCCTGGCAACTAAGCGACGACATTAGCTGATGGCTTATCACATATCTGCTGACTTATAAGCTAATGTCGTCAGCCCTAAGAAGAAAGTCATAAATTCTAGCATTAAGTGACGACATGAGCTGACGACTTTCACATATATGACAACATCAGCCCAATGTCGTCAGCCGTAGAATTTAGCATTTTCCAAATGGTTTTGGAGGGGTATTTTGGTATTTTCTCTTCACCCCAAAGCTCCATAAACACTGAATTCAGACTTTATTTCACCAAAATACATTCTTTTCTCTCAAATTCTCTCAATAACAAGAAGAGGAGTTTTCAATTCAAGATCCAAATCTCATGGATTCTTCCATCAAGCTTTCCAAATCAAGTATCAAGGTATGTCATGTGTTAATTCATGGGTTTTTTTCACCCATGAAGCTCAAGAATCTCTTTTCAAAATCTAAGATTTGTGTATTGATGAATGTTCATGATTTAAATTGAATTGAAATTAATGTTTATGTTTTTGTGGGGTTTTGATTCATGCATTCCAATGATTGACCCTAGTTTATAAAAAATTGCATAATAATCATGACAAACCCCCTTCAATTTACAAGTTGATTGATGTATCCATGATTATTAGATGTGTTGATGATGGTATAACCCAAGCATACTCCCCATGTGTTTGCCTAAATGCCTATGTGAAGGAAAAATGTCATACTAGTATAATAATATGAAATCTCCATTCATGTACAAGTTTATACACGTCAAGTGTTTGATGAAATTTCTTAGTCAATGAAGTATGGATATATGTGTAGCCATTGTGGTGCTTTAGAACTTGTACTTCGTGAAATCTCCAACTTATTGTATTAAGGATTGTGATGTTGGTCATGTATTCAAGAAAGTCATGCTTTGTTAGTTTCTTCCCATCGAGTCTTGGGGATACTTGTACCCGAAAAATATAGTTTTGTGCCTAGAGTTAGTGTCATGGTTTCACGATATCCTCAGTCAAGCCATGATCCATAGAACTCAGTCAGTCATATGACTCAGGAAAGCTCAGTATTACAATAATCTCAGTACTATTTCATCAGTCAACGGATACACAGTTAATTTAGTCCAGTTCAGTTCAGTAATCCATGTTTAGTGTCTATTCATATGTGAGTAGTAATTAGCATCGACTGAACCCAAGGATGGGAACACACACTTTCAGGTGAGGGTGTGATTCTTAAAAGTCATCCTTTCATTTCAGAACTATGTAGCCAGCATAAGTTGATACATCAACACTGTTAGATGAGGTCTGTTGAGGTGGATAAACACTGTCAGATGAGGGCCCACCATTCTCTTTTGGGGACACTGTCAGATGAGGGTCACCCATAGCTTGTCTTTACCAGTGGTGCGGTATTGACACTCTTCCAATTGGGGTTATAGGTTGGACCCCAACATAGCTATATTGCGTTATTTGAGGCATGTTGGTTAGATGACTACTTTTCATAGTTTCAGTTATAGATTAGGATTGTCAGATATAGTCAGTCAGTCTTAGTAATAAAACTCAGATAGTTCTACAAAATTTAGGACTGTCAGATGCAGTCACCTCATAATAGAATGAAACTTATCTAGTTTCATCAAAAACTAAACTATCAGATACAGTCGCTTAGTATTAGTTATTTCAGTTATACGATTATCAGTATCTCATATTATCAGTACTCAGATTTAGTAATCATGTTATCACGGACTCAGTTACAATTATTATATATTCGTGCATGTATTCTCACGTTTATGTTGTTCATTCAATTAGTATAGTTCATGCATATGAACCCTTTGCATTTATCCTACCTCACATACATACCAGTACATTCAACATATTGACGCATTTGTGCTATGGTGTTTTATACCATAGGTTCAGAAGCATGAGCTCCAGAGCATCAGTAGCATTCTAGTACTCAGCAGTCACAATCAGCAGTGAGTCCTCATCCTTCAAGGACATGAGCATTATCATATCATTTCAGTACTTAGTTTATTTTAGTAGTTGGAGTTAGTTGGGGACATGTCCTATCAACTCCTTATTCAGACAGTTCGAGGCTTTTCAGACTATCATGTTCAGTCCGTTTATTAGTTTGTTTTAGGTATTTCATACCCCACAAAGATGTTATATTTTATTAGATATTGTGTCTCAGTTTTGAACCTTACAACCTTTATTTCCATATTTACACAGTATATTATGCAGTGTTCAGGTACAGATATCAGTGATGGGTTAGCTTGTGGTCCTTCGGGGTCATGGGCACCGTGTAGCATTCTGGGTACCAAATTTAGGGCATTACATCCCAGTAACCTCAGAAAGCTCACTACTTCATTAATCTTAGTAGTATTCCTTCAGTCAACAGAACTCAATGAACTCAATCCAGTTCAGTTCAGTTAATCATATTCAGTGTCTATTCAGATATGAGTAGGATTTAGCATCGAGTGAACCCAAGGATGAGGACACACACTGACAATTGAGGGTGTGATTCTTAGAAACAATCCTTGCAATCCAGAACTATGTATCCAGCATAGGTTGAGACATCAAAACTAATAGATGAAGGTTGAAGAAGTAGATAAACACTGTTAGATGAGGGTCCCACTGTTCTCTTTTGGGGACATGGTCAGATAAGGGTCACCCACAGCTTGTCCTTAGCAGTGGCACGGTATTGACACCCTTTCACTTGGGGTGACAGATTGGACCCCAACTCAGCCATAATGGCGTATTAGGGGCATGTCGGTTAGATGACTACTTCCCATAGTTACAGTATCAGACTCAGTCTCAGTAATAGAACTCAAATAGTTCTTTAGAATTTTAGGACTATCAGATACAGTCAACTCTGAATAGTATGGAACTCAGTTAGTTCCATCAAAACTAAGACTTTTAGATACAGTCGCTCAGTATTATTTATATCAGTTATCAGTGACTCATGTTATTAGTAATCAAACTCAGTAGTCAGTACCATCACAAATTCAGTCACAGTAACTTATTCATGCATGTATTCTTATGTTCATGTTATTTAGTCAGTTAGCATTGTTCATGCATTTGAACCCATTGCATTCATCCTACCTCACTTGCATACCAGTACATTTAATGTACTGATGCATTTGCGCTATGGTGTTTTATACCATAGGTTTAGAAGCACGAGCTCCCGAGCATCCTTACTAGATCGACGTTCAGCAGCCAGACTAGCAGTACGTTATTATTTCAGTAGTTCAGAGTTGGTTGGGGATATGTCCCATCAACTCCATAGATTTCTGACAGTTTAGAGGCTTTCAGACTATAACATGTTTCAGATAGTTTATTTCAGTTTTGGGTATTTTTATACCTCATTACAGACATTGCTTTATATTCAGTATTAGTTCAGTTTTAAACCTTATGGCCTTATAGCTTATTTTCCGCATAATTACAATATACTATTCAGTGCTCAGTTACAGATATTATTCATAGGTTAGCTTGTGGTCCTTTGGGGTCATGAGCTCTGCGTAACATTCCGGGTACAAGATTTGGGGCGTTATAGATGCCTTTAGAAAAGATGAAAGGTCACCACTTCAGTATAATAAGTTGTCCCCAAATCAAGTACTATGAAGGAGAAGTCAAATGACCTATTCCTGCATTGCATGGGTATATAGCCGCTTGTAGATGATTTATTGGGCGAACACTAGTATGAAACTAGGGATAAGGATAAAGTAAGGCCAGTTATCAAAACCAAGTGAAAACCATCCAATGCAAACAACCATACATATATATAAGTGCTGGGAAAAGGTACCGAGTTTAACTTGCCATTTAAAACCTTTACCTAGTTGTATAGCTTAACCGTCCTACTACCCATGGGCCATATAGGTTCAGCTACCTATGCTGAAAGGGTCCCAGTGCGTATAGCCATATGACTAGGCAATATCCCTGGGATGACTAGTATATTCCTCCAATATAAATATGACACTCGCACGTGGCCATCGAAGACCCCTCATACCGACAAATATGAGTTTCTGATTTTGACCCCCCGGGACCACCATCTTCTACGGCTTAGGCTACGCTTCTCACCATTAATACCCAGTTAGAACGAATAAGAAATAATCCAATTATCCATTTACTAACCCAGGCTATTCAATAAACCAGTGGTATCATCATACCACCATACTTGGAAGTATTATCCATAGTCAAACCATTTAGAGTAAGGGGACATTCAATTCCGCTATTATTAATCATGTTAAACCTCTTGGGAAACTACCATGTTCTCCACAAGCATAACAAATTATCCCTTAACCTTTGTAAACCATTGAAAACCATTTAAGGTTTCATATATAAGCCAAAAACAAGAAAGATTTCCATTAAAATAAGTCAATGCAATGAACATATCTTTGTAAGTATTTTATCAAACACCTTGGGGGCATAATATAACCAAAACCAAATTACATTACCATTAAACCATTACCATGCAATTCAATTGTCCAAAACCACTGTTAATGCATAGAAAAATTATTAAAACCATAGGAAATCATAACCAAGCATTTAACATCAAAACCTCCAAATCTATAGTTGAAAGCCTTAATCATGCAAGAGAAAAACCATGAAATCAACCATGTAATCATGCCTTTAATTGAAAGTACAATTAGGGAATAGAATAATACTTTAAACCAAGATGATTGATGAAAATAATTCACCAAGACAAGCCCTAAAGTAATCGCTTAGTTGAAACCCTAGCTCTTTGCTCCAAGAGCTTTGAGAGAATTATAATATATTTAGGAAAATTTTCTAAATGTTTAAGAGTAAAATAATAGGGTAAATAACCTCTTAAGTGTATTAGAAGCCATGGGTCCTTATTAAGGTAAGTAGGGAAATGTCCAGAATACCCCCACTTAAATCCCATAAAAACCCGACATAGGGTCACGACTGACCTCCTTATGAGTCGTAACCTCCCTTACGATTGATACCTACCCAATTGTAACCAAACCTCAACCATGGATCAGAAACTGTCAAGTATACGAATTATCCACCTAATTCGTAACGTCGGCATACGATCCGTGCCCAAGATCCGTATCCTTGGAAGAATGTAACATCAAGAGGATAAAATACTATCCACCTTACGAGTCACCTACACTACTCGTACCTAACCGTTTGACACTCACTCCTAAGTCGTACCTATTCCAGTGATAAAAACCATCCCATTAACTAACACTGGTTAGATTACAATAGGACTTCACCACTCGTACCCAAGCATATGGATCGTACCATGAGTCGTATTGGGTCTGAAGAATGAGATTACAGGAAATTTTGTAAGGATCCAAACCTAGGATGCTTCAATATCCAAAACTAGGAACATTTTTCCCCGAATGAGGGATAACGTAGGGGTAACGACAGTCATTTTCACTATCAAACATCCCTTTGACAAAGTTTGAAAACAAAGAGGCAAAGATGTTAATCTTTCCTTTAACAAACTCAGAAAATAAAGATGTGTTCAAGAACACATACCTTCCATATGAATATCAGGAGCAGAAAACATGAGTGGATACTTGGAATTCATGTCCTCCTCCTTTTCTCACATGGCCTCTTCCACCTTGTGGTTCTGCCATAGAACCTTAACCAAAGCCACATCTTTGGTCCGCAACTGACAAACTTGCCTATCCAATATCTTAACTGAGACCTCTTCATAAAATAGAGAATCCAAGATATCCAACCCCTATAAAGGAACAATCGAAGATGGATCACCAACTCAGTTCCTCAACATAGAAACATAACAAATCGAATAAACCAAATTCAAGTTAGATGGCAACTCTAAATCACACGCAACATTGCCCGCTCTCCGCAAAATCTCATAAGGACCAATGTACCAAGGACTGAGCTTTCTATTTTTGCCAAACTGCAATACTCCCTTTATAGGAGACACCTTAAGGAAAACCTTATCCCTAACTGCAAACTCCAAGTCTCTACGCCTAACATCCGCATAGGACCTTTAACGACTCTGGGCAGCCTTAAGCCTATCCCGAATCACCTTCACCATTTCCATAGCTTGATGAACCAAATTTGAACCAAAAAAATTAACCTCGCTAAGCTTAAAATAACCAATAGGAGATCTACACCTCCTACCTTAAGACGTCTCAAAAAGAGCCATACCAACACGCTTATGATGGCTATTGTTGTAAGCAAACTCTACCATAGGTAGATGCTCTACCCAACTTCCAGCATAATCAATCACACAGGCTCAAAGTATATCTTCCAATGTCTGAATAGTTCTTTTCATCTGCCCATCCGACTGTAGATGGAAAGTAGTACTCAGACTCACATTAGTCTCCAACCATTTATGGAGAGACCGCCAGAAGCGGGACATAAACTGCGTACCGCGATAGAAAATAATTGAAACAAGCACCCCATGCAGTTCTACAATCTCTTGAAGATAAAGCTTCATATAATCCTCTGCTAAAAAGTTAGTACGCACAGGAAAGAAATGCGCAGACTTTGTCATCCTATCCACGATGATCCAAATAGAATTTTTTTGGTTCCAAGATCGAGGAAGATCGATAACAAAATTTATATTGATCTCCTCCCACTTCTATTTAGGCAACTCAGTTTCTTGATACAACCCACCAGGCCTCATTTGTTCAACCTTAACTTGTTGACACACCATGCAATTGGACATAAAATCAACCCCATCTCGTTTTATGCAACTCTACCAATAGATCTCCTTAAGATAATGGTACATCTTAGTAGAACTAGGATGAACAACATTAACACGACTCTTCCACCTCAGCCAAGATCCTTTGCCACAAATCATCTACATTAGGAACACACAACCTCCCTTGGTACCACAAAGTACCATCGTTGCTAATCTCAAAATATGCCACCTTTTTCCCACCAACGCTACCCTTTATTTTCATTAAGGCAAAATCCAACACTTGCTTGTCCTTAATCTTCATACCAAGAGATGATCTAACCACTTCTTGAACCATCATACCACCATCCTTATTGTCCAAGAGATGAACCCTAAGATTTGACAAATGGTGAATATCCTTCACCAATTCTCGCTTAACTTCTTCCACATGAGCCAAACTACCCATGGAAAACCTGCTAAGAGTATCAGCAAACACGTTAGCTTTACTTAGGTGGTAGTGAAAACTCACATTATAGTCCTTAAGAAGCTCAAGCCATCTCCTTTGCCTAAGATTCAGCTTTTTCTATGAGAACACATACTGCAAACTCTTATGATTAGAAAAGATATCCATGTGAACACCATACAAATAATGCCTTCATATTTTCAAAGCAAACACAATGGCCAACAGCTCCAAATCATGAGTAGGATAGTTCTTCCCATACACCTTCAACTACCTGGAGGCATAAGCTATCACCTTCCCATCCTGCATCAACATACAACCAAAACCAACCCGAGATGTATCACAATAAACCACGAACCCATCATTGCCCTCCGGTAAGGTCAAAACTGGAGCCAAAGTCAACTTATCCTTCAACTTCTCAAAACTCCCCTCACACGCATTCGACCAAGAAAACTTAACTTTTTTCTGAGTTAACTTAGCGAAAGAAGCATCTATCGATAAAAAAACTCTCCACAAACCGACTATAATACCTGACTAAACCAAAGAAGCTCCAAATATTAGTGGAGTCGTAGGACTAGGCCACTTCTTCACCATAACCACCTTCTACAGATCCACCATGATCACAGTATTCAACCAAAACTCGAACTAAGAGAACCTAGCATATAATTATTATTCCTTTAAGGTCTGCAACACTACACAGAGGTGATTAGCATGATCCACCTCACTCTTCAAATACACCAAAATATAACTAATAAACACAATGACAAAAAGATCTAAATACTGTTGAAATACCCTATTCATCAAATCCATAAATACTACTGGGACATTTGTCAATCCAAATGACATCACCAAAAACTTATAATACCCATACTGAGTATGAAAAGCCATCTTAGGGATATCCACCTCCGTAATCCTCAACTGATGGTACCCAGATCGAAGATCTATCTTAGAGAAGAACTTGGCACCCTGCAACTGGTTAAGCAGATCATCTATCCAAGAAAAAGGATATTTGTTCTTAACCATTACTTTATTCAAATGCCTGTAGTCGATGCACATACGAAGACAACTATCCTTCTTGCACACGAATAACACCAGTGCACCCTTGGAGAAATGCTAGGATGAATAAACCCTTTGTCTAGAAGATCCTTAATTTGCTCCTTGAGTTTCCTTAACTCAGCTAAAGCCATTCTATATGAAGGAATAGAAATTGGACGATTGTCCGGAAGAAAATCAATACCAACTCTATTTCTCTACCCGGAGGAACACCTGGAAGATCATCTGAAAAGACCTATGAAAACTCACTAACTATCAGAACTGACCACAACGAAGGACCTTTCGAGTTAGAATCTTTAACCCAAACCAAGTGATAACGAAAACCCTTAGAGATTAACCTCCGAGATCTAAGATAAGAAATAAAATTCCCCCTTGGTGCTAAGGAACAACCTTTCCATTCTATTTTTGGCTCACCAAGGAACCTAAAGATGACCCTACAGGTTCAGCTATCCAAATTTGCATATAAAGAATGCAACTAATCCATCCCCAGGATTACATCAAAATCTACCATACCCAACTCAAATAGATCCGTCAAAGTATGTCTACCACTAGCAGATACCACACACCCCCTAAATACCCATTCAGCAATAACCAAATCTTCTACCAAGGTAGAAATAGAAAATAAATCTAAAATAATCTCCAAATTAATACCAAAAGACAGTTATATAAGGAGTCACATAGAAAAGGGTAGAACCTGGATCAAGCAAACAATATATATCACAAGAGAAAAGTTGTAATGTACCAGTAACTACATCAGGCGATGCCTCGAATTGCTGATGAGATACTAAAGCATACAACCTGTTACGACTAGCACTAGAACCAGGAGCAGTAACAGAAGCAGATGCCACACCACCAGGTGTAGGAACAGAAGATGAAGCCACCAGAATCTTATTCGCCCTCATAGAAACCTTGTTAGATGGACAATTCCTGAGATGATGTCCTACTTGGCCATACTTGAAGCACTTATCCTTTCCCTCCTTACAAAATCCCCGATAAGGACAACCATAAAACTGACAAGAAGGACACGAAGAAATAGATAGTCCTTCACTTACCTGAGACTAGGTTCCCTGAACCCGACAATTATCACCACCATGATGACGCCTGTCACCCAACTGCTGGGGGTAAAGAGCACTGGCAGTAGAGAAAGAATCAGAACTTCCCTACTTTTTTTCTGCCACTTCCCATCGTCTTGACCACCCTTAGACTGGGAACTTACCTAATAAAAAAACCTACCCTACTTACCCTGCCTATTTCCATATTCAGCCTGTCTTCTCTTTTCATCCTCAACCTGCTGTATATGGACATTCAGCCTCGACATGTCCATATCCTTCATGAGTAAAATAGGCTTGCTCTCCAAAATTATATCTTTGTTTATACCAGAAGTGAACTTCTTCATTCTCAACCTCGTATTAGCCACCAAATTAGGAGCATACCTTGACAACTAATGGAACTTCAAAGAATACTCTTTCACAGATATTTTCCCATGCCTGAGGTTCACAAACTCCTCCATCTTAGCTTCCCTCAACTCTTGAGGAAAGAACAGACCATAAAGGTATTAGAAAAGGCCTCCCACAAACCATCATTTTTTATCTAACCTTTATCTTTGTCCCACTCCTCAAACCATAAATAAGCAACCTCTTTGAGCTAATAAGTTGGAAAGTTTACTCCTTCCACATTATTACTCGAAAGATCTTCTCCATCTCAACAAAAAAGCCCTGTGAGTCTTTCTCTACCTTTACTCCTATAAAAATTAGAGAATTTATCTTCATAAAATATGCAAGCCTAGCGGCCTCAGCAGGCACAACTTTAGCCATACCCCACTCGAAATGAGTAGCAACTAATTGGGCAATAGCATGCATAGACTAATGAAACTTTGCATTCATCATATTGCCCTGAGGGACCTGAGGAGAAGTAGAAGAAATAGAAGAAACTCTGGTACAATTAAGAATCGGACCCATGAGATCGAAGATAAACCCTGGGAGTAGAATGTGCTCCCTCAACGTTACTTCTAGATAGGGTACAAGAATTTTCTTGTGTTCCAGATCTAGGAGGAATGATCTGAAAGATAAACAAACAAAGATTACAGGATATTCCAAGACTGAGAAGTCAAGCTTGAAGAAAGAATACCAAGAAAGTAAAACATTCCTAAATGTCTTGTAGCCTCTTCGTCATAAGTGTGGCGCACTACACACTCCTAAAAGAGACTCTACTCGACACGGCTTTGTGGACTCCCAATTGACCATAAACCTATCTCTGATACTGACTTGACATAGCCTAAACTAGGGATATGTCGTAATGGACATCCCAAGTCTAATCAGGATCGGGGACCTCCTTCTTAACCTAACCCAACCACCTTATACAGCCTTTGATGAGATAAATTTTGAGCGTATAATAAGATTACATAATGCTGTCATGAAGACTCTAGGATAGGGTCACAATCATAACTAACCCAACCGATTCTAACCATACCAAACCAACCATCCATTCCATACCAAACCATTTAGAAAATATCAAACAATATGATAATCAAACCCACAAGTTTATATGATGGAATGGTGAGAAATTATGTCCAATGATGCCAGCCTCCCAGATTATTCCAATGCTAAGGCCGAGACAAATACCGATCCCACCCATACCAACCCCCAGAAGTACCACAAAGCCTCTATCCAAAGAAATACAAATATTCTATTGGGACATACCCCCAACCATGGCCAAAACCAATATCCAAAAAAAGAGAAAAATGTCTAAGAATGTCCAATATGAAATGATGCCTTCCGAAAGGATGGAAGCTCACCACTTCAGTCCAATAAGCTATCCCCGAATCAAGTACTATGAAGGAGCATTCAAATGGCTAGTTTCTACTTAAAGTGGGTATACAACCTTTAGTAGATAGGTTAGTGGGTGAACACTAGCATGAAACTCGATATAAGGATAACGTAATGTCAGTTATCAAAATCAAGTGAAACCATCCAATGCAAACAACCATACATATATATAAGTGTTTGGAAATAGGACCAGGTTTAACATGCCATTTAAAACCTTTACTTGGGTTGTGTAGCTTAGTTGCCCTACTACCCACGGTCCATATGGGTTCAGCTCTCCCTGCTAAAAAGGTCCCAGTGCGTGTTGCCGCAGGACCAGGAAATATCCCTGGGCTGACTAGTATATCCCTCTAATATAAATATGACACTCGTACGTGGCAATCGAAGACCCCGCGTATCAACAAATATGAGTCTCCAGTTTTGGTCCTTCCGGGACCACTACCTTCCACGCTTAGCTTACACTTCACTCCATTAATGCCTAATTAAAACCAATAACAAATAATCCAATTATCCATTTATTAACCTAGGCTATTCAATAAACCAATGGTATCGTAATACCACTATAATTGCTAGCATTATCCATAACCAAACTATTAAGATTAAGGGGACATTCAAGTTCCTTATTATTAACCATATTAAACCTCTTGGGAGACTACCACGTTCTCCACAAGCATAACCAATTAGCCCTTAAACTTTGTAAACCATTGAAAAACATTTAAGGTTTCATATATAAGCCGAAAACAAGCAAGAGTTCCATTAAATAAGTCAATGCAATGAACATATCTTTATAAGCATTTTATCAAACACCTTGGGGGCATAATATAACCAAAACCAAATTCCATTACCATTAAACCATTACTATGCAATTCAATTATCCAAAACCACCGTTAATATATAGAAAATATAATTAAAACCATAGGAAATCATAACCAAGCATTTAACATCAAAACCCCCAAAACAATAGTTGAAAGACTTAATCATGAAAGAGAAAATCCATGAAATCAATCATGTAACCATGAGTTTAATTGAAATTATAACTAGGGAAGAGAATCATGCCTTAAACCAAGAAGATTGATGGAAAGAATTCACCAAGACAACCCCCAAAGTAATCCCTTAATTGAAACCCTAACACTTTGCTCCAAAAGCTTTGAGGGAATTATGATATGTTTAGGAAGAGTTTCTAACTGTTTAAGAGTAAAATAATAGGGCAAATAACCTCCTAAGTGTATTAGAAGTCCTGGGTCGTTATTAGGGTAAGTAGAAAAATATCCAAAATACCCCCACTTAAATCCCATAAAAACCCGACACAGGGCAGCGAATGACCTTCTTACAAGTCGTAACCTCCCTTACAGTTGATACCCACCTGATCATAAACAAGCCTCAACCATGGATTAGACACTTTCCAGTATACGACTCATCCACCTAAGTCGTAACCTCAGCATATGATCCGTACACATGATCCATATCCCTGACAGAATGTAACACCAGGAGGATCAAACACTGTCCACCTTACGATACTAGTTATACGACTCGTACCCAGCCATACAACACTCACTCCTAAGTCATATCCATTCCTGTGACAAAAACCATCCCACCAACTAACACTAGTCAACTTACGAGAGGTTTTCACCACTTGTACCCCAGCATAGTCTCATACCATGAGTCGTATTGGGTCCGACGAATGAGATTCTAGGAAATTTTCTAAGGGCTTAAACCTGGGATGCTTTGGTTCTTCTATGGAGATTCTGTATATAATAGTCAAGATCTTGGAAACTGATTGGTCCAGAAAGTCTATAATCACTAATTACTAAGATCCATTTTTCCCTAGTCTCACGGGGTGGCCTATAACAAAATGTATCTGACAGCACTAGAAGAACAATAGCCAAGTTTATTCTCTGTTTGAGAAGACAAGGTATTATTCATTGGTCAATGTAACAAAACTTAGGTTTAGGAACATTTCACTAATAATTTTAAAACTGTATAAATTAGTCTCTTTTATCAAAAAAAAAAAGAAGCTTTATAGTAACAGTTTTTCCTCCTCAATGAGCATTCCTATTGTATGTTTTAAGATTTTTTTTTTCAAATTTGAAATACAAAATACCCAATATAATCCCACAAGTGGAGAATCCGAGGAGGATAGAGTGTTTGGAGACCTTAAAATACAATATTTGAAAAGATGAAACTAATTTGACTATTATATGGACCAAATAGATTTGACTAAAAAGATACTTATTATATGGACCAGATTAATTTGGCTAAAAAGAGGATTAGTACATTTTAATTGATTATATTTTGAATTTGCAGGGTGCAGACATTGGCATTTTTTTACATAGGATGGTAATCTATGTATGTACATTGGCGTTTTTTGACATAGGAAGGGAAGGGATCTGTGTTTCCCTTATCTGATACTTCTTAGGCTCCTTACATTGGTTGACTAGAATACAAGGCAACTTCAAACTGATGTTGGACCATTGTTTTAGTTAAATCAATATAAAACAAGTGAACTCTTCAAGCTTCTAGCTCTTTTGCCTCGAAGAACCCTTGAGCCTGCAGGTTTCATGACTTCAAATAGGTATATCATTGAACAAAATGGTATATATATTCGTTACTTTATTCCCTAATTAGATTATTTTTGTGTTTCCTTATTTTAAATGCTGAAAATACTTATGGAAGGAGTGCAATTCAGTATCTTATCTATTCCTTAGCCTCGTGGAGATAGAGAGGTTGTTTCCGAAAAACTAAATTTGAAAGAAATGAAATGAAAAAAAAAATATTCCATAAAAATATGTAACATAATTGACATTTGACATGGTAACTTTACAAGTAGCTTATTTTTTCTAGTGACAGGTTTGAGGATGTCCAGAATCACATCATAATGCCTTCAATAGTTCATCAGAAACATTATTTCCAAGTGCAAAAGAAAAACTAAATATAGTTTCCACTAAAGTATTCAACTCAAGCTTAATTAAAGAAATATAAACCTAAGAAACATAATGCCAGCAATGGTGAGAACTTGGTAGCTTTGATTACATATAAGTGCCTTTTGGGACCAAGTGGACGTTGAAATGTTATTTTATAATCTAATAAGATCATCATCATGTGTCGCAGCTTTTACTATGATTGCAGCACCTGGTAATCAAGCCTACACTTGAACTACTCCTGCAACAAGTTATAACAAAGATGACAGGAAAAAACCCATCACTATTAGCCCTCCATATTAGAGTATCATCCTAATGCTCCGTCGAATTCACATCTTTAAGTTTCTGCAGAAAGAATCAATCTCTGTAATTTTCCAGTCTACAAGCATTCAATGACCCATTTTCCAGTCTATTAACTCGTCTCATTTGATGTTAACCGCATTCAATAAATCTCTCAAAGTGTCCATGTTCACCGTTTAGCCTTCAAATTGTTTATTTGGACCAAGACATTTTCCCACAGAATCAACAACAAACCCCTAAATTTGGACCTAAAGATGATTCTTTAGAAACTTCAATGTTCCGATGGATCCAAAAATAGCACCCAGTCTATTATAATTTTTTAGAACAAGAAAATGATTTTTCTGAACAAGAAAATAAGTAATTGAAAGGGAGAAGAAACATACATGGATTTGATGATACTTCATTAAGATTTTTTTATAGAAAGAGACAGTGAGAGAGATGCGTGAGTTTTTCTGGGGTTTCCTAAATACTCCATGGATCGGGTTGGGTCTAGGTCGGTGTGGGATCTAATTTGGTAATTTAATTATTTAGGTTTAAAAAAATTAAAAAATTGGTTAGTCATTAGGATTTGGACATGTGTTCCTCTGTTAGAGTAAGGGGTATATACAGTCCTAAACTTTAACTGCAAGTATATATATATACGTAAAGTATAACAAATGGTATATATGTATCATTTATCATAATTTTGGGATATATACGTACCTTTTTCATTCTATGTATGCATCTTGATTTTTGGAGATGATAAAAGTGTTGTGGTTTTGTCAAGCAATAAAGATAGAAAAGGAAGAGGTGGAGGAACGTTAGAAGAAGATTAGGCTTTTATTTAGAATTGAATTTTCAAGTTAGCAAATCAAAATAATTTTATGTGAGTTATTAATGCGACGAGGCAATTGATAGTATTGAGGGGTAAAAGCGAGTCAATTAACTAACCGGGGAAAATTACATGGGAGGTGACAAAAAAGTCTTTTAATTAAAAATGGTGACAACTTTGACAAGCTAAGGTCAAAGCTTAATTTAAATTGTGATTAAATTAATTAGGTTATAAAGTGTAATTTTTAAAATTTTTAAATTTTTTAAAAAGTCTTCCAACTCCAAATTTCAAATTTTAGAGTTTCCCCCCTTTTCTTATCTTTTAATCTTTCTTCTTTTTCTTTCTCCTCATCTTCTTCTTCTTATTTTTTTCTCTCTATAGATTTTTCTCTTCTTCCATCTTCTCTTCTTCTTTTTCTTTCTCTTTTCATTTCGTTAAACCTTTTTAAATTTTCATGGACTATTTTTATAAAAAAAAAAAAAATTGAAAAGTTTGAGAAGAAATTTTTTGATTTATTATAAAATTCAATGAAGAAATAATTTAGAAAATTCAGCAACTACGAGAATTGCTTCAGCAACTACGAGAGTTGGTTCAGCAAATTCAAGAGTTGGTTCAGCAACTACGGTAATTGCTGCAATAACTACTATCAGTTGTTGTGTTACAACAACTATCGAAGTTGCTGCAGCAACTGTCAAAGTTGCCGTAGGGATCGTTGTGTAAATATGGGAAAGGGATCTTTGTGTAAATAATAAAATTGGAGGGTTTTAAAATTAGTCATTACTACTAATCTTAAAATTGTCATCTCTACTCAATATTTAAGACTTGTGTTACTCTTTTATAGTTTTAAAATTTTTTTGTCCCCCTTAATTAATTTGCCCAACTAATCGTAAGGGTATGTTTAGCCTAAAATCTAACGAAGAGTATAGTTGATCTATTTTCAATAGTTAAGAGATATTTTTTTCTCTTTACCCTGACTTTTCTAGAGTGAGTTTTCTTATAATATTGAAAATTCATTTCTCTCATCTTGTGACTAGCATAGAAAAAATTCACATTCCATTATTAGTTTTGAAAATTATCTTATATGTATTTTCTAGATTGTTTATTATAAGTTTTAACAGTATTATTTTATAATTTTGATTATATTTTTAATTACAAGTGATAGCAGATTTGATAAATTATACTATTAATTTTATTTTTTATTATTTTAATTTTTTGTTAATGTGTAGATATTCATTAAAAGAGTAAAAAGTGGGTATTTGATTTCGTTTCAATCTAATCTTTCTCCTCTTTTTACTCCTTTGTTTCTCTACTTTTTTTTAATTTCATCGTTTTTATTTCTCTCTCTACTTCTCTCCATATTTCCTCTACATCTTTTTTCTTTTTTAAGAATATACAAGTCAAGTGTAATCTCTATCAGATTTTTGAGTTTTGTGATTTTTAATAGATTTGTTATTTTTATATCTTGTATGTTTGGCTTCATTTGCATTGGGGTTTTGGTATCAAACTGGATTTCTATTACATACGGTATAACATACTCATTTTCAGTAGTTATCAACATTTATTTATATATATGTATATGTCAAATCGTTGTTTTGGCTCCTTAATATTCTTTTTCCGTAATGGATGACCAATTCAGATATATGCACGAAATGACCACATGTCAAGTACAGTTGTTATCCTATCCATATTGAAATACTCTCTCCGTTTCAAAATAAGTGAATTGTTGGGGTATTTATTGGTGTTTCAAAATAAGTGAATCATTGAATTTTTTTTTCAAATTTACCCTTATGATTTGACAACCAATTAAATTTTAAAAAGGTATTACAAGGTCAATTTTTTCTTTTTTGGGGGTAAAAATGAAAAGTTGTGTTAAATTTATGTCTTTAATGTCTTTTCCTTAATCTGTGTGCCAAAATCCAATAATTCATTTATTATGAAACGGGTGGAGTATAATTTTGATGCCAATAGGTTCCTAACACCTGATTTTCACTTGAGATTTTGGGATTTTAGGCTGTATATGTTTTTTTAAGATTCAAAGGTCTAAATCTGAATGCATATTTGAATGATTAAGATGTTGTCTCTAGATTTGAAAAATGAATGATTAAGACTGTTTGTTTTTCAACATTTGAATGTACAAAAAAAAATTATTTGTGTATATAATAAAATAAAAAACACAATTCAAATAAAAAACTAATTATATATCAGAAAATTATGTAATTTAATACAATAAAATTATTATTTGATTGAAAAAAATATTTATGTTTGTTAGTGGTAGTGGAGATGGTTTATAATGGTGGTTGCAGTGACAATGATTTATGTTAGTGATTAGTAATGTTGGTGGTAATAGTTGTGATGGTTGGTATTATAGTGACTGTTATGATGGTGGCGTTTGATAGTGGTGGTGGTGTTTGTGATGTAACGTTGCTTGATGTTAGTAGTTGGAGGTGTTGATTGTAAAGGCTAAAAAATGAATGCATGATGGTTTGACAATGTGTTGGTGCTAGTTGGAGATGTTGTTAGTTGTGATGGTGGAGCTGGTTGTTATTAGAGATAAATTATAGCGATGGTGATGGTTGAAGTAATAGTAGAGGTGGCGTTACTAGTGACAATAATAGTGACGGCGAAAGAATGTGCGGAGGTTGTAATGTATTAGTGGTAGTTAGTGGTGATGCTACTTATGATAGATGAGCTGGTCGATAGTAGGGATTGACCGGTAGCGGTTGATGATAGTGGTGTTGTTGACGACAGTGCTAGCGGTAAATATAATTAGAGTAATAGAGGTAGTAGGTGTGGTAGCGGTTGACAATAGTGGTTAGTAGCGATATTTGTTATCGATGGTGGTTGTGATGGTGGAGGTGGTTAGTGGTGGTGGGTGGTGATTGACAATGGTGGCAGAGGTAGTTAGTAGTGGTGATTGATGATTATGAATAGAGTGACGGTGAATATTATCCAACACCAAAATTCCTCTTTAGACCTATTAAGATTTAATTCTAGATCTGAATGATTAAGACCTATTCAGACTTATTAAGAGTTGAAATCTTAATAAAAAATAAATGCACTTAACGGTCTAAAATCTGAATCATTCAGATTCAGACCTCCATTAATTGCAAACAAATGAGCCTTTAGTCTTATATCATCTACAATTGTATCGAAATTTCTTTGTCAATTCTATATACATTTTTTTTCATTTTTGCTTTTCAACAGATGATGTCCTCTGTCAACTATCTGATTTTTGACGTAGATAGCGGTAGTGTAGTATTAAAATTTATTTTTTATGTATGAAAATGATAAATCACATAGAATTCACATAGTAGATAAACTTATCTGTATAAAATCAATCTATATACACATTTTATATACAAAAAAGTATATGCAAAAGATAAACCGATTTATATACTCAAATAAGGTGCATGAAAATGATAAATCAAGTTACATAAGTGTATGAAATCAACATTTAGTGTATAAAAATGGAAAAATCATATGGAGTCCACAAAATAGCTTAACTTATTAGTATGAAACCAATTTGTATATACATTTCATATCCAAAAATGGTGTATATAAAGGTATATGAAAATCGTAAATCAATCAGTTTATATATACAAGTATTCTAAATGAAAATGGTGAATCATATGGAGTCCACCAATATTATAAAAAAAACATCAGTCATTTTATTATGGAACAACAATCTACTACAATCTAAATGAGTAATCTATATTTTAATGAAAAAAATTCGATGAATAAGATCAACAATTTGAGAGAATTTAAGTTGTTTTTCGATCGTAATTCTAATGTGGCCGACATAGATAAAGTAAAATTCGAATGTGGAAGAAGAAGAATTTGTTTAATTGTGAAACAGTACGAAGATGAAGAAGAAGAATATGTTTTAATTGTGGAAGAGTAGAATAAGGAAGTAACTAATCTGAGAGAAATATGAGATAATTGATATCTTCTTTTTAAAAATAATAATTTATTCTTTTTTTGTATTTAACAGTTTTGAGACAAATATGAGGGTGATTGATATTCTATTTTTTTGTTTAGAAAATATTATTTAATTATCTTTTGTTAAAAAAAAGTTATTATTAGTTGCAATCTAAAGAGTATTACAATGACTTGCATATATTATTACAATGATGTTTATCACAATATAAATGTAGTTCATAAACTTAACTTCTACTCTTAAATGTTATTCATAATTCAATGTATAAAAGATCATCATAAATAAATATTACAAAAAAGGAATAGCGTGAAAGCTCAATAATCTTTATTAAAAATTCATTATTTGCTTAAAAGATTAATTATTCATATAAAAGAGGAAATTTAAACAAAAAATAACATTTTTAACTTAATACTTTAAATTACAATTTAAAAATATAAGATTTTATTTCATTTACTTCATCACTCATTCACCCTAAATCTTTAAAATTGTTCTAATCAAAGTGTAACTTTCATGGTCGTGTTCTATAAACACTTGTTTTTCCGTTTCCTTTTTTGGTTAGTAAATACATGATCTACAATACGAGAAACCATTACATATATTGGGAAATGAAATGAACGAATTCACAAATCCACAAAACCTGGAAAAGTTGATTGCATTTATTTGTTTGGTGTATCCAAAATTACTTCGATTGTTCAACTATGATATCAATTTCCTCCTCGGGCTCTCTTTCTTTGGTAAATCAATTGTCTTAATTATGATAAAGAGGAAACTAATAAAATTTCCTTAAATAGTTTTTTTTTTTTGGTATCTTATGAATATCAGATTCTTTTCTTTAAATAAGTTGTAAAGCAATAGGTATAGGCACAGGCAACATCTCGATATCAAAATCATCTAACTCTAATATTTTCAATCAAAATATTCAACAAACCATATAAATAAACCCATAACTTTAACTATTGAGAAACGATAATAGCTTTCGATAGCTATTGCGAAAAATAAATAAACAACAATAATAATAATAATATTTCTTATTATCAGTAGTATCAACAAGTAACAATAATAACAACAACAACAACAATAATAATAAAAATAGTAATGATAATGATAATAATAATCATAATGATAAGGAATTTTAAGTAATATATAAAATACTTGAGTCGTGCTAGGCACTGTCCTAAGAAACTATTTCTGCAATGTGAAATATTTTTTCAGGATTAAACAAGTACTTTCCTAATTAATTAGAGTATATTCAAAATTAAATAAATCTTCCCTAATTAATCAGAGGATATAGGAATCAACAAAATTAATAATAAACCAACAAGTTTTAACTTATAGGATAAATAATAAAATTATTATATATAAAAAAAAAATAAGTAAAGTAAGAATTAGGCAGAGAGAAGAAAGAAATATAGAAGTAATTAGTAATTATTCAGAATATATAAGTCTAAATAAAACAAAAGAAAACCCACAAAAATTAGTCTACTTAATTACAATAATATCTAGTATTGAATCAAAATTAATAACACATTTAAAATCTAGAAGAATGAAACACATACCACCTAATTATGATAAAATTAGATTTAGATATCCGCCAAGATATTATAAATATAATTTAAAATGAATAAAGTGCAACAATACAAAGAACTAAAACAAATTATTTCTGAAAACCGTAAAGAATTAAAAATAAGAATAAAAAGACTACATTATAACATATTTGCCGGAATTAGTAAAAACTCAATAAATACGCAAAAAGATGAAATATCAAAATTAGAATCACAAATAGATAGTTTAGAATATATATACCAACATGAACTATTCACAATAAAATGAATAAAGAAGAATTTATAATAGATGAAAAAATATATGAAAACTACGAAGGATCAAAAATAAAAATAGTATTTTCTAATCTAGGACGAAGATATAAGAGAATAGGTGAACATTTATATCTAATGTTAGAAAAAGAAGAATTAAAATTAGAAGATAAATTGACAGCAATGGTAAGAATAGAAAAAAAAGATGAAGAGATAGATAGGAAAAAGGAAATAGAAAAAATAAAACAACAAACTACGGAAGAAATACGAAAAATAGAAGAAACTAAAAATAGTAGGATTGCTGAATTAGAAAAAGAACTACAAATATTAAAAGAGCTGTATGAACAAAGACAAAAAGAAAAAGAAGAAAAAGATAGAGAACAGAAATTACTGAACGACATAAATCAATTTAAGGAAAAATTAGAAATAAAAAATGAAGAATTAGAAATAAATAATATAGATATTGAAGAGACAGATAATTATGAGTCCGAAGATAGTGAAACATATATAGAAATATTAACAAATACAAAAAATTTAGAAATCAATGAAGAGCAAAAAGAAATTAATGAGGAAAATTTAGAAAATACCCACACAGAAATAAATACTCTTGATAAAAAAGAAAATGAAAATATAATATCTAAAACAACAGAAATAAGAAAACCTATATATTATAAGAATAAGTTTTAAAAATATAATGAATATGACAAATGGATACCAAAACAAATAATTAATAAAAATTATAACTTTTTACACCTAGACTGTGAATAGATACAGAAAAAATAATACAATTATGGATAGGATATATGACAAAACAATTATTAGATAATAATATAAATATAACAGATGCACCGGAATATATAGAAAAAACGCTAATAGGATCAGTAAAATTATGGTTTTCAAATTTAACTGAAAATAGCAAAAAAGTATTAAAGAACTAATAAACCTATAGAAGGAACATCATCGACAACAACTAAACTAACACCTATAGAATTATTAAAAAAATATGAAACAGCTATAAAAGATGAATTTGGTAGTACGACAACAATAGAAGAAGAACAAGATGAAGAAAAAGATACAAATAGGAATTTAATGTTAAAACTAGCAATATGTAATATGTATTATATAGATGAATATACTTGCGCATTTAAAGAATATTATTACAAAGGAGCATATAGTATAGAAGAAAGTAAAGAAATAAGAAAATTATATTTTAATAAATTACCCGAGCCATTTAGTTAGAAAATAATAAAAAGTTGGGAAGACGCAAAAATAGTAGATACGTTAGGAGCAAGAATAAAATTTTTACAATAATGGTATAGAAACTTATGTGAAAAATATAGAGAAGAATTAAAAATGGAAAAAACATTAATAAGAAATTTAGCATGTTGCAAAAATAAAATAGCACCCCAATTTGGATGCGAAGAAAGATATTATAAGAAAAGAAAAAGACATAAGAAATATAAGAAATATAAAAGATCAAAATATAAATATAAGAAACCAAGAAAAAGATATTATGTAAAAAATTATAAATACAAAAGACCATATAGAAAGAAGAAATCTATAAAAGAATGTACTTGTTATAACTGTGGAAAGTTAGGACATTTAGCTAGAGATTGTAAATTACCTAAAAATCCAAAAAATAAACAAATATTAGAAATAAAAATAGATAATACAGAATATATGCAGATATATTATATAGATTATGAATTAGAAAGTGAGGATAGTATATATGAAATTTCAGAAAACGAAACAGATAATGAAATAGAGAGTGAAATAGATGAACCAAATGACTGAAGAAGATATAAAAATAATAACAAAGGAAGAATATTTAAATGATGAAGGAACGGAACAAAAAATAATATTTGATAGTAACATATTTGATGAAATAAAAGGAAAAGAATTAGATTTAAGTGTAGAGAAAATATTTAAAATACCAACAATAAAAAATATTTTTACTAGGAAAAAGGATGAATATTATGTAGTATGCCGAAAAGAACATGTAATAGACTGCAGATATGCAAAAGGCAAAGCTAGTATACCACTAGTAACAAAAAGAATAATTAATAAAGAGATAAATGATATAAAAAGTAAAGGAGATCCAATAAAATATGTACACCTTGGAGGTACAGAGATATTAATAAAAGCATGTTTTAGAGAAGGAATAGATACACCAATAGAATTATATTTAACAGATGATAGAATTATAAAACCTATAGAAAAAAGCATAATAACTGCCGTAAAAGGAAATCTAATATATCAAAAATTTAAATTTATAATAAGTGCAAATTATTCAGTAGCAGTAACAGATAGAAATATAGATAAAGCACTAGTATTATATTGAAAAATATCAGGAATAGAATTAACCCCAGGAAGTAAAATATTTACAGCAAGATGCAAAAATCTATATATATTAACAACAAAACATAAAATAACAGGAAAAAATAAGATTAACAAAATACAAATAGAAAGCCCATTCGAACAAATTGTAAAAACAATAAATTATAATGATTATACCTATAGAGACATAGATACAGAAGAAAATTTAGAAATAATAAATGATAGAATAAGTACAACGAAAAGAATAGCTAATGAAAAACCAGAATCATCAAGCTCATAAAAAAGAACAAGTTATGAAACAAATTCAATAAGTAATTTAAACCAATATTACATAACAGGAAAAATAAATGAAAAAGAATATTTAATACTTTTGAATACAGGACAAGAAGAAAATTATATAGCAAAATATCTAGTAAAAAATGAAGAAATAAAGACTGATAATGATACGTGCCCAGATCTACCAAGAAGTTTAATAAATAATAAAAATATAGTAGAAAAAGAAATAATAATAGGAGTTAGAAAAATAAAAATAGAATTCGAAGTAAAGGAAGAAATGCAAAAAGCAGATATAATATTAGGAATAAAATGGTTAGAACAAGTAAAACCATATAATATAGAACATACACAATTAACCTTAACATATAACAAAGAAAAGTTATTCTTAAAAAGAGCCTTAACATGAAATGAAGATATATGTATTAATGAAGATAGTAGTAGAAGGATATTACAGTAGATATTATACGCCTATGATAGATACAGGAGCAGAAGCTAATTTATGTAGATATAATTGCTTACCAGAAAGAAAATGGGATAAATTAAAAACACCAATAATAGTTAAAGGATTTAATAATGAAGGAAGCCTAATTACTTATAAAGCTAGGAATGTAAAAATACACGTATGGGATAAGATATTAGCAATAGAAGAAATTTATAATTATGAATTAACATCAAAAGATATACTTTTAGGAATGTCATTCTTAGATAAATTATACCCACATATAATAACCAAAACAGACTGGTGGTTTACAACACCATGCAAACAAAAAGTAAGAGCAAAAAGAGTTAATAATAAAATAAGAAAGAAAACTGATTGGATAAAAGGAAGTGAAAAAATTACACAAAAGTTAGAAAATATAAAAAATACTGAAGATACAATAGAACTAGTAGTATTTTCGATAAATAAAACAGAAATAACTATATTTTCAATAAATAAAATAGAAATAATTCAGAAAAAATTAGAACAATTATATAGTGAAGATCCATTAAAAGGATGGGAAAAACATAAAACTACTATAAAAATTGAATTAATAGATAAAAATAGCATAATAACCCAAAAACCATTAACATATAATTTTGACGATTTAAAAGAATTTAAAATGCATATAGATGAATTATTAGAAAAACAATATATACAAATTAGTAATAGTAAACATAATAGTCCAGCATTTATAGTAAATAAACGTAGTGAACAAAAAAGAGGAAAAAGTAGGATGGTTATTGACTATAGAAATTTAAATGCAAAAACTATAACATATAATTATCCAATACCAAATAAGATATTAAAAATAAGACAAATACAAGGATATAATTATTTTAGCAAATTCGATTGTAAATCAGGATTTTACCACCTAAAGCTAGAAGAAGAATCTAAAGAATTAACCGCATTTATGGTACCACAAGGATTTTTTGAATGGAACGTGTTACCATTTGGATATAAAAATGCACCAGGTAGATATCAACATTTTATGGACAATTATTTTAAACAATTATCTAATTGTATAGTATACATAGATGATATATTATTATATACAAAAACTAAAGAAGAACATTTAAAATTATTAGAACAGTTTACAGATATAATAGAAAAATCGGGAATAAGTCTAAGCAAAAAGAAAGCTGAAATTATGAAAAATCAGATAGAATTTTTAGGAATACAAATAGATAAAAGTGGAGTAAAAATGCAACAACATATAGTACAAAAAATAATAAATTCGAAAGAAGAATTAGATACAAAAAAAGAAATTACAATCATTTTTAGGACTAGTAAACCAAGTAAGAGAATATATTCCAAAATTAGCAGAAACTTTAAAACCACTACAGAAAAAATTAAAAAAGGATATAGAATATAACTATGATGAAAAAGATAAAAAACAAGTTCAAAAAATAAAATTATTTTGTAAAGAATTACCAAAATTACAATTTCCAGATGAAAATAGAAAATTTATATATATAGTAGAAGCAGGGGCTAGTGAATATAGTTACGGAGGAGTACTTAAATATCGATATGAAGTAGAAAAAATAGAGTACCATTGTAGATACTACTCAGGTACGTTCAACGAGACAGAAATAAAATGGGAAATAAATAGGAAAGAATTATGTTCATTATATAAATGTTTATTAGCATTTGAGCCATATATTGTATATAACAAATTTATTGTACGAACAGATAATACACAGGTACGCTGGTGGTTAACAAAGGAAATACAAAATTCAGTTACAACAAAAGAGATTCGGAGACTAGTTTTAAATATATTAAATTTCACATTTACAATTGAAGTGATCAGTACTAACAAAAATGTTATTGCAGATTACATATCAAGACAAAGCTACACAGACTGAAATAATAGAAGAAGATACTCTAGAAAAAAATACTTAACACCCTAACTACGCTTTCAATGAAAGTGGACAGTATGGGTAATGAGATAGAAAAGCTAAAGACTAATGAAGATAAACTGAAGTCTATAGCTACAAATCAGCTAACTCAGCAGTGTGCAGAGCTATGTCGATCGGAAGACATTAAAGTTCCAGAGCTAGAAGGAGACGTTGGGACACTCCATAAAACCCATAACATTTATCAATCTACTTCTGCAGGTACAAGCAAAGGAGTTAATTGACCAAGATACCAGAATATAAATATGAATAAAATATTTGAAAAACCATTTACACCAAAAACACAAAAAGACCACTTGTTCATACCCCCACAAGTTAACACATACCGAGATAGCGTAAACCAAGACAAAAAAGTTTACAACTACACCGCCCAGAAATACATAGAAAATATATACAGAGTACAAACCTTTCTAAACCATAACCCCAGAGCTACAAACATCAAAGAACCAAATACCAACTATATAACCCAAAAATTACAAGGATATAACAAACTAATTGCACTACCCAAAACTAGCCCAAGCCTTCATGCGTTGAAGCAAACATTCTCTCCACTTTACAATAAATATTTTACTCAGTTAATTAAATAAACATATTTCAATGGAAAAAGCTATGGAGGAACAAAACTCAGAAATATCAAAACTACCCGAACAGGTATATTTATTTATGATTATGAATAGCTAAATTCATAATTCCCAACAATCATGATATGATAAAATAAATTCATATTAGTTACTTTATAGTAGAATTATTCGAAGAATAATATGTTAAGAAGTTTATTAACAAAGAGGAAACGGAGAAAAATCCCTAACGACTATGCCATCCTAAAGGTGAAACCAATGAGGCAAGAAGCCGTGGCAGGGAGTAACCAGAGTAGAGGCGCTGTTTAAGGGAAAAAGTATCCGGATTACCATGTTAATAGTGACCGAAGAATATATTATTTAAGAATAATCTAGTATATAGTAAGCTAAGATGACCATATTTTGTTATGTACATGGTTGAAGGAAATATTTTGAAAAAAGCAATTTTATGAAAATGAATGATTATTTATCTGATGTGATGGTAGATAAATTCAAAATACTTATTTGTATGCACTTAGAGATATAAAAGTAGTAGATATAAGAAAAATCATATTAGAAAAAGCCTTTCGTAAATATTACATGACTAGAGTAAATTATATACCATATCTACCTAACTACTCTTACAAATACTTACGATGATAAGTTACATAGAATTTTTAGAAAAAGATATAAGAAACATACAGTTACTAGAAAAACAGATAAAAATAAATATAGACAAATACATGGAAAATAAAGATATAAAATACATAGAATTTCTTAATAAAAATATGCAAAAATTACTAAGGCCAAAACAAACAACTACAAAATATTATAATAAAACCAATTTTAAAAGATAGATCATTTAGATTATCTTAAAGTTTTAATCTTATATATACTTAAAAACATAGAAATTATAGATATTAAGAAAATAATATTAGATAAAGTAATAGACTACGAAATTGAAACTATAAATTGGCTAGAACAGTTATACGAAGAAATTTACCCAGAAGGATATTATTCAGATTAAGAAATGTTAGAATATATTAGAAAAACTAGAGAAAATCAAGAAAATCTAAATAATGAAATTAATTATAGAAACCGAATTAGAAAAATAATGGAAAACCTAAAAGAAAAATTAATATGGATAGAAAAAACCTTAGAAAATTTAGATAAAAGTACATGTGATAGTTTATATAATTTAAAAAACTCACTACGAGAAGAACAACACAAGATAATAAATAACATTGAAAATATAGAATTAGATATACATTACAGTACAGATAGGATAAATTATTATACAGAAATTTGTAACTCTGCAATTACTACAGGATAAAATAATTAATGAATATATCTAACGAAAAAAGTAAATCATTAAAAGATATTAAAACAAAATTTAAGAAATATCCACGCACAAATAAAAATAGATTCACTAGAAACCTAATAAATCTATTAAATCCGCACCACCATTAAATCCGCACCACCCCAAGGGTCATATATATAGGTGTTGAGGCAGTGAAGTATGTATAGCAACTGTGAGACGGTGACTTGGGAAATTAAAAGAACATGTGTTCTTGGCCATCAAGTTACCTGGCCACTACTTTAATGGCATGTGTATTAATAATAGGATTCACATAATATTTTTTTCTTTGGTCAAAAGTTCATAAATATTTTAAAATATCTCACAGTCCCTCATATATTTTAAAATATTTAAAATAAAAGATTAAAACTTGTTGAATTTATATGGACAAAATGCAATTGGTTTGATGTCTTTGGGACTATAAACCAAACTTAGACCAACAAAATTTAACATATAGAATCATTGGTGAAATATAATATTTCTATGAACCAAATAACTCTTATTGTAAGTTAGAGACTTTATTAATCATATTTTGGCCGTAATTTTGTTGTTCAACACAGTTTTGCGTCAATAGTCCATACACATGCCTGTTATTCATGAGAGCTCTAGAGACTAGGCCGAAATCTCATAGGAACAACCTCATTCCACTTCTCATATAGATGAATTCATCAAGTGTATACTGCTTTAAATACACTATACATAAGGACTATGAATTCATTAAGAGTTAATAACTCATCCCTCAATTTTAGTAGCAGTTCAAGCACCCTCAATAAGTGCGCAGTGTCAATATCGACCTATTATTACCCGTATGAACCTACTTCATGGAATCTCCAATCACATAGGTCGGGTTACCAACTTTATTGACAATCATATTGGCCTTAACCCCATCTCTTTTAAGGTTTGAAGAATTAATTTTCTTCCCACAGATTTAGTTAGTGAATCGGCCGAATTCAATTCTGACTTCACATAATCAATGAAATTATTCCATCTCTCAGCAATTCCTTAACAATATCATGTCTAAGTTTCATATGTCTACTCTTACAGTTGTAAGATTTATTCTTCGCAATAGCAATTGCGGCTTGACAATCACAGTGTATAGATACAAAAGGCATCAGATCATCCTTTATAAAAAGGATATTTGCTAAGAAATTTCTTAGCCACTCAGCCTCTATTTCAGCTAGCTCCAGAGCTATAAACTCTGACTCCATAGTCGTCTGGCAATGATCATTTTCTTAGCTGATTTCCACAATACTGCACCACTACCTAAGGTAAACATATAACCACTAGTGGATTTCGTTTCATCTGAACCAGAGATTCATTTTTCATCACAATATCCTTCTAAAGTAGAAGGAAATCCACTATATAGGATTCCATAATTCATGGTTCCTCTCAAATATTTCATTAGTCTCATTAATTCAGACCAATGTTCTTTAGTGGGGTTATGAGTATATATACTTAGTCTACACATAACATATATTATATCAGGCCTGGTAAAATTCATCAAATTTATTAGACTTCTAAAATATGTGCATATTTAGACTGGGCAATCGAGTCACTATTATTCTTTTTCAATTTAGAGTTAGCATCATAAGGAGTGGCTACAGGAGTTACCTCCTAACATTTAAACTTCTTAAGAATCCTTTTAACATAATATACTTATGTTAACATTATTCCATCGTTACTTCTTATAACTTTAACTCCCAATATCATATTTACTTCACCCACATCTTTCAAATCAAAGTTAGTAGACAAAAATAATATGATATTTTGCATAATATTTAAATTTGTACCAAATATAAGTATGTCATCAACATATAAGCAAATTATCATATAATCATTATCTACCACTTCAGTATAAACAAATTTATCTACTTCAATAGAAGAAAATCCATCTTTTATTAAAACTTCATCAAATTTCTCATGCCACTGTTTAGGAGCTTGTTTAAGGCTATAAAATAATTTAATTAATTTACAAACTTTATTTTCTTATCCAGAGACTACACATCCTTCAGGTTGAACCATATAAATTTGTTCTTCTAAATCGCCATTAAAAAAGTTGTTTTTACATCCATTTGACGGATAAAAAGCTTATGAATCGATGCTAAGGCAATTAAAATTCGAATAGAAGAAATTCTTGTTACTGGTGCAAATATATCGAAGTAATTGATATTTTGTTTCTGAGCAAATCCTTTAGCTCCTAAACGAGCTTTATATTTATATATAGATCTATCCGGATTAAGTTTCCTTTTGAAAATCCATTTACAACCAATCAGTTTTGCACCAGGAGGTAAATAAGTTAAAATCCATGTATTATTCTTCATAATTGAATCAAGTTTATTTTTTATTGTCTCTTTCTAAAATTTAGCATCAGAAGAAGATATATCTTTAAATTAATTTTATGGTTCATTATCAACCAGAAAAGTTTGAAAATCATTGCCATAAGAAATTTTTTTTTAGGCCTTTTATTCCTTCTGAGTTCCTCAATATTAAAGGCAAATTCATTTTTTTTCAACAAGTGCATGAGAGATTTTATCACATAGTGAAAAATATGTTCAAAGAATTCAGCATTCTTTGTCTCAATTATAGTATTACGATTAAGTACATCACTTTTCAATACAAGAAATCTTTATGTAATACTATGTTCAACATATCCAATAAGCATGCAATCAACAGTTTTAGAACTTATTTTTCTCTTTTTAGGTTTGGGTAAAAGGACTTTAGCAAGGCACCCCCATACTTTTAAATATTTTAAATTAGATTTATAACCTTTCCACAATTCATAAAGGGTTCTACCTGTTCTTTTATGAGAAATTCTATTTTGCAAGTGACATGCAGATAAAATAGCTTCACCACACAAATTATCAGGTGCATTAGAGCTAATTAACATAGAGTTCATCATTTCTTTTAATGTTCTATTTTTTATTTCAGCTACTTCATTAGATTGAGGTGAATAAGGTGGAGTTACTTCATTAATAATTCCTTCTTTTTCACAAAAAAGCATTTAAAGTTAGGTATTCACCACCTCTATCCGATCTTATTCTCTTGATTTTTCTACTAAGTTGATTTTCAAATTCAGATTTATAAGACACAAAAGCATCATCTTATTTCTAAGCAAATACAATTTAGTTAATCTCGAGAAATCATCAATAAAAGTCACTTAATATCTTTTACCACCTCTAGTCATAGTTTATTTTAAATCACCCAAATCAGTGTGAATCAAAGATAACAGTTCAGTTTCTCTATTAACTGAAAAACATGACGTTTTAGTAATTTTTAGCTTCACACATATTTCACATTTATCGAAATTACTTGAATCTAAATCAAATATTAACCAAGCTATTTCATATTCTTTATATATTTAATATTAATATGTCCTAATCAATCATGCCACAAAGAAATAGACTCAATCATATAAGCAGAAGATGTTGCATTATCATTGATAATATTAAGTACATAAAGTCCATGGTTACAATAGCATTTTCCCACAAATACATTATTTTTTGTTAAAATAATCTTATTAGGTTCAATAGACACTTTAATTCCAACTTTATCCAGCAAAGCCATAGAAATCAGATTTGCTCGCATTGTAGGAACTTGTAGCATATTCATCAGGGATAAAGTTTTTCCCAAAGTGAATTTTAGGAACACTTTACCCTTGCCCAAGACTTTAGCAGTTCTTGAGTCTCCAAGATAGACCACTTCACTGTCATCTCCTATTGATGTATAGAAGGCAAATGCTTCTCGATTTGCACAAATATGTCAAGTAGCCCCAGAGTCTATCGTCCATTATTTTATATGTGCCACCATATTTACTTGAGAAATAACAACTACAATTATTTCATCTCCTTCGGTTAAATTAGCTTTAGGAGGATTTCTCATTTCTCTGTTATTTCTTATTCTATGCCTACATTGAGAGGCATAATGACCTGGTTTTTCATAAGTAAAACAAGTGTCTTTTCTTTTCTTAAAGTTGGGATTATTAATCTTGTAACCATGAGACTTATTATCATACCTTTTGTTGTTACTGTTTCGGCTTTGCACTAAGTTTTCCTTGAGTGTCAGTTCTTTTGCTTTAAATGACTCCTTTTGATTGGTGTCTTCAATTAAAATGTGAGTCATTATCTCCTTAATAGTAAAATTTGTTTGCTTATGTTTTAGACTATTTTTGTAGTCATTCCACGAGTCAGGTAATATTTCAATCAATATCCTAGCAACAAATTTTTCTAGTAAACAAATTCCTTCGGCCTTCAAATCTTCAAGTAATTTTTGATATTAATTAATTTAAATTTTTATTTCTTTTATGTCATCCATCTGCCAATGATAATATCTTCCGACTAAGAACTTTTGTTTCGTAGCATCTTCAGCAGTGAACTTTATAATTAAAACTTTCTAAATAATTTTGCTTCCTTGCAACTACAGTATACATCAAACGGTTCATTAGAAATAGTTTGTAATATAGTATGGCGATAAACCTTATTGGTGTATTGCCATGATTTCAGAATTTTATTATCAATGTCTGCACTAGGTTGTGAATGTAGAAAAACATGTGCCACACCATGGACATCAAGTAGTGAGAAAATACGTTCTTGCCATCTTTTAAAATTTTCATTAGCAAAAATTTTAATATTTGATACATTAGAAAATGGTTTAGCATAGGATAAATAAAGTGAGGTAGGAGTAGTAGGGGTAGCATCGGTATTAGTTTCAGAGTTACTAGTATTACTTGCCATAGTTTCTTAGATTGTTGAGAAACGATAATAGATTTCGATATCAATTGCGAAAAATAAATAAACTGCAACAATAATAATATTTCTTATTATCAGTAGTATCAACAAGTAACAATAATAATAACAACAGTAGTAATGATATTGATAATGATAATAATAATAATAATAATAATAATAATAATAATAATAATAATAATAATAATAATAATAATTTTAAGTAATATATAAAATACTTTAGTCGTGCTAGGCACTGTCCTAAAAAATTATTTCCACAATGTGAAATATTTCCTCTGGATTAAACAAACACTTCCCTAATTAATTAGAGGATACTCAAAATTAAATAAATCTTCCCTAATTAATCAGAGGATATAAGAATCAACAAAATTAATTATAAACCAACAAGTTTTAACTTATAGGATAAATAATAAAATTATTATATTTACAACAATTAGTAAAGCAAGAACTAGGCAGAGAGGAGAAAGAAATATAGAAGTTTGTTTTCTTTAAATTCCTATGTTTCTACTACAAATGGGAAGGGTCATATATATAGGTGTTGAGGCAATGAAGTATGTATAGCAACAGTGAGGCAGTGACTTGGGAAATTAAAAGAACATGTGTTCTTGGCCATCAAGTTACTTGACCACTACTTTAATGGTACGTGTATTAATAATAGACTTCACATAATTTTTTTTTTTGGAAATTATAAGTTACATGACAAAAAGAAACTCGAAGGACTCAAATGTCACTATTTGGCTGGTTTTATCGTAATTAAAGTGACAAAAAAGGGGGATAATGTCATTTCACATTCTTTTCCTACCCAACTTACCCTTCCCAATTGAAACTTACCCGGTTTTGGAGCAAAACCATTCCCCACGTTGTCTTTTCTATATCCCACTATCTCCTTCCACTTGACCTTTTATCTTTCCCTTATTGTTTCCCTTTGTTTTATTTTGTATAGTATAGTATATTAGGGTTTGTTGCTGAAAAATGTGGGAACTATTCTTTAGGCTCATTTCTTGTAACTCGATTTTGAGACCCTCAAATTTGAGCCCAATCCAACTAAGAAGATTGTTAAAATTATCCTCATTTTAGGCCTACTGTGATGTGCATATGTAAATTTTTCATGGGCCATTTCTTAGGCCTTAAATACAAACTAGGATTGGGGTGTAGTTTTTTCTAATATGAAAAAAAAATCTACTTAGAAAAAAAAAGTTTGTTGAAGTGTTAATGTATAATTTAGGATTATGCCACAAATAACACCCCATCGGCTTTATTAATTTAATATTTAATACATTATTTTTAACTCATGTTTAACAATATGGATTATTAGGTACAAAATAATAGTGTAATATTTTTAGTGTTAGCTTTTCGAATTGTTACAATCAATGTTATTGCATGATGTGTATTGACATTGTTCCACCCATCAAAGTTTGTCGAATCCTTTTATTCATTATTTTCTCTTAGTGAATAGAAGCATGGACATGCGTAAACGTATTGTAAAGTTTGTATACATTGGTGGTTTCACTAAATTTATCACAATGTAAAAATTAAAATTATCCATGCGAAGTGACATGGGTAATTAGTGCTTTTATTAAACACATATCATTGCAGTATGAAGTAGCACTTATATTAAGTAAATAGTTAATTAGCACGCAATTGTTCCATTTTGAATTTTCTCCTCCCATGTTCAAGTATAATTTGAAGCTAATTTTTACACCCTAGTTTAATGTAGGAAGACTATTAGGTGAGAATGTATTCTTTGGGTTAGAATGTATTCATCAATGTATATGTTAATTCATCCAACGTGTGATCATATTTAATACTTTGTCCAAGTTATGCTTGGACAATAGGATATGTAGAGTTAAAAATTTGGACATTAATAGATTCAATTGAAGCGTCAAACAGAAAGTTCATACTATTTTGTTTCAGTGCTCATTTTGGAGTAAGTTTCTGATGGACGCATAACATTTGAATGGTTGTAGTTCATTATCCAAGTGTAGAAAATGCATTTACTTTTTTGGATTGTATTTTTTCTATAATTTTCTTTAGTTAAATCTAAGCAATGTTAAATTTGTTCAATGCATAATCTATGGTTTGTATCTAAAATATTCGATAATTTGTATGAATCGCTAGTCCTTTAATTAACTTGTGTGTTCCGTTGTTTGCATGAAGTTAAAGGAAGTGTAATATGAAAAGAAGACATTCATTCATTAACTGAAAATGGAAGAACAAACCTACAACAAAAAAAAGAAACTTCAGTTAAAAAGACCAAAAAAGAAAAATAAATAGACACCAACCTGAGCAGCAGGATCAACACCATCAGCTGCCTCACCACCTTCTTCAATCTTCTCGTTGTTAAACTCTCGTAAATAGGTGTGGAAACAATCCCTCAACTCTCACAAATCTCACTAAAGTTGTTCCACATACTGATTAAGGTTCCTCACCTTATCTTTCAGCAACTCAATCTCTTAAACAATGCGATACTGTCTTCTTCTTCGCCCCACATGACTATTCCCACTATTTGAGCTAAACATATTATTTTGTGTGTAAAATAGGCGTTTGAAAAGTTTTTAAGAAAACTCTGTATGATAAAAGATGAACAAAATTACAAAGAAAAAGTGGATACGTATTTAAATAGGCTAGGTTTTTATTGGAGAATTAAATGAGAAATAAATTATTTCGACCCTTTTTGCAACCTACAATCCGATCCATTTACTAGGTCTTGATATTGATAACTTTACCTAGGTTCTACCAAAAGCCTTGAATAGTGTTAAAGTCAGTCATAATGGTCATACTGCGTGCTGTCATTGACAAGGTTTTCTCTACTGTTTGCCTTTGCTAAGTTCCATCCAAAATCAACCAAATCTGCCTATTGGATTTTTCTTACCTTTCTCGTCCAAAATCTAGCAAAAAGATTTGGTTGGTAACTCTATATGACTTCTTTTATAGCTTTCAGACATTCAATAATGAAAAAATACATAGAAAGAGAAAGAAATACGAAACCCAAAGAAGTAGTTATGATAGTTTTGTTAATGCAGTGAAAATAAAGAAAAATTAAAAGTTAGTAATGAGAATTGAAAATAAACTAAAGAGTACAATTATGAGTTTAATAATAATAATAGTAGTAATAATAAAAGACATTCAAACCAATCCATAACCTGAAAACTTCTTCAGATAAGGATTACATGTTTAACATTTAATAAGACAAATCCAACGTTACTCTTGGCAATCTCGATGACCAAAATGTCGTCTACTTGGATACCAGCAGCACGGTTGAAAAAGTTCTAGTCTTCATATATCTTCCGACCATTCGTATTGTAGCAGATAAATAAATTCGATGAACACAAACTACTGAATTTATTTATAAGAACAAATAAAAACAAGGTATTAGTAATGCCTGACCAAATATGGGAAAGGTTCTGTGAGTGCAATAAGAAACTATAGGTTTGGGTCCTAATTAAGAACAACAAGTTTAACATAGTCTTCACAATTGCGTAAGGTTAATATATGTAACACATCTCCTTTCCTAAAATTCATAGCTCTGATAAATTCTCTCCATCCGTTGTTGATCTTATGATAGTTTTTGATGCCGGAAGCACCAACCTGAGCTAGATACACCTTAGTTTCATAATGAAAGATCTTAACCTACATTTGATTTAGGGGAAAGTAGTCGTTGACGCACAGTGGCAGCCACTACAATCCAAAAAAAAGTGATGAATGTATTAAACAAAGATAAATAAAAAGAACTATTTAAAAAAAACTATCATAAAGTCTTGCTCAAAGTAGGAGCGACGCAAATTAACTCAAAACTGATAATAGGGGCCTATCTACATTTGAACGGGGATGAATATCAACATTGTTTTCAGAGAGTAATGAAGGAATACAGTAATTAGTTGTCTATAGTTGTACAGATGAGGCGTGCACCATGGTGTCTTTTAAAGAGAAGAGGAATGCGGAGGGTTTGTATTGGAAGAGGTGACCTTGGTAGTTGGTCAGCATTTAGGGTCCGCAATATTTATAGCTCATACAAAAAATAATTAAAAAAGAATGGATCAGTGAGAATCGATTATGCGACCTAAGTATGCTACAAAAGCTCTCAACACAATGCATATGGAATAATAATCAATCCATCACAGAACTTGTACGTTTGAACAGGGATCAACATTATATCAAATGTAATTACTAAATTAACTCTTGATGAGGGGTTGTGGAATGAATGTCAATCATGAATTGCGTAGACTCTCAATTTGTCAATATTACATGAAAATTTACTATATTATCCCATGACATGTGATTGTTGAATGAATGTACGTGATGAGTTGTATTGACTATCAATTTTTTAACATTATATCAAGCATTATCGAATTCACTCATGACACGCAATTATCGAAGGAATGTACGTCATAAAGTATGACAATTCTCAATTTGTCGTACTTGTATCAAATGCAATTACTAAATTAACTCTTGATGAATGGTTGTAGAATGAATGTACGTCGACTCTTAATTCGTTAATATTATATGAAAATTCACTATATTCTCCCGCGACACATGATTGTTGAATGAATGTACGTGATGAGTTTTGTTGACTATCAATTTTTCAACGTTATATCAACCATTGTCTAATTCACTAATGATACACGATTATTGAATGAATGTACATCATTGTAACACCCCGAAATCTGATTCCAAGACGTCACACGGTACTTAAGACTATGAGTAGCCTTAAGCTAACCTTGACTGCCTTTTACTAAGACTGAATCTCATAATGATAGAAATATAGACATAAAAGTCATACTAAATGCGGAAAACTATTTGAGAAAATTGAGAATAATCTAAATGTAATGTCTGAGAATCAATACTGTAAGTATAAATCAAATATAGCAATTTGATAAGCCTCTACTACTAACAACTAGAGAGTCACTGGGACAAACCCCTAGCTAACTCGAACTGTCTAAAAAGAATACTAAATCATATAAACTAATAAGCTGCAAAATCTGAATAAATAAGTCCCCGAATTATGAGGACTCACTAACTATCGATGTAGATAGAGATGCTCAAAATTATTCACGCTACTGATACTGAGCACCTGAACCTACATTATGAGAAAATGTAGCACATAGATATATATGTGGATCAGCACTTTGAGGATGTACTGAGTATATAGGGGGAAATGCATACGTAAAACATAATATCAATCATCATCATAGTTTTTAACTTAATGTATGCTAAATGTAAATGACTCACATAAGCTGGAATATCTGAAAATTGAAATCTGTAATAATAAGAAGCAATCATACTTTATAAATCTAGTGAGTCATAACATTTAGTTCTAAAAGTTATGCTAGTGATCTTTCTGTAAATCATATTATCTAAGTATAGAAAGGACTCACTTCTGTAACTAAAATCTGAGTGATAAATACTGAAGCTAATATCTTTCTATAAAGAATAATCTGAATAAATTTGTGAGCCTTTACACTTAGTTTTCTAAAATTTTTTCTGTTGTTCTTTCTATTAAGGAAATACTTTGTCAAAAGCTTATCTTTAAGGGTGGTTCTTTTAACCGACAAACCATATGAGCTAACATGGAGTCCAACATCTCGTTCCCCTAAGGGAAAAAACTCACGATAGGGAGAGGTGTCATACTCTTGCCAAGGAGTATAACCTGAGCTAAGTGATCATATCTGTAGCTATCATCCACATAGAAGTGGGAATAATCTGATAATCTGTACCTATGTTGGCTATGTAGTTCTATGGAAGATAGGGAACACTAATCCCACACTCTCCGCTCGGTGCTAAATACTACTTCTATTTAAATCTGTTTGGTCATTCTGTTAGAAATCCACTTAAACTAGCAAAGGGTTTATTCTGAAACCAATTATGCATCTATCTAATTAAATCTGTAAATAAATCTATTTTGAATTTTGTAATCTATAATAAATCTATAAAGTAGATTCCAAATCTTATCTGAGGATTAAAAGATTAAAGCTTTATTGAGAATCTGTAAATAATCTGATCATAAGAAGCTTGCAACATCATCTTTCTTGAAATATCAATAGATAAACTTGAGCTTGATAACCCATGCATCAAATACATGTTAAAAACATTATAATAATCATGCTTGATAATGAAAACAATGATAATTCATCTCAAAATCTAGAGATTTCTACAATAGGAATGAAAATAGACATGCAATTCATCTTCTAAAACACTTGAAATCTCGTAATCTTACAAATAGCAATAATGGGTATCAACCCTAATTCAAATCTCATGAATATTTATTTAAAATTATATGAAATTGTAATTAAAACTTGATTTTGGACACAATGATGAAAGAAGATCCTTGTTCATAAACCCCACATACCTTGGTAGATGATTAGATGAAGAATCTTGAATTTTGGATTCCTATTTGAGTTCTTGAAGATGAGTTCTTGATTATCTTGCCTTGGAAATCCTCAATTTTAGCTTTCTTGGAGAATCAATGGAGGAATTTGATTTCTTAGAGAAGAAGCTTTTGAGCTCTAAGGTTTTGCTTTGAGAGAGAAAGGATGAAAATAAGCATAAAGTGCTTGGGATATGCATAATTCTTTATTTTGGATGAATTGGGGGCTTGGAAATTGACCAAAATACCCTTTTAAACTTTTAATCGGAGCTAGGAATAATAAAAATTTTTCAAAATGGCATGCCACTGCGATGCGCCACTATCGCGGTGGCTTATTGGAAAATGACAACTAGAACCTGGAAGTTCTCCGCGATGCTCTATTGATTTGTCTTTTGGGCCACCACCGCGATGCGCCACCATCGCGGTGAGCCACTGGAAATTGACAACTAGGAAATTAAGCTTCTCTGCGATACGGGGCAATTGCGGAGGTCCACTGGATTTTGACAATTGGGAATTTAACCCTCACCGCGACTTGGTACTTGCTCAGATAGCATACTGCCTTACAAAATTTGCCCTAACTTCTCAATCGAGTATCGGATTTGGGAAAATTTGGAATTGATGGAAAGCTAATTCAATTTACCATACAAAGTAAAGTCTAAACATGGAAAATTATGTAATAAAAGTTATTCATTTTTGAAGCTAAATTTTAATATTCTAGGAATGAATTTAAGCTAGGAAAAAGTATGGGGTATTACAATATCTCTTTCTTGAGAACATTCGTCCTCGAATATGGCTCGTTAAGCTGAGAATACTGAGGAATCTGAGGCTATAAGCTATCATGCACAACTAAAATATCTGAATAACTAAATCTCAAACATACTGAGCTACTGAACTGATCTGTAAGTGCATAAATTTACATAAAAATAGCTATATGGCTGAATCTGAGACTAGAAAAGAGCTGAATAAAGGAAGACTATTACCTTCAGCTAAATCTGAGTTCGTGGAGAAAAGATGAGGATACTTGATACGCATCTCTACTTCTTCTTCCTAAGTAGCCCCCCCAATGGACTGATTTTGCCATAGAACTTTGACCAGGGGAACTTCTTTGTTCCTTAGTCTATCGATCTGACAATCAAGAATCTCTACTGGAAATTCTTCATAAGAAAGGATGTTTGAATATCTATACTTTCTAGAGGAATTATAAAAGCTGAATCATCCATGCACTTCCTCAACAAGGACACATGGAATACTGGCTGAACTGAGGATAAATCTGTGGGTAGCTCAAGTTCATACGCCACCTTCCCATCACAGCTCAAAATTCGGAAGGGGCCTACAAACTGGGGACTAAGATTCCCCTTTTTCCCAAATCTCTTTACCCCTTTCATGGGTGAAACTTTCAAATACACAAGATCATCAATCTCAAACTTTAGATCTCTTTTTATTACTTCTGTGTAAGATTTCTAACGACTCTGGGTTGCTTTCAATCTCTCTCAAATCAATTGAACCTTCTCCATGGCCTCAAATATCATGTCTGGCCCTATCAAAGCAGAGTCACCTACTTCGAACCAACCGAATGGCGATCTACATCTCTGCTCATAAAGAGCACTGCTAACACTAACCTCTGATGAAAATGAGGATGGTTACCACATTCTGATTTGGCTGATTGAAATTAAAACTACCCATTCTAGATTTCTTAGTTACTCTCTCCTTCTCCTTAATCTTTTGATAATCTATCTATTGAGCATGGACCATCAGCCTAGACAAGCCCATCTTACTAATTAGCATTGCGGTCCTATACTTCTTAACCATACTATCAGACATGCCAGAGACAAACTTACTCATCTTGGACCTACTGTCAGCCATCACATGAGGAGCATATCTAGTTAACTGAGTGAACTTGAGAGAATACTCCCTCACACTCATGCTTCCTTGCCTTAAATTAATGAAATCCAACACTTTGGCCTCTCTCAACTTCAATGAAAAGAATCTATCCAAGAAATCCATAGCAAACTCTTCCCATTCTATAGGCCCTGCATCAATACCTCTATCAACTTTCCACTACTTAAACCAAGTATGGGCTACATCCCGTAATTGATATGCAACCAACTCAGAACTCTAACTAGACACCACCCCCATAGTATCCTTAACCTTTTGAACTATATCTAAGAATTCCTATAGTTTCTCTTCATAGTTGAATCCCGTGAATGAAGGATTCATCTGGGTAAAATACTAAATTTTAGTTGCAGCAGTATTGGCCACTGGGTTAGTCAAAACAGTGGCTTGCCGTTCATTTTGTGATGCTATGGAGTTTGCTAGAGTAGCAAAGAAGCCCTGAATTCTGAGTGAGAGACATGCTCGTCTAGAGGATCTACTTGGATGGGCTGAGGGGCTGGTTGAGTTTCTATTCTTCTTTCGTTCTTCTTGGGAGGCATGTTCTGTAAACGGAAGGAGAAAACGGATTAGATAGAGAGATTAACTTTATCTTATGCTCAATCGCATGAAATGAATACTTAAAGAAGGAAAACTTTTTTCTAAATGCCTTGTAGCCTCTCATCTATAAGTGTGACGCGGTACACACCCATGCACAAGACTCTACTCGATGTGACTTTCAGACTTCCTAGGATGCTTTAAAACCTTAGGCTATAACAATAATTTTGTAATGACCTAAGACTACCCCCTAGTCGTTACAGGTGCTTACAGTCCTGAGAGACCACAAGCTAACCCATGAGCTGGTACCTACTGTGAGCACTTAATAATATAACCATAAATGCAGAAGAATAACTGAAGTACCATAAGGTTTTAAATATATGAATTCAAACTGAAATATAAATCTAAGAAAAATGACTGTCTAAATTTGATAAAGTACTGATAAACTAAATAACTAACTAAATCTAATATCTAAAAAGCCTCTAAGAATGACTGATAGAGAGTTGATAGGACAAGCCCCCAACTAACTCTACTGACTACAGAAATAAATGCATAAAATGAGATACTCTATCCTCGGGTGATGAGGACTCACCACTTCTACTTTAATGCTGAGAATTTGAGAGACTAAGTGCGATCTGAGAACTAAACGTCAGCACCTATGATATGAGACATCATAGTGCAAAAGAAAGGTATGCAATTAGTAATTTGAATGTAATGGTATGCTAAATGAGGTAGGCTAACACGGAAAGTTTTATGAATAAGAGTAATGATCTATCTGAAAATACATGTAGAGCATGGAATACTGAATAGAGAATATGAAATCTGTAGATACTGAACATGCATGAAAGTCTGTAAAATACTGAAAATACATAAAAATCTATAGACACTGAGGATGCATAACCAAGCATATGATATGAACAGGATAAAATCTGTAAACTAAAATATTGAAATTAACTAAAATTTGTATGCCTTGGTCAAGCAATACTAAGACTGAAGAACTGAAATGGAACTATAACTAAGACTATATCTGAGACTGTGGGAGGTATCATCTAACCGACATTCCCCAATTTGAGCTAATCGGGATCAAAACTGTAACCCTAATTGGAAAAGTGTTAATACCATTCCACGGGTACTAACGCTGGCTGTGTAGATCCACTAAACTAATTTTATGTCCAAAGGACTAAGGGTGTCAAGCCTAAACTGACGGTTGACCCCTGTGAGATAGTCAAGCCTAATTTGAGGGGTGACTACTCATATCCTATGCTGGCTACGTAGTTTTGGAGTATAGGGACTGCTACTAATGACTCAGCCTATCTGATGGGGAATCCACCATCCCTACACTCGCTCGGTGCTAAATCCTACTCCCAACTGAATGACACTGAAATACTAGACTATTTTAAGTTTAACTGACTATTCTGAAAATGCTCATGATATAATCTAAAGTTATTCTGAAGATACTGAGACAACATTAAGTAAACAGCTACAGTTTTGGGTATTCAATACCCCCAGGACTCAAAACAATAGTAGTAGCATGACACTAAAATATTGAGGGACATAGCATGGAGACTCTTAGTAAATCAATTGCTCTTGTAGGCATTTTATCAAACACTTATAGTTCATGATTTAAAATAAATATAGAATTACTAAAGAACCAGCATAATTGACATGAAATTATCATGGAAAAACACTAAGTCATGATTTAATTCAACAAATGATAACACTAAAACATGAGGAATCAAATAACAACAATAACTTCATTAAAACATGGTATTAAATCAAAGTTTATGGAGATTAATAAATGAAATCATGATTAAAAATTGAATAACTTAAAAAGATCATAACTTTATAATTAAAAAGGTTACTTGAGCTCTATGGATTGAAGGAATCCATGGATACACATCTAACATACCTGGGATGATGAATTTGGAAGGATTAATAGAGGGTTCTTGAGAAATTTCCTTAAATTTAAGAGCTAGGGTTTCTTGTTCTTGAAAAGGGGATCTTTAATTTTGAAGAAAAATTGAATAATGATGACTACTTGGGGTGTTTAGGGGTTAAATTTCATGTTTTAGGTTAATTAGGATCGTGGAAAAAGACCCAAATACCCTTAAACAAATTTAAAAATGAAAGTTGAAAACTGACAATCCCAATTCTTGGCCTTGGTGAATGCGCCACTATCGTGCCAAGCCACTGAAAAAGGGACAACAAGGACCTGGACAGACGGCGCGATGCACCACTTTCGCGATAAGCCTTGGAATGCTATTTTGCCATCTACGAGATGCTGCATAATTGTGGAGGTCCACTAAAAATTATCAAATGGGAAATTAGCCTACTCCGTGATGTGCCATGATTGCGGAGTCATACTGGGAATCAACAATTGTTATTTGGGCTGCTTACGTAATGTGCTAAGGGTTAAGATGACTGTGTTTAACAACTGAAACTTAAAATCACGATAACTTCTTACCCTATTATCGGATTTGGGAAAATTTTATATCATTGAATATAATTGAATTTCCTATGCCACGGCAGTCTCTAAATTGAAAAATCACGAGCGTTTTAGAAATTTCATAGATGAATATTCATGCACATGGACTTAGATTATGGTAGGGAATTATGGAGTGTTATATTTGTATTGGAAGAGGTGACCTTAGTAGTTGGTCAGCATTTAGGGTCCGCAATATTTATTGCTTATATGGAAAATAATTAAAAAATAATGGATCAGTGAGAATCGATCACGCGACCTAAGTATGCTACAAAAGCTCTCAACACAATGCATGCGGCATAATAATCAATCCATCACTAAATTTGTACGTTTGACCAGGGATCAACATTATATCAAATGCAATTACTAAATTAACTCTTGACGAGGGGTTGTGGAATAAATATATGTCGTGAAGTGCGTCGAATCTCAATTTGTCAACATTATATGAAAATTTACTATATTCTCTCGTGACACGTGATTGTTGAATGAATATGCATGATGAGTTGTGTTGACTATCAATTTTTCAACGTTATATTAAGCATTGTCAAATTCACTCATGACAAATGATTATCAAATGAATGTACATCATGAAGTACGACAATTCTTAATTTGTCAGACTTATATCAAATGCAATTACTAAATTATCTCTTAATGAGGGTTGTGGAATGAATGAACGTCGAGAATTGCGTGGACTCTTAATTTGTCAATATTATATAAAAAATAACTATATTCTCCCACAACACATGATTGTTGAATGAATGTACGTGATTAGTTACGTTGACTATCAATTTTTCAACATTATATCAAGCGTTGTCGAATTCATTCGTGGAACGTGATTGTCGAATGAATGTATGTCATGAAGTACAACAATTCTCAATTTATCATACTTATATCCAATACAGTTACTAAATTAACTATTGTCGAGGGGTTGTGGAATGAATGTATGTCGTGAATCACATCGACTCTCAATTTGTCAATATTATATAAAAATTTACTATATTCTCCTACAAAACGTGATTGTTGAATGAATATATGTGATGAGTTGTGTTGACTATCAATTTTTCAATGTTATATCAAGCGTTGTCGAATTCATTCATGACACGCGATTATCGAATGAATATATTTCATGAAGTATGATAATTCTTAATTTGTCGTACTTCTATCAAATGGAATTACTAAATTAACTCTTGATGAGGGATTGTAGAATGAATGTACGTCGTGAATTTCGTCGACTCTCAATTTATTAATATTATAAAAAAATTCACTATATTCTCCTGTGACATGTGATTGTTGAATGAATGTACATTAGGAGTTGCGTTGACTATCAATTTTTTAATGTTATATCAAGCGTTGTCGAATTCACTCATGAAATGCGATTATTGAATGAATGTACGTCATGAAGTATGACAATTCTCAATTTTTGGTACTTATATTAAATATAATTACTAAATTAACTCTTGAAAAGGGATTGTGGAATGAATGTACATCATGAATATACATCTAATATGTAATACCCCAAACATTTTCTAGCTTAAAATTCATCCCCAAAATGTCAAACAGTTTCTTTAAAGATGAATACCTTTTATGCATGAGAAATTTTCCAGATTTAGACCTTCCATTGTGTGGAAAATTGAATAAGCTTTCCATCGATACCAAACTCGCCCAAATTCGATACTTGGTAAAGAAGTTAGGGTATTTTAGTAAGCAGTGTGCCAACTGGGTAGTTACCGCGCCGCAGTGTACGACAATTTCATAATTTTAATTTTCTGCTGGACCTCTGCAATATTGGTGCATCTTGGAGAGGTTTAATTTTCCATTTTGTCAATTTTTAGTAAGCCTGTGCAATTTCACCGCATCGCGACGATGGGCAAAATAGCATTCTAAAGGGGCACCGCGATAGCTCCGCATCGTAGAGAGTTTTTAGTTCCCAATTGTCCCTTATGAAGTGAGCCACCGATATAGTGGTGTGTCGTGGTGGCCTATTAAATCAGGATTTTGGTTCTCTTTTCCAGTTCCATTTAGAAGTTTATAGGGGGTATTTTGGTCAAATCCCAAGACCCCTAATCTGTCCAAAACATGAGATTAAACCCATTCTAAGCCTATTATGCTCATGATTCATCAATTCTCTCTCTAGCAAAAGCCTTGAACTCAAAAGCTTCTTCTCCAAGTAATCAAAATCCTCCATAGTTTCTCCTAGAAAGCTCAAATTTGAGGATTCCCAAGACAAGATAATCAAGAATCCATCTTCACGAACTCAACTAGGAATCCAAAACTCAAGATTTTTCATCTAATTATCTACCAAGGTACGTGGGATTTATGAACAAGGATCTCCTTCCATACTTGTGCCCAAAACGAAGCTTTTAATTACAAATTCATATGATTTTAAATGTTTATACATGAGATTTAAATTAGGGTTCATACCCAATATTGTTACTTGCAAGATTATGAGTTTTTGAGAAGATTTTGAAGATGAATTACATGTCTATTTTCATATTTTCATGCCAATTATAGAAATTTCCAGATTTTGAGATGAATTAATATTTTTTACATTATCAAGCATGATTATTATGATGTTTTGACATGAGTTTGATGCATGGGTTCTTGAGCTTAAGTTTATATTATTGATATTTTAAGAAAGACGATGCTTTAAGCATCCCATGAGCAGATTATTTATAGAATTTTAATAAAGCTTTGATCTTTTGATTCTCAGTTTCGCTATGGAATCCACTTCATAGAATTTCTATAGTTTACATAACTCAAAACAACTTTATTTACATCTTTAATCAGATAAATGCATAATTGGTTTCAGAATAAACCCTTATGCTAGTTTTAAAGTAGATTTCCAAAAGAATGAGCATACAGATTTAAAAAGAATAGTATTTAGCACCGAGCAGGAAGTGTGGGATTAGCGTGCCCTATCTTCCACAAAACTACATAGCCAACGTAGGTACAGATTATCAGATTATTCCCATTCTAATATGGATAACAGATTTTTCTTGTGATTGATCACATGGACAGTAGGTTACACTCCTTGACAAGAGTATGACACCTCTCTCCAATGTGAGGTTTTCCCCTTAGGGGAACAAGACATTGGACTGTATGTTAGCTCACATAGTTTATGTATATTAGAATAACCTCCCTTATAGATAAGCCTTCAAATAAAGTATTTTCCCTTTTAGTTAAAGTAAAAGATTTATAGCAAAGCTTTTAGAAAACTAAGTGTAAAGGCTCACAATTTTATTCAGATTATGCTTTTTACAGAATGACATTATTTACAAATTTCATCTTTTAGATTTTGGTTACAGAGGTGAGTCCTAGACAGTATGATTTATAGACAGAGAATTAGCACAATTTTCAAAACTAAATGTTATGACTCACTAGATTTATAAAGTATGATTTGTTATTCATGATTACAAATTTTAGTATTTTTAGATATTCAAGCTTATGTGAGTCATTTACATTTAGCATGCATTTTTTTACAAATTATAATGATGTGATAATGTTTTACTTATGTATTTTACCCCCATATACTCAGTACATCATCAAAGTATTGATCCACATATATGTCTATGTGCTACGTTGTCCCATAATGTAGGTTCAGGTTCTCAGTACCAGCAGTGTGAGTAGTTCGAGCATATCTATCTACATTCGATAGTTGGTGAGTCCTTATAGTTTGGGGACTTATTCATTCAAATTTTGCAGCCTATTAGTTTATATGATTTAGTATTTCCTTTAAGATAGTTCGAGTTAGCTGGGGGTTTGTCCTAGTGACTCTCTAGTTATTAGTAGTAGAGGCTTTTCAAACTGCTAGATTAGATTCAAACTTTTAGTATTGAGTCTCAGACATTATACTCAGATTATTCAAATATTTTAGTTAGTTTTTCATATTTAGTATGACTTTTATGTCAATATTTCCATTATTATGAGATTTAGATTTAGTAGAAGGCAGACAGGGTTAGCTTAAGGCTACTCATTGTCTCTAGCATCGTGTGATATGTTAGGATCAGATTTTGAGGTGTTACAAACTTTATATCAGAGCCTAATGTTTATAAGAGTCCTAGGGAGTCAGAAAAGCCGCATTACATAGAGTCTTGATCATGGGTGTGAAGCACGCCACATTTATAAGCAAAAGGCTACGGGGCATTCTTAGGAAATCATCTCTTTCTTTAATGACCTATTGTGGTTACAATATCTCTATTTGTTTTTAACTTGTTCTATTATGTTACAGTTGAATATGCCTCCTCATCGAGCTAATGCCCGCAGAAATTGTAATCAGCCACCCCAGCCTGCCAATTATTTGAATGAGAATATATCCTATGCTAAGTTTAGGAAAGCCTTTCAGGTGTTGGCCTAATCCATGACTGCTAATGTTTAGGGAAACTACTAGGCTGCAGTCCCACTAATGCAAAATAGGGATTTAGCAGCAGCTAAAATCAGAGATTTCATCAGAATGAATCCACCAGAGTTCTTTGGGTCGAAAGCAGGTACGGACCCATAACTTTATTTAGATAAGGTAAAGAAGATGACTCAAATTATGTATATTTCTAAAGAGGAGAGTGTAGAGTTAGCATCCTATAGATTGAAGGATATAGCATATGATTGGTTAGTGATGTGGAAGAATGGTAGAGGTAAGAATGTTGCTCCTATGAGTTGGCAGGTATTTCAGGATACCTTTCTAGATAGGTTATTCCCACATGAGATGAGGGAAGCTAATAAGGAGTTTGTAAACCTAAGGCAGGGCTCGATAACAGTGAAAGAGTACTGCCTTAAGTTTAATCAGTTGTCTAAGTATGCCCCTGATACGATGATTGATCCTAGGGACAATATGAGTAAGTTTTTCACTATAGTGTCTAGCTTGGTAGTAAAGGAGTGTAGAACTACCATTCTTATTGGAGACATGGATCTTGCTAGATTGATGATTCATGCTCAGTAAATTGAGGTAAAAAAGTTGAAGGGAAGAGATAAAAGTAATAAGAAGGCCAGAATAGGGCAGTTTGAGTATGGCCAAGCTAGGTCTCAAGGGTGAAATTATTCTTAATTTCAAAATCATTCATCTATGCCAGCACCATCTTTAGCTAATACTCCTACTCTAAGAGGTAGACAGGAGCAGTGGGGTAAGTCTTCTATTTCCAGATCCCAGAATAGTATGAGTGGTAGGCCCAGTTATCCTCCATGTGCTAGGTGTGGTAAAAGTCATCCTGGTGAGTGTTTAGATGGACAAAAGTGTTGTTTTGGTTGTGGTAAATTGGATCATGGTATTAGAGATTGTCTGCATGCTAAGCAGGGAAATAGAGATGTTCATCCCTAGACTTAGGTTACTAGTGCACCAACTCCTTTAGGTCTCCCAGTTCCTTTTCAGGGTGCATCATCCAGTACTGGTGGTGGTCAGCGCCAAAACCAATTTTATGCTTTACCATCCTATCAGGAGCAGAAGGTTTCACCAGATGTTATTGTTGGTATGCTTCTTGCCTTTCATCTTGATGTTTATATGTTGTTAGACCCTAGGTCGCGTTTCTCTTATGTGACCCCATTAGTCAGTAAATTTTGAAATGTCTTGAAAAGATCCCTAAGCCTTTCTTGGTTTCTACCCCAGTAGGTGAGTCAATTGTTGCTAAACAAATCTACTAAAAGTGTCCTATCACCGTCCTTTATAAAATCATGTTAGCAGACTTAATAGAGTTTAGTATGGTTGACTTTGATCTTATTCTTGGTATGGATTAACTCTATTCCTGTTATGCATCCATAGATTGTCGCACCCGAGTGGTGAAGTTTCAGTTTCCATATGAGCTAGTCTTTGAGTGGAAAGGTAATTCAGTGTCTCCTAAGATTAATTTTATATCTTATCTTAAAGAAAAAAAGTTGATCTCCAAGAGTGTATCTATCATCTAGTTTGAGTCAAAGACACTAATTCTGAGGCTCCAACAGTTCAGTCAGTCAGTGTAGTTAATGAGTTTCCTGATGTTTTTCCTGAAGATTTGCCAGAGGTACCTCCTAATAAGGAAATAGAATTTGGTATTGACCTTCTTCCAGATACTCAGCCTATATTAATACCTCCATATCTATGGCTCCCGCTGAGCATAAGAAGTTAAAGGAGAAACTCAAAGATCTTTTACATAAAGGTTTCATAAGGAATAGTGTTTCTTCCATGGGGTGATCCTATCCTATTCATGTGAAAGAAAGATAGTTCTTTGTGTATATGCATTGACTATCGTTATCTAAATAAAGTTACAGTCTAAAACAAATATTCCCTACATAAAATCGATGACTTATTTGATCAGCTCCAAGGTGTAAGTTATTTCTCAATGATAGACCTTAGATCCATCTATCATCAACTTAAAGTAAGGGAATGTGATATTCCAAAGACAACTTTCAGAACCCGTTATAGTCATTCTGAGTTTCTGGTCATGTCTTTCGGGCTGAAAAATGCCCAGTAACTTTTATAGACTTAATGAAAGAGTGTTCAAACATTATCTAGACATGTTTGTCATAGTCTTTATTGATGATATTCTTGTCTACTCTTGTAGTGAGGATGATCATGCATACCATCTTAGAATTGTGTTGCAAACTTTTAGAGATCACCAGTTGTTTGCCAAATTCTGTAGATGTGAATTTTGGCTAAGGTCAGTAGATTTTCTTGGTCATATTATTTCTAGTAAGGGTATTAGAGTTGACCCCCAAAAGACAGAAGCAGTAAGAAATTAGCCTAGACCTATCTCTCCATCAGACATTACGAGTTTCATAGGTCTAGCCAGTTATTACAGATGTTTTTTTAGGGTTTCTCGTCTATTGCATCTCCTATGTCTTGATTGACCTAGAAGAAAGTTAAGTTTTGGTGGTCAGATTCCTGGGAAAAGAGTTTTTAGGAGTTGAAGGCTCGACTCACTTTAGCCCCAATGTTAGCATTACCTGATGGTACAGATGGTTTTGTGGTGTATTATGATGCTTCTAAAATTGGATTGGGTTGTATGTTGATGCAGAGAGGTAAGGTCATAGCCTATGCCTCTAGACAGCTTAAGCCTCATGTAAAGAATTACCCAACCCATGATCTTGAGTTAGTTGTTGTTGTGTTTTCTTTGAAAATCTGGAGACATTATTTGTATGAGGAGCATGTTGATGTATTCACAGATCACAAAAGCCTGCAGTATGTGTTTACTTATAGGGAGTTGAATCTTTATTAGAGAAGGTGGTCAGAATTGTTGAAAGATTATGATATGAGTGTGTTGTATCATCCGGGCAAGGCCAATGTAGTGGTAAACGCTCTAAGTAGATTGTCCATGGGTAGTGTTGCTCATATGGAGAATGATAAGAAAAAGTTAGTTAAATAAGTTCATTGGTTAGCTAAATTGAGAGTGAGATTAGTTGATTTCGCTAAGGGGAATGTTTCGGTTTAGAGTAGTTCCGCATCTTCTCTAGTTTCGAAAGTGAAAGAAAACCAAGATAAGGATTCTAGTTTGGTCAAACTAAAGAAGTCGATTAAAGACCAAAAAGTAAAGGTTTTCTCCCAAAGGGGAGATGGTGTGTTTAGATACCAGAGTAGATTATGTGTGTCATGTGTTGATGATTTGAGGCAGCGAATTATGGAGAAAGTGCATGGTGTGCATTATTCCATCCATCCAGGAGCCACTAAGATGTACCGCGACTTGCAGGAAATCTATTGGTGGAGTGGTATAAAGAAAAATATAGCAGATTTTGTAGCAAAGTGTGCAACTTATCAATAGGTTAAGGTAAGAGTACCAAAGACCTGGTGGTACATTGCAAGAGTTTGGTATCCCCACTTGGATGTGGGAAAAGGTGAATATGGATTTTGTTACTGGTTTACCCTATTCACGCCGTCAGTATGATTTGATTTGTGTTATTGTTGATAGATTGACTAAGTCAGCATATTTCTTTCCAGTTCGCACATCTTACAGAGCTGAAGATTATGCTAAGATATACATAAGCAAGTTAGTAAGATTTCATGGAGTTTCTTTGTCCATCATCTCAAATAGGGGTACTCATTTTACCTCTCAGTTTTGGAGAGCCTTTCAGAAGGGTCTTGGTACCCAAGTTCATCTTAGTTCAGATTTTCATCCATAGACAGATGGTCAGGCAGAAAGGACTATTCAGACACTAGAGGATATGTTGAGGGTATGTGTTCTTGATTTCTAAGGTAGTTGGGATGACCATTTTTTATTGATTGAGTTTGCATATAATAACAGTTATCATACTAGTATGCAGATAGCTCCGTTTGAAGCTCTTTATGGGCAAAGATGTAGATTGCCAGTTGGTTGGTTCAAAGTGGGTGAGGCCGCTTTGATTGGGACAGATATGGTGTTTGAAGCCATGGAGAAAGTATAGTTGATTAGAGAAAGATTGAAAGCAGCACAGAGTCATTAGAAATCTTATGCAGACGTAAGAAGAAGAGATCTTGAGTTTGAGGTTGATGATCTAGTGTATTTGAAAGTTTCACCAATGAAAAGGGTGAAGAAATTTGGCAAGAAGGGGAAACGTAGTCCCCAATATGTAGTTCCCTTCCATATTATGAGTCGTGTTAGGAATGTAGCGTATGAGCTTGAGCTACCCGTAGACTTATCCTCAGTTCATCTCATGTTCCATGTGTCCTTGTTGAAGAAGTGCATGGATGATTCATCTGTTATAGTTCCTTTAGAGAGTATAGATATCCAGAATAGCCTTTCATACGAAGAAGTTTCAGTAGAAATTCTTGATCATCAGACTTGTAGACTAAGGAACAAAGAAGTTTCCCTAGTTAAAGTTCTTTCGCAAAATCAATCAGTTAAGGGTGCTACTTGGGAAGCAGAAGCATACATGTATACCGAGTATCCTCATCTCTTCTCCATGAACTCAGATTCATCCAAAGTTAATAGTCTTCCTTTATTCAGTTCTGTTCTAGTTTCAGATTCAGCCATATAGTTATTTTCATGTAAACTCATGCACCCCCAGATCAGTCAGTAGATCTTTATATTGAGATTCAGTCATACAGTTATTTCAGTTGCGCATGATAACTTATACCCTCATATTCCTTAGTACTTTAAGCTTAACTATCCACATTCGAGGACGAATGTTCCCAAGGGGGAGATATTGTAATACCCCAAACTTTTTCTAGCTTAAAATTCATCCCCAAAATGTCAAAGATTTGTTTTAAATATTAATACCTTTTATGTATGTGAAATTTTATAGATTTAGACCTTTCATTGTGTGGGAAATTGAATAACCTTTCCATCGATACCAAACTTTCCCAAATTCGACACTCAGTAAATAAGTTAGGGAGTTTTAGTAAGCAGTGTGACAACGGGGCAGTAACCGCGTCGCGGTGAAGGACAATTTCATAATTGTCATTTTCCAGTGGACCTCTGCAATATTGGCATATCGTGGAGAGGTCCAATTTTCTATTTTTCAATTTCCAGTAAGCCTACGTGATTTCACCGCATCGTGACGATGGCTAAAATGGCATTCCATAGGGGCACCGTGATAGTTCCGTGTCACGGAGAGTTTCCAGTTCCCAATTGTCCCTTATCCAGTGAGCCACTGCGATAGTGGTGTGTCACGGTGTCCTATTAAATTGGGATTTTGTTTCTCTTTTCTAGTTCTGCTTAGAAGTTTATAGGGGGTATTTTGGTCAAATCCCAAGCCCCCCCCAATTCATCCAAAACATGAGATTAAACCCATTCTAAGCCTATTATTCTCATTATTCATCAATTCTCTCTCAAGAAAAACCCTAGAACTTATAAGCTTCTTCTCTAAGAAATCAAAATCCTCTATAGTTTTTATAAGAAAGCTTAAAATTGAGGATTCCCAAGACAAGATAATCAAGAATCCATCTTCAAGAACTCAAATAGGAATCCAAAATTCAAGATTCTTCATCTAATCATCTACCAAGGTATGTGGGGTTTATCAACAAGGATCTTCTTCCATCCTTGTACCCAAAACCAAGTTTTTAATTACAAATTCATATGATTTTGAATGTTTTACATGAGATTTAAATTAGGGTTCGTATCCAATATTGCTACTTGCAAGATTATGAGTTTATAAGAAGATTTTGAAGATGAATTACATTATTTACATTATCAAGCATGATTATTATGATGTTTTGACATGAGTTTGATGCATGGGTTATTAAGCCTAAGTTTATATGATTGATATTTTAAGAAAGATGATGCTTTAAGCATCACATGAGCAGATTATTTATAGAAATTCAATAAAGCTTTAATCTTTTGATCCTCAGTTTAGCTATGGAATCTACTTTATAGAATTTTTACAGTTTACAAAATTAGAATCACTTTATTTATAGATTTAATCAGATAAATGCATAATTGGTTTCAAAATAAACCCTTATGCTAGTTTTAAAGTGGATTTCCAACAGAATGAGCATACAGATTTAAAAAGAATAGTATTTAGCACCGAGCAGGAAGTGTGGGATTAGCGTGCCCTATCTTCCACAAAACTACATAGCCAACGTAGGTACAGATTATCAGATTATTCCCATTCTAATATGGATAACAGATTTTTCTTGTGATTGATCACATGGACAGTAGGTTACACTCCTTGGCAAGAGTATGACACCTCTCTCCAATGTGAGGTTTTCCCCTTAGGGGAACAAGACATTGGACTGTATGTTAGCTCACATAGTTTATATCGGTAAGAAGAACCTCCCTTACAGATAAGCCTTCAGATAAAGTATTTTCCCAGCTACTTAAAGTAAAAGATTTACAGAAAAGCTTTTAGAAAACTAAGTATAAAGGTTCACAATTTTATTCAGACTATGCTTTATAGAATGACATTAGTTACAAATTTCAACTTTTGAATTTCAATTACAGAAGTGAGTCCTTGCTACACTTAGACAGTTTGAATTATAGATAGAGCATTAGCACAGCTTTCAGAACTAAATGTTATGACTCACTAGATTTATAAAGTATGATTTGTTATTCATGATTACAAATTTCAGTATTTTCAGATATTCCAGCTTATGAGTGTCGTTTACATTTAGCATGCATTGTTTTACAAATTATGATGATGAGATAATATTTTTCTTATGCATTTCAACCCCATATACTCAGTACATCATCAAAGTATTGATCCACATATACGTTTATGTGATACATTATCTCATAATGTAGTTTCAGGTGCTTAGTATCAGTAGTGTAAGTAGTTCGAGCATCTACATCTATATTCGAAAGTTGGTGAGTCCTCATAGTTTGGGGACTTATTCATTAAGATTTTACAGCCTATTAGTTTATCTGAATCGGTATTTTCTTTTAGACAGTTCAAGTTAGTTGGGGGTTTGTCCCAGTGACTCTTTAGTTATTAGTAGTAGAGGTTCGTCAGACTTCTAGATTTGATTCAGACCTTCAAAATTGAGTCTCAGACATTATACTCAGATTATTCAGATATTTTAGTCAGTTTTCCACATTTAGTATGGCTTTTATGTCTATATTTCCATTGTTATGAGATTCAATTTTAGTAGAAGGCATACAGGGTTAGCTTAAGGCTACTCGTAGTTTTGAGCACCATGTGAAGTATCGAGATCAAATTTTGGGGTGTTACATAATATTTCTTGGTTATTGTTGTCTCCTCTACAAGAAGATGATAACTTTTAATTTTTGTAGTTATATTGGTTATCGATTATTAGTCCCTAATGATTTGAGTTTTGATTTAACCAATAAGAAATAGCTAGTAACTAACATGAATAAAAAACGCATCTTATTTATATTGGTTAACAATTTTTAGTTCATAATGATTTGATTTTCGATTTAATCTCAGCTTTTCAACTAAGTAACTAATTAATTTTCACTTGGATCATCACCCAAATTAAATTATCTCAAAACAAACTAAAGAGTCGATATATGAATTGAATAAAAAAAAGACATTCAAACCAATGCATAATCCAAGCACCAAAACAACGGTTATCTTTATATATTTAAAATTTGTACATCTTGAAAACAACTTCACACATTGATTATGTGTTGGACAGATAAAAAGACATGTTTGGAAACATTATAGGAGATCGCGGTGTCCAAAACATCTCCTATCCAAAAACCCGCATCACAAATAAAATATCTCCACCCGTCATATATCCTCCACCTTTTCTGATACCTGCAGTAGGCAACCTTAGCTTTATATGTCTTTTTAATACCACAATGAATAATGTTTAATGGCGTCGGATCGCTTGGGAAGTATTGACTAACCTCTTGTGGTATCCACTATAAAGGGGGTAAAAGATCGACGAATTACTCAAATTTGAAAGATAACAAAAATTAAATTAAAATAACAAAGAAACATAGAATCCTCATTTAAGAAGAAATTAAAAATTACCACTCCATCAAGATTAATGTATGATTTGGTCAATGTAATACTAAATTCTATTCGGTAATCAGTAGGTTTGCCGGGTACTTGAAGGAAAGTTGTCATTTTGTTTGGGGGCAGTGGAAGGATAATAGGTCTTTGGTTGAGTGTTTGTTGTGTATTGTGGAGGAGATTGTTGATTATAATATGGGGAAGGGGAAGGGAATGGTTGAGTTGACCTAGATTCTGATGGTTTTTATTCTAGAGGTGACCTAGGAAATTATAGTTGCAATAGTTTGTATTCTAGAGGTGACCTAGAAAATTGTAGTTGCAAGGTTCAGAATTATTGCTCATGTTTTGCAGAGAAATTTTGACTTTTGAAAGAGAGTTGCCACTTAATTTTGAAAAGGAATTAAGAAACCTTTATAAAAGTTACTTCAAACAATCCAAAATAGGAAAATCATTTTAAGTTAGAGATTCTAGATAAGCGGTTCCTATTAACATTTTAGGAAGGTGTTAGGCACTTAAAACATCCGCTAACTTGCGGTTATCCGGACTGTTTGAAAATTGTCTTTGACTAACTTTGGAAAAAAGTTGATTTCTGCAAAGAAAAGCAATTTTAGTGATATTTTAGTGTTTATGCAAAACTAGTTTTTAGGCGACTTAGTTAGGGATTTTAACTAAGTTTGCAAAGAAACATGTAAATAAGTAAATGAAAGAAAAAGGGGAGAAAAGCGGGGAAGTAGTTATTTAGGCTTTCAAGCCCAAACCATCGGCCCTGTCCTAATCTAGTTGGGTTTTCAACCCATTTCACCTGTCTTAGTCTAGTTTTCGAGACTTTGGCTTGAGTCTCGCTCTACCTGCATTAAATTTACAACTTTTGCTTCGAGGCCCAAATGAAATAAAGGAATAAATAAATAAACAAATAAATAAAAGACGACAAAATAAATAAACAAATAAAAGAAAAGAAATGTTCTAATCCCTTGGCCACTTCAAAGATGAGATTTTAATCCATTAGTCCTCTTTCGACTTCTCATATCCATATGCGACGTGCTCAACTTTGGGCTTTCATTCGGGCTTAACTCGGAAGGATTGGCCTCATTGGCCCATTTATGAAATGCAAAGTGAGAAGAAGCCCATTTGGGCTCCAAGGGGGGTGGATGCAAAGAAAAGCTATATGAATTAATATGCGTTCATAAAAATGAATTACTTTTATAACAAAAAAAATTCAAAAAGTTCAAAGCTGTTAAAAAAATCACTACTTCGATACATAAAAGGAAACTTAGCTACTAGATTAGTGATATATATGACACGCAACTATGTTTAATTGGTTTTGAGCTTTTAACATAGAGATCAAAGAGAACACGCCATATTATGCTGGACTTTGGCATGAAAGTATGCATATGCATGAAAAAATTCTAGTAAAAGGTCACTTTTCCTAATCGCATGTGATGACCATTAGATAAAATATTGGTTTTATTTGTTGCAGTAGAGGGATGCTATAACATTTGTTAAAAAACCGTACATTAATAGTAAATCGTAATCCATTCCTTTTGACAAAATGATAGGTTTCGGTGCTTACTTATGAGAAGGAATACACAGAAACTAAGAAAAGTTTATCAGTTGGCTATCAAAACACTCAACTGGAATACAAAACTGAAGAGCTGAAGATAATTCCCAAAAATAGATACTTAAATTTATGCTACAAATGAACTAAGTTAAGTTCGTTTCACCTCTTTTCTTGTCTGTTGTACAGTATACAGGACAATCCAATCAACAAAAGCAAAGAGGGTCTCACTTAAATCAAGAACACTATTAATTTCCAACACTAAAATTGAAATGCAGTCATGCACTTCAAATAAACTAATCTATACCACACTATATGATACTCTCATGTTATATGGGATAGGAGAAAACTGTTTGCAAGCTGTTTTGAGAACTTCATACCTAAACGTAACCCCACAATCTAGTCAAGAGACTGATTGAAACACAGCAAAGAAGCAAAATTGACCTATAAATCCAAGTTCCATTGACAGTAGGTATTCAAAGAGACATACAACAGTGACGCTCCATTTTCATGAGGAGAACAAAATAAGGCCATTCCTTCTAAATAAATATACTAAGATACCCCATTATTGCATTCACCTCCCTAACCCGATCATGTACTGGCAACAAGCTCAAGAGACAAGGAAGGATAAAAGATTTGAATCCACACAAAAAAGACATGGCAGATAAACCTAAAGGGAAATTGGTGGGGCACTAGTATCATCCTCATCCTCTTTTGTCAAACTCAAACGAGTTCTAATAGCTGAAATGGTCATCGAGGAATCATGAGATTTGTCAGTTTTTGTCGAGCGTATCCTCATCATTCTTTGTCATTTGGGAAGCCAAGGAACTCATGGGGAAGTCTCGACAAACAAGACGACGTTAAATACCAATAATGAACAAAACACCCTCGGCCCGAAAACTATCAAAACAAGAACAAAATACGAAACTTTAAAATAAGATAGGCTAGAACAGGGCGCCATCGACCCAAAATGATCAAAGCATGCAACTTTAAACCCTGAAGCCAACCATGACAACACACAAGCAGCCCAAAACGATCAAACAGAATCAAACTTTAGCCACAAAAGTAGCCTTAACAGGATACCAGTAACTCAAACCAAAATCAAAAGCATGAAACTTTAAACGACAAAACCAGCCTTAACAAAATACCAGCAACTCAAACAGAATCGCAGAACATAAAACTTTAACATAAATTCAGCTATACGAACCTTAAGCATCTCATAAAAAATAAGTGTTAAATCAAAAATATACCAAAATAACTACCTACGGCTATCAAAGCCATCTACCAGCAAACAACCCAGTATACAGTTATACTAAAAAATTTATTCACGACTATAAAAGTTTGAGATGAAGCAGAAATAGATGAAGCTTAAATGGAAAAGGGTATTACCTTTTAGGGAGCAGCAGAATAGAACTCGAGCTATCACCAAATTCGTAACCATCGGAAAAGTCCTACCAGCTACTTCGAACAATTTCGACGAGCTTCAAATTTTTACTAAAATGAAAGGATTTATCAATTTTGCTAAGAATGGCTCACTTTTTCCCCCCTCTTTAGACCTAGTTTTTCTAAGAACTCCCCCAATCCAAATTTTCTCAACCCCCTCGACTTTCGAATCCCTTTACTTCCAAGATTTTAAACCCATAAAGGAGAGGCCAGTCCTAAAAAAAAATCCTTCCAATTTCGAACCCTCAAAAGACCATCCAAAATTTCAAACCCCAAAATCCCCAGCCTGGAAAGAATAAAAAATCCCCCGATTTTCCCCAAATCCAAAAAGGAAAAAGCTGAAAAATCCCCCTTTTCAGCTCAATAGTAAGCTCTTTATATAGAATCCAATTGAGGGTAATTTAGGGATTCCTTTTCCAAAGAGAATTCAAAATATTTTAACTCCCAATTAGGTTCCCCCAACAAATTGTACCGATTTCCAAATCGGTGGACCAATAAGATTTAGGCAAAACGGATTTTCACCATAAGCCAATAAAATTGTGACATACATGTACGAAATTATACTCCCATACCCGAGATTCACGGAATTGATACGCTGAGAGGACACCTCGACTTATTTCTAGAAGATTCGAGGGTTTTCTTCGCATGAACTTGCGTGGGATGTGTGAAGGAGGCTACAAACGGGTTGGTTACGGGTTGTTGGTTGTGAGAATCGGGTTTAGGGTTGCAAGTGAGGTTGGTTCATGTTGAAAATGGGTTAGCGGGTTTAGGTTTTTGCGGTGTTGTCGCGTCTGTTGAGGGTTGGTATTGTTATGCTGAAGGGGGAGATATAAGGGAATGGGCCAGGTCGGAGGGAGTTTGTGCCTAGGTTGAGACATAAAATTGGGTTGGTGAATAGAGGTATGGTGCTGGGCTGGGGTAATTTGAAGAGTGGGCTGGGTCAAGTTTTGAATGGGCCGCTTGTGGTGGGTTATTGCATTGTTGAAAGAAAATGGGCTGGTTTGGTTGGAATTGTTAAGAATTTGGGAGTTATTTAAAATATAACCCCCAATTAAAATTTAGGATTTGGCCAAAATTAGTCAATATTTCAATCCAATTAAAAATTAGATTGATCACATTTCATTGCAAATATGACCAATTAATTTTAATTAGGATCAAATTTAATAGTTTGACTAAATTGAATCAAAATTCGATACGAATTAATACCTTGTTTGGTCACGAGCTTCATGATTTATTAAAATTACACAAACATTTATCCAAATAAATTCATTTTTGAGAGTAAAATTATATTCAAATCAAAATTTTAATCATTTGAATTTATTTTCGATATAAACCTTGATTAAAATACGATATTCTGTAAAATAAGAATTTAAATAATAAAATTATAAAATTTCATATAATTGAACACGATAATATATAATCGTTACTTAAATGATCAATTTACCCAAATGAATACTTTGAAAATCCTTTATTTGGATAAAATAAATGTTGTAATTTTACTTAAAAATCGAAGAAACCCCGGATTAAACTTAGTTATGGAGGTCAAAAATTAGGTGTCAACAACTCATACAAAAAAAAAAACAATCAAAACAGCATGCCTTAGGGAGTATCGAACACGCGACCTAAGGAGTACGCACAAGTTGTTTGACCGTACTTGCTACCAGAGCTTTTAACACAATGCATGCGGCATAATAATCTAACCATCACCGAGCTCGTCCGTTTGACCAATTACGTGACATGAAATTTTATAATGAATGTACGTTATGGAATTTGTTGATTCTCAATTTTTAAATTTTAGAATACAATTGTTAAGATAAGTCGTGACAAGGGATTGCTGAATTAATGCACGTCATGAATTGTATCGATTTTCAATTTGTCAACATCATATCTAGAGGGGGAGCCAGCCCACTTTAGGGGGTTCATTAGAACCCCCTTCGACGAAAAAATATACTATTTATACATGATTATAATTATTTTTTATGTGGTTATAGTAGGTGTTGAACCCCCTTTGACTTAGTTTTCTTTGAATATTGAACCCCTTTACTTGAAATCCTGGCTCAATTATTCATATCAAATGTTGTTGAATTCACTCATGACATATTATTGTTGAATAAGTACACATCATGAACGACGACAATTCTCAATTTTTCAACATTATATTAAATACTATTATTAAATTAACTCTTGAAAAGAGATCGTTGAATGAATCTATATCATGAATTGCATCTATTAGTACTTTGTCAATATTATATCAAATAACTTTACTAAATTAACTAGTGACATGTGATTGTTGAATGAATGTATGTCATGAACTGCGATCATTCTCAATTTGTCGACAGTATATCAATAAGACTTTATTAAACTGACTAGTAACAAGAAATTGTTGAATGAATGTATGTAATAATGAATTGCATCGATTCTCAATTTGTCAACATATATGAAATAACTTTATTAAATGAACTCATGACAATGGATTTGTGAATGAATGTACGTAATAATTAATTGCATCAACTCTCAATTTGTCACTGTTAAGTGCAATTACCTTAGTAAATTAACTCGTGACAAGGAATTATTGAATGAATGTACATAATAATGAATTGTGTCGATTCTCAATTTGTCAACATTAAATTCAATTAATTTATTAAATTAATTCATGACAATGGATTGTCAAAAGAATGTATGTAATAATAAATTGTGCCGATTCTCAATTTGTCAATATTAAATGCAATTACCTTAGTAAATTAATTCGTGACAAGGGATTTTTGAATGAATGTATCTAATAATGAATTACGTCGATTCTCAATTTGTCAACATAGATGCATTAACTTTATTAAATTAACTCGCGACAATGGATTGTCGAATCAATGTATGTAATAATGAATTGCGTCGATTCTCAATTTTCAACATTAAATGCAATTACTTTATTAAACTAACTTGTGACAAAGGATTGTCGAATGAATGTACGTAATAATGAATTGCGTCGATTCTCAATTTGTCAAATATATGTATAAACTTCATTAAAATAACTCGTGACAATAGATTGTTGAATTAATATATGTAATAATGAATTCCGTCGATTCTCAATTTGTCAACATTATATGAAATAACTTTATTAAATTAACTCGTGACAATGGATCGTCGAATGTACAAAATAATGAACTGTGTCGATTCTCAATTTATCAACATTATATGAAATAACGTTATTAAATTAACTCATGATAATGGATTGTTGAATGAATGTACGTAATAATGAACTGCGTCGAATCTCAATTTGTCAACATTATATGAAATAACTTTATTAAATTAACTTATGACAATGGATTGTCGAATGTACGAAATAATGAACTGCATCGAATCTCAATTTGTCAACATTATATGAAATAACTTTATTAAATCAACTCGTGATAATGGATTGTCGAATGAATGTATGTAATAATGAACTACGTCGAATATTAATTTGTCAATATTATATGAAGTAACCTTATTAAATTAACTCGTGACAATAGATTGTCGAATGAATGTACGTAATAATGAACTACGTCGAATCTTAATTTGTCAACATTATATGAAGTAACCTTATTAAATTAACTCGTTACAATGGATTATTTAATGAATGTACATAATTATGAAGTGCGTCGATTCTCAATTTGTCAATATTATATGCAATAACTTCATTACACTAACCCGTGACAGTGGATTGTTGAATGAATGTACGTTATAAGGAAATGTGTCTATTCTCAATTTGTCAACATTATATGAAATAACCTTATTAAATTAACATGTGACAAAATGCGAGTTGCAATAGGATTGAAAATCGATTTGTAAGGAAAAGGAAATGGTAAGGTAATTGAACTAGAATCCATAATAATGACACTTTTGTAATGACCGTCTTTAATATCGGATATGTGTTTGTGCCATGCATAGTTGACTAAGGAGATATGGCTTCCTACTCGATGAACTATAACTCTATCAAAACAAGGTAGGCTAGGCAAGGCTAGGGTAAACAGGGGTCAAATCATTCACATTATTACATACATTTACTAAGAGCAATCAAATCAGATAGTTGCCAATCAGTGTACTTTTTTGGTGGTAAATTTTTCATCTTTTTAAAACCTACTGCAACATTAAACAAAATAAAACCAACTTGAAAATTTAAGTCTGTTAAAACTCAACCTACAATATATATATATATATATATATATATATATATATATATATATAAATAAATATATATATATGAAGGGTATAGATGAACATTGTAATTATTAATTAGATTAGACATTCTAAAAAATAAAAAATAAAAAAATGCATAATTTTAGACTGGGCTAAGTATTGGTTGGTTTAAGACCTGTGATCTAACAATGGTGTGAGATATGGCATTAATTCACATCAAATTAATGATCTTGCATAAAGAAAATGAGCTATGAAATCCTTCACATCTACTTTTCTAGTACTATTACTTTTTTGATCACTCATGACATGGGGTGAAGTGTTGAGTGCATATTGAGGGGATTCATCAGTGCAACCAGGCTATCAGCTTTGCCTATCGACTGTTCCAAAATTTTGAAGTTGGTTTTTATTGTAGAAAAATCAATTTAGCTAACTCACATCTTTTTTAGTGGTTTTTAACTCCGTGTTTTCTTATTCAGTTTGTAGTCATTTACAATATTTCAGGCCTCTCAAACATCCAATGCAACCAACAAGCCTCATATTTTATGTTATTGCGGTAATCCGGTGGTCTTAAGGAAGTCATGCACCGATTCAAATCTAGGTCGACCGTTCTTTAACTTTGCGATTGGCCAGGTTGGTGGTTTTATTTACCATTTTGTAATTACTTTATTTTTTAAAAATAAAATCTAATTCTTATAAATTGTTATAGTGTAAGACGGATGCTTTTATTTGAATGTCTTAAAGAGGATTCACCGGTGAGCAACCCTGTCACATGCAATTTGAAAGGACTTGTCAAGTTTGAAGTCCTCTAAAAGCTTCATGAATCAGAAGAAAATAGGAAGCTTCTGACTTTACTATTGTTTGAAGACGAAGGGTGAAGGGATCACTGTAACACCCCGAGTGTGCACCGCATACGTCACACTATGCTTGGAACCACAAGTGATCCTAAGCTAACCCATAAACTGGCATACTATTAAGCAACTGAATTATAACATAATAAATAGTTGTTCTACTGTACGGAAACATAATCATACTGAAAATCTAAAATAGATACAATACTGATAAACAATATAATCTGATAAATTTGAATAATAAAATTGGAATTACATGACTGACTCTGATTAACATCTATGAAGCCTCTACTAAACTTACTATAGATAGCTGGGACATGCCTCCAGCTACCGCTAATCAATACACATGAAAGTAAATGAACTGTACATGAACTAAAACTATTTGGACTCCGAAAGTAGGAAAACTCATCACTTGCTGGCTGGAATCTGCAATTGTCTGATCGTGATGTGTGGCTTACGACTGGTACCTACATTATAAAACAATGTAGAAACATAGACGTATATATAGATCAGTACTTCTAAAATGTACTGAGTATGCAGGGGTGAATACAATAAGTAAAATTGATTTCATACGTAATTGTAAAGCATACATGCTAAGTGTAAGTAGACTCACCAATAGGCTAGAATAAACTGGAAACTGAAATATATTAATTCATGAGTGACAAATATTCTTTGATGAGATGGTGAATCTCTATACTTAGTTGCTGTAAAACTTTACTTTAATGATATAAGTATAACTGAAGCTGGGATATGATAAAACAAGGACACTATATGAATACTAGTTCTAAAACTACGTGATGAAGACTGACATAAATTGAGGATCTGAATATATAATTACACTGAGCATAAATGCATAAACATACTAACTTATCTGATTAACTGAATGACTGATAGCTGAATACTGGGCATGTAAGACTGAACTTTACTTAGTCTAAATAACTGAACTGAAACTATATAGTATTATGCATATGAGGAAGGGACTAACTGATTAACATAAGATAACTGACCATGAATTCATGAAAACTGTATTATCCGAGAATGTAAGACCAATCGTATAACATGATTCTAAAATTGTCTATAAACTGAGGTTTTGAAATACTGATAATTGAATAACTGATAACTATACGCTATGGTCAAGCACACCTAAAACTTAACTGAGTTACTAATTTAATTACTGGACTGAGACTGTGATTGAGACTGTAACTAAGATGGTAACTAAGATTGTAATTGAGACTGTAACTAAGACTGTACTAGAACTAAATACTTGGTTCTGATAATGAGTAACTAATAGCTGCAATTACTGATAACTGAGTTACTGATAACTGGGTAATTATTTCTGACAGTCTTGATTCTGTAGAACTAAACTGAGTTCTATACTGAGCTGGGTGACTATTTCTAATAGTCCTAATTTTATAAATCTAAAATGAGTTCCATACTAAGTCTGAAGCTAGAACTGTAATTGTGGGAGTGTTCATCTAACAAACATGCCCCAATCTAAGAGCTAATCGGGGTCCAACCTGTAACCTCAGTTGGAAGGATGTCAATACCATTCCATGGGTACTAACACTGGCTGTGTGGATCCACTATACTAATGTACTGTATTATCCCAAAGGACTAAGGGTGTCAAGCCTGAACTAACAGGTAACCCCTGTGAGATAGTCAAGCCTAAACTGATGGATGACTTCTCATATCCTACGCTGGTTATGTAGTTCTATAGTACAAGGACTGTTACTAATGGTTCTGCCTAACTGATAGGGAAGCTGCTATCCCTATATTCGCTCGGTGCTAAATCCTACTCCTAACTGAAAAACACTAAAATACTAACTAGTGTATGCACTGATAACTGATAAGCTCAGGCCATGGTATTCTAAAAATAACAGTACATATGTATTCTGAAGTAATTATTAATGTATAAACTGATAATGGAGCTGAAACTAGACTGAGCTAACTTAATTGGACTCACAACTAACCATATTACTGATTGAATGATATTTCCATGGCATAACTAAAATCATTCTATAGATTCTAGAAAACTAAACAATAGCTAAATTCTGAGTATTCATAACCCCCAGGACTTGATAACAATAACAACAAGACTATACTAAGGCTTTGAGGACATGATAAATAGTAATTATTTAAAGAAATTCATCACTTTGGCATTTCATTAAACACTTACAATTCATGGTTTAAGCTAAACATGGGGATAGTTTTAGACATGTAGCACTAGCATGAATTCAATATTAAAATCACCAATTAAGGATTTAACATGGGACAATTCTTCAAACACATGGGGATCATGATGAACTTGGGCATAGAAATATCTTAAACATGGGAGCATAGCATAATTACCTAACTAAGATCATGAATTGGGGAATTCACATGTAATTTTCTTAAAATAGTACATGAGCATTTCATCAAAACATTAAAGTTCATAGCTTGAACATAAAAATTTCTTAAACATGAGGGAATAATAGAGTTACATGAAAAATTTCATAACTTGGGGATTCATTTTGAAATTTACTTAACATGATATGGGAATTTCATCAAACATGTGGAAGGTATGATTTAAAATATGAGAATATTGCTAAATATCATAAATTTAGGATATATCATGGTATTTACTTGAATAGTGCGTGGGAAACTCAAATTCATAGCATGGGGAATTCAAAATCTTGCATGGAATCTTACATGGGCTGAATTGAATTAAAAACACCATGAAAACATGAGATTTAATCTTTCTTGAACATATAAAATACCATAATAATGGAAAATTCATTCTTTCTTTAAGTAAAAAGGGGTTTTGGGCTCCATGGGTGAAAGAGGACCCATGGATGAACTCCCACGCACCTTAAAGATTTAATCTTGAAGGAGAAACACAATATTGAAAGCATTATTGAATTAGGAAACATGAGTTCTTGCTTTTCTTGAAGAAAATTTTTTGAAGTTCTTTGTGTTCTTGAGGAGGCCAGGGTTTTTTTGAGAGAAAAAGATGAATAATTGAGTATATATTGCTTTTGAGGGATGAAATTAAGTGTTATGGGTGGATTTAGGTAAGGAGAAGTGACCAAAGTGCCCCTAGACCCTTTAGAAACTGAAATAGCATGTGAAATAGTTCTGTAACGCATTGGCTGACACATCAACTTACTATCTCACACGGAAAATGCCATAACTTTTTGCTCGGGTACCGTATTTAGGCAAAATTGGTATCATTGGAAAGATAATTCAATTATTTATAATTTGACGGGTCTTGAGATGAAAAATTCTATATATATAAAAATTTATACACATTTAAAATAGACCCTTGTAGAATCAAATGCCAAACTTTGAACGAATCGAAGGCTCTCAGCTCAACTTTATTCTAAGTGATTCTTATGAACATTTTTTACCCCAAAAGCAAATCAAACAAGAGAATAAAGATCATGAAAATTATATTCATACAGTAATCATTTATATTATAGCTTATACATGTAGGAATGACGGTTCAAAGACTAGCCCAAAAATGTGGGGTATTATATTCTCTCCCCCTTGGAAACATTCGTCCTCGAATGAAACTGGTTGGATTGAGAGTATTGTATGAAGGTAACTGAGATTATATTCTGAACATGACTGACTTGGAACATGATTACATAACTGATTTTGAAACATGATACATGAATTGAACTGATTTCGTGTTTACATGCACTAATATAAGAATGATTATAAGGATGAGATAGAAATGAGAGAGTCAACGAATGAGTAACCATTAATTCAAGATGGATCCTATTTCATAAAGAAAAATGAAAGTTTTAGGACATTAATACTCGGGGTATTACGATACAACTCCCTCTGGGGATAATTCATCTCCCGAATAGCACTGACTTGGTTGAGATACTACGAAAAGATTGAGATGATACATGGGAAACTTATGGACTGAATCATGACTAAACTTACTTTACAACTTGCATGGTCATGAATGAATTACCTCATGAATAGGAAAGACAAAAAATTATAATACCCCATATTTCTTTAGCTTAACTTAACTCTCTGTCCATGCATCATCTACTATAAAATTTTTAAAATACTCACTATTTTTCAATTTAGAGCTTATCATTGTGTAGGAAACTGAATTAGCTTTCCAACTATATAAAATTTGCCTAAATTCGATAATCGAGTAAGAAGTTATGGTTATTTTAAGTTTTAGTCGCTAAACACCATCATTCGGGCCAGTAGCGCATCGCGGAGTATGTCAAAATAGAAATTGTCAGTTTCTAGTATTGCTCCGCAATATTGGTACATCGCGTCACTAGTTAAATTCATAATTGTCAATTTCTAGTGTACCAATGTGATCCCACCGCGTCGCAATAAGTCCAGATTTTAGAACCAAAGGGGCACCATAATTCCACCGCATCGCGCCAAGCCTCTAGTTTCCAGTTATCATTTTTCAGAGAGACGACATGATAGCACCGCGTCGCATAAAGGGTCCAGGTAAGGAAAATTTCACGAAAATTAAAAGTGACATCCAGAGCTAAATTGGTCTTTTCCAATGATTTTAATCCATCCAAGTGTGAGATTTAAGCCCTAAATCGTTATAAGTCATTCATTATTTAACTTTTTCCGAAATCAAAAAGGCATTCTCTCTCGAGAAAACAAACTCTAGCTTCAAGAAATCAAGGTCAATCTCAAGAATTTCTCCAAGAACCTTCAAGAACAAATATTCCAAGGTATGTTAGGTGTTTATTCATGGGTTCCTTTCACCCATGAAGCCCAAGAACCTCTTTTCAAAATACAAAGATTGTATATTTATGAATTTTCATGATTGAGTTAAATTAAATTCACGCTCATGTTATTGTTGGGTTTTAATCCATTCTTTAAATTACAAGTTCCAAGAAATGATCCTAGTATGTGTTGATTTACATGATACTCATGATAAACCCTTCAAATTGCAAGATGATTATTGAATCCATGTTAATCATAAGTGTTTATGATTTAATAAACCAAGTATGCTTCCCATGTGTTTGATAAAATGCCTATGTGGATGAATTAGTTTCATTATAACATTATAGCATATATTCCCCATTCATGAACAAGTATATGCCTTACAAGTGTTTGATAAAATATCTCTATGGATGAATTATGAACAAATGAGTAATGTTATGTTATTCAAGATTATGCTATGCTTTACTTTTCATGCTATCGAGTCCTGGGAGTATTTAATACCCGATAATTTATTTATTTACCTAGAGACAGTGTCAGTTACAAAATAGTCTCAGTTATGTCCCAATTATTACTACTCTCAGTCAGTTACAAAACTCAGAAAAACTCAGTAATCTCAGCATTAGTTCAGTTTAATTTAGTATAATCAATTAAGTATCTTTCAGTTGGGAGTAGGATTTAGCACTTAGTGATCCCAAGGATGGGGGCTTACCTTCCAGTATAGGGTGTAAACTTAGAAGCAAATCCTTGCGTTCCAAAACTATATAGCCAACGTAGGTTGAGACATCAAACCTGCCAGACGAGGGTTGATGAGGTGTTTTAACCTGCCAGTTGAGGTTTCCACCGTTCTCATTAGAGTACCTAACGGGTAAGGGTATCTCTTTAGTTGTCCTTACCCGTGGCATGGTATTGACACCCTTTTAATTGGGGATATAGATTAGACCCCAACTCAATTATTTTATCTTATTTGGTGCATGTCGGTTAGATGATTACCTCTCATAGTTTCAGTTTCAATCTTCAGTATAGAACTCAGTTCAGTTCTACAAAATTAGGACTATCAGATACATTCAATCAGTGTCAGTAACTCAGTTATCAGAAATCTTAGATTATCGGTTACTTAGTATCGAAACTCAATACTTAGCTTAAAAAAAGCTCAGTTACAGTATATATATATCCACAGATTGCAAACTTAGCATTTACAGTAGTCCCAATTATTTATGTACTCTCATGTTCAGTTACTCTATATCATTTAGTCAGTTATTGTTCATGCATATTAACCCTTGCATTCAGCCTTACCTCATCTAGCATACCAGTATATTCCATGTACTAAATCATACTTTCTCTTACACTATGATGTCTCATATCATAGGTTCAGATGCTCAAGTTCCTGACGCGCATAGACAGATTCAAATTCAGCCAACAGGAGATATAGCAGTGAGTCCTCATCATTCAATAATATTCTTTTATTTTATTATTTTAGTAGTCTCAGTATTTCAGTAGATGGAGTTAGTTAGGGGATTGTCCCATCAACTCTACTTTCAGACAATTCAGATTAGAAGCTTTTCATACTAGATGTTCAGACAACTTTCAGTTTTGCAGATTGTTATTTCAGTTGATACACTTTATCAGTACTTACAAATTTTGAACCTTATAGTATTTTAGCCTATTTTCTGCATTTATTCTAGTATATTATGTAGTACTCACAGCAGATATTATTCATGGGTTATCTTGTGGTCCTTCAGGGTCGTAAGCATCATGTAGAATCTGGGGTACAGACTTAAAGCATTACAAACTTGGTATCAGAGCCTAAGGTTCAATAGAGTCCTAAGAAGTTTGAAAGCCATATCAAGTAGAGTCTTATTCATGGGCGTATAGCGCACCATACTTATGGACAGGAGGCTATGAGATGTTTTAGGAAAAGTTTCCCTTCTTTCAGTATTCATGTCGTGCAGATGAGCGTGAGCTTAATTCAAACTCTCAGTATAATCCATTTCTTTCTTTCATTTATAGATCATGCCTCCCAAAAGGACTAATGAAAAAAAAACCAGAGATTAGTCAGCATTTCAGCTCGTTTAGGCAGATCCCCTGGACGAGCATGTCTCTTATGTAGAATTTAGAGCTGCATTCACTAATATAGCCAATTCCATAACAGCTCAAAATAAATGGCTAGCTACTATTTCAGCTAACCCATTGGCCAATACTGCTGCAGCCAGATTCGAGACATCACCCAAATGAACCCTCTCCTATTCTCATGATGTAAGTCTAAAAAAGATCCACAGAAGTTCCTCGATCAGGTTTTAAAAGTCACAGACATCATAGGAGTAAATTCCAGTGAGAGTGCTGAGTTAGTTGCTTATCAGCTACATGATATGGCTCATACATGGTTCAAGTAGTAGAAGGTAAACAGGGGCACAGATGCAGATGCTATAGAGTGGAAAGAGTTTTCTACTGCTTTCCAAGATAGATTCTTTCCTTTAAAGCTGAGAGAGGCCAAGGTATTAGAGTTCATCAACCTCAGGAAATGTAGTATGAGTGTGTAAGAGTATTCCCTTAAGTTTACTCAGTTAGCCAGATATGTTCCCTATATAGTGGCAGGCAGTAGGTCCAGAATAAGCAACTTCATATCTGGGGTGTCAGATAGTGTGGTTAAGGAGTGCAGAAAACAATGTTAATCAAGAATATAGACATATCTAGACTCATATTCCATGCTCAGTAGATAAAAGAGTCTAAGAATAGAGAGAGAGAGAGGCATAACAAGAGAACTAGAACAAGTAGCTTCAATTTTAATCAGCCTAAGTCGGAGGGCGGTAATCGTTCCCTTTTTCACCTAAAGTTTTCAGTTCCATCTTTCTCCCCAGCCAGTGCTCCAGTACCTAAGTTAAGAAATGGTAAAAAAGATAGGGCGTGAGGCTCTAAATCTTAGGGTAGTGTCAGCAGTGCTTGAAAAAATCCTCTTTGCCAGAATTACGGCAAGAACCATCAGGGTGTCTGTAAAGCTGGCAGTGATGTTTGTTTTAGGTATGGCAAACCAGGCCATAGAGTCAGAGATTGTACTCAGTCGGGTTCTCAAGGTCAGTATAATCATCCCCCAGCTCAGTCTGATCGCCTAAATTTGTAGGGTGCTGCTTTCAGTGACACCAGTGGGCAATGCCTAAATAGGCTCTATGCACTCCAGTACAGACAAGATCAGGAAAATTCTCTTGATGTGGTCACTGGTACATTACAGATCTTCCATTTACATATTTATGCCTTACTAGATCCAGGATTTTCTCTGTCTTTTGTAACACCTTACATAGTAGTTGGCTTTAAAGTCAACCCAGAAGGTTTAACAGAACTATTCTCAGTCTCTACCCCAGTGGGTCAATCTAGCATAGCCCGACGAATATGAAGGAACTGTTCGACTATAATATCTCAGAAAGTCACTTCAACTGACTTAATAAAATTAGAGATGACAGGTTTTGATGTCATTCTTGGCATGGATTGGCTCTATTCATATTATGCCTCAGTTGACTTTAGAAATAGAAAGGTTCATTTTTAGTTTCCAAATGAACCAGTCCTTGAATGGAGGGATAGTACTACAGCGCTTAAGGGTCAATTAATTTCATACCTTAGAACGAGAAAAATAATATCCAAGGGATGTGTCTATCATCGTGTGCGAGTCAAGAACTCTAGTTTAGAATCTCCTAGGCTTGAGTCAGTTCCAGTAGTAAATGAATCTCAGTTGTATTTCCCAAAGATCTTTCTGGGGTTCCTCCCGTTAGGAAAATTGACTTTGGAATAGACCTTCTTTTAGATACTCAGCCCATATCTATTTTTCCATACAAAATGGCACCAGCAAAACTCAAAAATTTTAAAGAACAGTTAAGTGAACTCCTAGATAAGGGATTCATCAGACCCAACATCTCCCCGTAGGGCGCACTAGTTTTATTCGTACGTAAGAATGACAGTTCCCTCAAAATGTGTATTGACTACTGCCAGTTAAACAAAGTCACAGTCAAGAATAAATATCTACTTCCTAAAATCAATGACTTGTTTGACTAACTTCAGGGTGCTAGTTACCTTTCTAAGATAGACTTTAGATTAGGCTATCCTTATCTCAAAGTCAAAGAATGTGACATTCCAAAAATAGCTTTTCGAACTCTTTATGGTCACTTCGAGTTTCTAGTTATGTCTTTTAGTCTTACAAATAATCCAGTAGACTTCATGGGCTTAATGAACCTGTGTTCAAGAAGTACTTACACATGTTCGTTATAGTCTTCATTTATGACATTCTTGTCTATTCCCATAGAAAAAATGATCACGCAAATCACCTCAAAATAGTACTTCAGACTCTCAAAACTCATAAATTATTCGCCAAATTCAGTAAGTGAGAATTTTGGCTAAGGTTAGTAGCATTCCTTGGTCATATTATTTCTAGCGATAGCATTAGAATTGATCCTCAAAAGACCGAAGTGGTGAGGAACTGGCCAAGACCCATTTCTCCATCAGATATTAGGAGTATTTTGGGTTTAGCTAGTTATTACCATTGGTTTGTTAAAGTTTCGTCTATTGCATCCCCCATGTCTAGATTAACTCAGAACAAAGTCAAATTTTAGTGGTCAGATTCTTACCAGAAGAGTTTGCAGGAATTGAAGACTCGACTCACCTCAACCCTAGTTTTGACTTTACCTGATGGTTCAGATGGGTTTGTTATGTACTGTGATGCATCTATAGTAGGTTTGAGTTGTGTCCCCATGCAGAGAGGTAAGGTCATAACCTATGCCTCCATACAACTTAAGCCCCATGAGAAGAATTACCCTACTCATGATCTGGATTTAGTAGTTGTAGTATTTACCTTAAAGATTTAGAGGCACTATTTGTATGGGGTGTATGTTGATGTGTTCACAGATCACAAAAGCCTTTAGTATGTCCTTTTTCAGAGAGATTTGAATTTGCATCAGAGAAGGTAGTTAGAGTTATTAAAATACTATGACATGAGTGTTCTTTATCATCCGAGCAAGGCCAATGTAGTGGCTTATGCTCTCAGTAGACTGTCTATGGGTAGTGTTGCTCATGTTAAAGATGGGAGGAAGAAGTTAGCTCAAGAAGTTCATTAGCTTGCCCGACTAGGTGTCCAGTCAGTCGATTCAGCAGAAGGTAGTATGTAGGTACAGAACAGTTTAGAATCATCTTTAGTTTCCGAGGTGAAGGAAAAATAGGATAGAGATCCCGATCTATTAAAGTTGAAAGAGTCAACATAGATCAGAAGGTAGAGGTTTTCTCCCAAGGGAGAGATGGTGTGTTGCATTGCCAGGTTCACCTATGTGTGTCAGGAGTAGATGACTTGAGGCAACAAATTCTTGCAGAAGCGCATGGTGTACGTTACTCTATTCATCCAAGGGCCACTAAGATATACTGTGACTTAAGGGAGATCTATTAGTGGAGTGGGATAAAGAGAGATATTTTAGAGTTTGTAGCTAAGTGCTTTACATGTCAGCAAGTGAAGATTGAGCACTAGAAGCCTAGGGGGTCCATGCAGGAGTTTGGTATTCCCACATGGAAATGGGAAGAAGTGAACATGGACTTTGTGATGGGTTTGCCTCGTACTCATCATCAGCATAATTCTATATGGGTTATCATAGACAGGATAACCAAACTCTATATCAAATATTGCCAGTTCTTGCCAATTCATACCTCCTATTCTGCCGATTACTATGCCAAACTCTATATCAAAGAGTTGGTCAGGTTATACACAGTCCCAGTGTCTATCTTCTCAGATAGAGATACCCAGTTTACCTCTTATTTTTGGACAGCCGGGAATGATGCCCAAGTTTAACTTAGTATAGGCTTCCACCCTCAGAAAGATGGTCAAGAAAAAAGGACCATTCAAACTCTAGAAGATATGCTGAGAGCATGCATTATTGATTTTAAGGGTAGTTGGGAGGACCACTTTCCGTTGATCGAGTTTGCATACAATAACAGCTATCATTCCAGTATTTAGATGGCTCCATTTGAAGTTCTCTACGGTAGGAGGTGCAAATCTCAATTCAATTGGTTTGAGGTAGGTAAGGCCGTAGTAGTAGGGCCTAACTTTGTGTTTGATGTCTTAGAGAAGCTTCAGTTAATTAGAGAAAGACTTAGCACTGACCAGAGCTGATAGAAATCATATGCAGATGTGAGAAAGAAGGATCTCGAGTTTGAGGTCTGTGATTTTGTGTTCTTGAAAATCTCTCCCATGAAGGGGGTAAAGAGGTTCGGAAAGAAGGGAAATCTTATCCCATGATATGTCGACCCTTACAGGATTCTCAACCATTTTAGAAAGGTAGTTTATAAGCTCGAGTTGCCTTCTGATCTAGCTTCAGTGCATCGAGTATTCCACATCTCCTTGCTAAAGAAATGCATTGGTGACCCAGCAGTCATAGTTTCTTTAGAGGACGTAAATATTCAGAACGATCTTTCTTTCAAAGAGGTTCTAGTCCAGATCCTAGATAATCATATTTACAGACTGAGGAACAAAAAAGTTTCCTTGGTCAAAGTTCTTTGGCAAAATCAGTTCATTGAGGGAGCTACTTGGGATGCAGAAGCAGATATGCAGAATAAGTATCCTCACCTCTTCTCCACAAACTTAGATCTAACTTAAGGTAACATTCTTTCTTAGCCTTACTCAGTTTCATGTTTAGTTCCAATTACAGACTTGGTATCCATTACCATTGCATATTCAGTCATGCATTTATGAATCAGTTCAGACATATAATCATGCACCAGATATGAATGTTTAGTATGAATGCATGTTCAGTGCAAAATTCAGCTTATTAGTAGCTTCAGTCATGTATTCCATGCTTTAGATATGAATGTTTAGTATGAATGCATGTTCAGTGCAAAATTCAGTTTATTAGTAGCTTCAATCATGTATTCCATGCTTTAGATATAAATGTTTAATATGAAGACTCAGCCTATCAATAGTTCAGTCATGTAGTCATGCATCAAATATGTGTGTTCAGTGTGTTAGCTCAGTCTATCAATGTTTCTCAGCCTAATCTATCTCTTTCGAGGATGAATATTCCCAAGGAACAGATATTGTAATACCCCATATTTCTTAAGCTTAACTTAAATCTCGATCCATGAGTCATCTAGTATAAAATTTTTGAAATACTCAATATTTTTTAGTAGTGCCTTCCATTGTGTAGGAAATTGAATTAGCTTTCCAACGATATAAAATTTGCCTAAATCCAAAAATCGGGTAAGAAGTTATGGCTATTTTAAGTTTCAGTCGTTAAACACCATCATTCGGGCAAGTAGCGCACTGCGGAGTATGTCAAAATAGAAATTATTAGTTTCCAGTGTTGCTCCATGATATTGGCACATCGTGCCACCTGTAAAATTAATAATTATCAATTTCTAGTGTACCAACATGATTCCACCACGTCGCAATGAGTCCAGATTTCAGAACCAAAGGGGCACCGCGATTCTACCACGTTGCGCCAAGCCCCCAGTTCCCAGTTGTCATTTTCCAGAGACACGGCGCGATAGCATCGCATCATGTCGAGATTCCAGGTTGGAAAAATTTCATGAAAATTAAAAGTGACGTCTAAGGCTAAATTGGTCTTTTCCCATGATTTTAATCCGCCCAGGTGTGAGATTTAATCCCTAAAAATGTTTTAAGTCATTCGTCATTCAACTTTTCCCCAAATCAAAAAGGCATTCTCTCTCAATAAAACAAACCCTAACTCCAAGAAATCAAGGTCAATCTCAAGAATTTCTCCAAGAACCTTCAAGAACAAATATTCCAAGGTATGTTAGGTGTTCATTCATGGGTTCCTTTCACCCATGAAATCCAAGAACCTTTTTTTCAAAATACAAAGATTGTATATTTAGGAATTTTCATGATTGAGTTGAATTGAATTCATTCTCATGTTATTGTTGGGTTTTAATCCATTCTTTAAATTACAAGTTCCAAGAATTGATCATAGTATGTTTTGATTTACATGATACTCATGACAAACCCTTTAAATTGAGAGATGATTATTGAATCCATATTAATCCTAAGTGTTTATGATTTAATAAACCAAGTATGCTTCCCATGTGTTTGATAAAATGCCTATATGGATGAGTTAGTGCCATTATAACATTATAGCATGTCCCCATTCATTAATAAGTAGATCCCTTACAAGTGTTTGATAAAATATCTCTATGGATGAATTATGAACAAGTGAGAAATGTTATGTTATTCAAGATTATGCTTTACTTTTTGTTCTATCGAGTCCTGGGGGTATTTAATGCCTAAAAATTTAGCTGTTTACCTAGATCCAATGTCATTTACAGAATATTCTCAGTCATGTCCTAATTATTACTACTCTCAGTCAGTTACAAAACTCAGAAAAACTCAGTAATCTCAGCATCAGTCCAGTTCAGTTCAGTACAATCAGTTCAGTGTCTTTCAGTTGGGAGTAGGATTCAGCGCCGAGTGAACCCAAGGATGGGGGCTCACCTACCAGTAGAGTGTATGATCCATAGAAGAAAATCCTTGCGTTCCAGAACTACGTAGCCAGCGTAGGTTGAGAAATCAAACCTGCTAGTCGAGGATTGATGAGGCGTTTTAACCTGCCAGTTGAGGGTACCTAACAGATGAGGGTATCTTTTTAGTTGTCCTTACCCGTGGCATGGTATTGACACCCTTCTAATTGGGATTACAGATTGAACCCCAACTTAGTTATTTTATCTTATGTAGGGCATCTCGGTTAGATAATTACCTCCCATAGTTTCAGTTTTAGTCTTTAGTATAGAACTTAGTTCAGTTCTACAGAATCAGGACTATTAGATATGTCCAATCAGTATCAGTAACTCAGTTATCAAAAATCTTAGATTATCTGTTACTTAGTATCAAAACTCAGTACTTAGCTTCAAAAAAGCTCAGTTACAGTATATATATATGCACAGATTGCATACTCAGTATTTACAGTAGTCTTAGTTATTCATGTACTCTCATGGTCAGTTACTCTATATCATTCAGTCAGTTATTATTCATACATATGAACTCTTGCATTCGGCCTTACCTTATCTAGTATACCAGTACATTTCACATACTGACGTATACTTTTTCTTGCGCTATGATGTCTCATATCATAGGTTCAGATGCTCAGGTTCCTGATTGTGCATAGATAGATTCAGATTTAGCCAGCATAAGATTTAGCAGTGAGTCCTCATCATTTGATGATATTCTCTTAATTCATTATTTCAGTAGACTCAGTATTCAGTAGATAGAGTTAGTTGGGGATTGTCTCATCAACTCTACTTTTAGACAGTTTAGATTAGAGGCCTTCTAGACTAGATATTCAAACAACTTTCAGTTTTGCATATTATTATTTCAATTGATACACTTTATTAGTACTTACAGATTTTAAACCTTATGGCATTTTAGCCTTTTTTTTGCATTTATTACAGTATTTTATTTAGTGCTCACAACAGATATCAATCATTGGTTAGCTTGTGCTCCATTGGGATCGTAAGCACCGTGTAACATCCGGGGTACAAACTCAGGGCGTTACAGAAATCATAGAAACTTGTCCATCTGATTACTAGACTGGATTGCTGGCTATACGGACTGAATTATACTGACAGCTTATACTCAACTATATATTCCACTTGTACACCAACATGATATTCAAGCCTATCTTCATAACCACAGATGAATTTGCAGGCAAACCACCACAAAAGAATATTTCTTATTTTCTCTAAACCTCTATCCTTAAAACTTTCATGCACTAGCCTAAGAAAGCACACATAAAACTTCAACTTATCATGACATAAGGAGAGGTCACTGAAAGTTAGAACATGAGGACCTGAAACATGAAAGAATAACTTTGAATCTCAACTGAGGCCTGATAAATAAAGTATCAATAACATGAATTCATCAGATAGGTTTGAACTAAGGACATATATGGCATAAACTAATTTTTTTTTATCATTATAAGTGTAGAATGAGTATCTGGATCTGAACATACTATAAAACATGAGTACATGAGTCATGAGCTCCATGACCAGAGTTTGGAGTTCATGATTTCATGGAACATGATTTATACTACTGAGTGAACTAGAACTCCTCATACTAGAAATTAAAAACGTACATGGTTTTTCTATAGAGTGCATGAATATGAGTTATGATAAAGGAGTTGATATTTTAGGCATGACTAGATATCGTGATGACTGAAAAACTTTGTACTATATAAGAATAGGATGGGAATCATCCTCCCTTACTGCTTTTCTACACACACTGCACTACTACTAAAATCTAAGAGCCTGACTTGGTTACTTGTTATATCATCTCCTCCTTATCTTTAAGCCAGAATCCTAAGTCTATGACCACTTTACTAAACTGTAAACTAAACTGCAATTCACTTTACTCTAGAGTCTGGGGTATAATAATACACATGAATGATAAACTCATCTACACCATCATACTTTATCTTGAATCAGCAAACTTAAATTCTTGCATACACTGTTCAAGCCTATTGATTCACCTTTCGTACAACTATCCCATGAATACATAATCTACTCAATCTAGATAACACTATCCCAACTCTACTACTGCTAAACTTTTGGGTTCGTGATTCTAACTCTAGTTCACATACTGTAAAAGAGATTCTGAGAGGGGATCTGAAAGAACATCTGTATTTATATTAAAGCATAATTTTCATGAACATGAAGGAAATATTTCAAAATTTAGGACATAAGGGCACTGATAGGATACTTTCTAAGCCAATATGCAATCCCATAACTGCTTATAGGGACTGGCTGAGGAAACTCTACCAGTAGGGATTTAAGCTTCACTATTTCTGTCACCTCAAAACTAAGGCAGAGTTAGCATAAATAGTGCAAGATAAGGATCTATATAAATTTCTTAGATAATACTTCTACTATATGATCTAGGACTTGAAAGAAGGGAATATTTCCAAAATGCCTTGTAGCCTCTCGAAAAAAAGTATAGACATCTCCATACCATTCTGCAAGACTCTACTATACACGACTTCATAGACACCCTAGGACACTTGAACTCTGTGCTCTGATACCAAGTTTGTAATGCACCGAGTCTGCACCCCGAATATCACATGGTGCTTGGAACCCTAAGTGATCCCAAGCTACCCATAAACTGGCATACTGTTAAGCAACTGAATTATAACATAATAAATAGTTATTCTTCTATGCAGAAACATAATCATACTAAAAATATAAAATAGATACAATACTGGTAAAGTTTTTAAATTTGATAAATCTGAAGAACAAAACTGGAATTACATGACTGACTCTGACTAACATCTATGAAGCCTCTACTATACATGAAAGTAAATGAACTGTACATGAACTAAAACTATCTGGAGTCCAAAAGTAGGAGAAGTCATCACCTACTGGCTAAAATTTGTAACTGTCTAATCATGATTTGTGGCTTACAACTGGTACCTATATTATGAAATAATGCAGCCATACAGATATATATGTGGATCAGTACTTTTGAAATATACTGAGTATGCAGGGGTGAATACAATAAGTAAAATTGATTTTATACGTAATCATAAAACATGCACACTAAGTATAAGTAGATTCACCAATCGGCTGGAATAAACTGAAAACTAAAATATCTTAATGCATAAGTGACAAACATTCTCTGATGAGATGGTGAATCTCTAGACTTAGTTGTTGTAAAACTTTACCTTAATGATATAAGTATAACTGAAGCTGGGATATGATAAAACATGGATACTATATGAATACTGGGTCTGAAACTACGTGATGGAGATTGACATAAATTGAGGATCTGAATATACAATTACACTGAGCACGAAACATACTAACTTATCTAATTAACTGAATGACTGATAGCTGAATATTGGGCATGTAAGATTGAACTTTACTTAGTCTGAATAACTAAACTGAAACTGTAGAGTATTATGCCTATGAGAAAGGGAGTGACTGATTAACATGAGATAACTGAGCACGAATTCATGAAACTATATTATTTAAGAATGCAAGACCAACTGAATAACATAATTCTGAAATAGTCTGTATACTGAGGTACTGAAATACTAATAACTGAATAACTGATAACTATATGCTATGGTCAAACACACCTGAAACTAAACTGAGTTACTGATCTAATTACTGGACTAAGACTGTGACTGAGACTGTAAATAAGGTAGTAACTGTGACTGTAACTGAGACTGTAACTAAGATGGTAAATAAGATTGTAATTGAGACTGTAACTAAGACTATAACTAAGACTGTACTAGAACTAAATATTGGGTTCTGATAATTGAGTAACTAATATCTACGATTACACATAACTGAGTTACTAATAACTAGGTGACTGTTTCTAACAGACCTGATTCTCTAGAGCTAAACTGAGTTCTATACTGAGTTGTGACTATTTCTGACAGTCCTGATTTTGTAGAAGATAACTGAGTTCCATACTGAGTCTGAAGCTAAAACTGTAACTGTGGAAGTGTTTATCTAACAAATATGCTGCAATCTGAGAGCTAATCGGGGTCCAACTTGTGACCTCAGTTGGAAGGGTATCAGTACCATGCCATGGGTACTAACACTGGCTGTGTGGATCCATTATACTGATGTACTATATTGTTTCGAAGGACTAAGGGTATCAAGCCTAAACTAATGGGTGACCCCTGTGAGATAGTCAAGCCTAAACTGATGGATGACTTCTCATATCCAATGTTGGCTACATAGTTCTGGAGTACAAAAACTGCTACTAATGGCTCTACCTAACTAACGGGGAGGCCTCCATCCCAGCATTCGCTCGGTCCTAAATCCTACTCCCAACTAAAATACACTAAAATACTAACTAGTGTATGCACTGATAACTGATAATTGGTAAGCTCAGGTCATGGTATTCTGAAAATAACAATACATATGGATTCTGAGGCAATTATTAATGTCTAAAATAATAATGGAACTAAAACTAGACTGAGCTAACTTAATTGGACTCACAACTTACCATATTACTGATTGAATGATATTTTCTATGGTATAAATAAAATTATTCTGCAGATTCTGGAAAGCTAGACAACAGCTAAATTTCGGGTATTCATAACCCCCAAGACTTGATAACAACAATAACAAGACCATACTAAGGCTTTGAGGACACGATAAATAGTCATTATTTAAAGAAACTCATAACTTTGGCATTTCATCAAACACTTAGAATTCATGGTTTAAGCTAAACATGGGGATGGTTTTAGACATGTAGCAATAGCATTAATGCCATATTAAAAATCACCAATTAAGGCTTTAACATGGGACAATTCTTCAAACACATGCGGATCATGAACTTGGGCATAGGAATATCTTAAACATGAGAGCATAACGTGATTACATAACAAAGATCATGAATTGAGGAATTCACATGTAATTCGCTTGAAATAGGACATGAGCGTTTCATCAAAACATGTAAAGTTCATAGCTTGAACGTAATAATGTTTTAAACATGAGGGAACAATAGAGTTACATGGCAAAGTTCATAACTTGAGGATTCATATTGAAATTGACTTATTCATCAAACATATGGAAGGCATGAATTTAAAACATGAGAATATTGCTAAACATCATAAATTTAGGATATATCATGGTATTTACTTGAATAATACATGAAAAACTCAAATTCATAGCATGGGGAATTCAAAATCTTTCTTGGAATCATATATGGGCTGAATTAAATTAAAAACACCATGAAAACATGAGATTCAATCTTTCTTGAATATAAAAAATACCATAATACTGGAAAATTCATTCTTTATTTAAGTAAAAAGGGGTTTTGGGCTCCATGGGTGAAAGAGGACCCATGGATGAACTCCCAAATACCTTAAAACTTTAATCTTGAAGGAGAAACACAATCTTGAAAACATTCTTGAATTAGAAAAATTGAGTTTTTTCTTTTCTTGAAGAAAAATTGATGAAGTTCTTGGTGTTCTTGAGGAGGCTAGGGTTTTTCTTTCAGAGAAAAGATGAATAATTGAGTTTATATTGCTTTTGGGGTTTGAAATTAAGTGTTATGGGCAGATTTGGGTGAGGGGAAGTGACCAAAGTTCCCCTAGACATTTTAGAAACTGAAATAGCGTCTAAAACAGTTACGTAATGTGCTGGCCGACGCGTCGGCTTACTGCCTCACATGAAAAATGCCATAACTTTTTGTTCGGGTATCGGATTTAGGTGAAATTGGTATCGTTGGAAAGCTAATTTTATTATCTATAATTTTATGGGACTTGAGCTTCAAAATTTAATGTATATAAAAAGTTATACACGTTTAAAATAGACCCTTGTAGAATCAAATGCCAAACTTTGGACGAATTAAAGGCTCTAAGCTCAACTTTGTTCTTAGTGATTCTTATGAATATTTTTCACCTCAAAAGCAAATCAAACACCAGAATAAAGGTCATGAAACTTATATTCGATAATAATTTAGATAATAGATTATACACGTAGGAACTACGGTTCAAAGACTAGCCCAAAAATGTGGGGTATTATAATCACTTAAAAGGATTGCTAAAAGAAATCGAACAGGAGAGGGATCAACTAAAACAAAAGTTGATTTTCATAGAATAAACAGAGAATAACCTTAAAATTTTATTGTATGTTATAGTGTTTGTGTTCTTTTTTGGAAATTTGTAACGGGTATGTACTAGAACTGAAAAAAATGTATTTTCTCCTAAACTATGTAACAGGTTTGCTCGATTAATCTATTACAGGTAAATCGGTTATCACTATAAAAATAATTCTATTAGTATTATATATTAATAAATTTAAAGGTACTCTATAATATTAATCATTCCAAATAACCAATTCACACAAAACCAATAAATGTGACTGATTCTTTAAGGGAGGAAAAGTCGCGGCAAAGTATTTAATTTTTTAATGATGAATTGAGAATTTTATGATCTCCAAATGTGAATGATTTTAAATTTTGGTCAAGAGCGGGAAACTCTCCAAAGTTTTTGTAATTATAGTGAAATTTTGGTAATTAGAACTTGGAAAAAAAACCACAAACCTCTAAAATTTTTATTAATGAACTGAAAAAGCATAACTAGTTACTACTATATAAAGGCGTCGTTGCTTGTGGTGTATCACAGCGGACAGTTATAAGTTGTCCTTTGATAGTGTTAACTTGAAAAAGGTATGAGTAGGAATAATTCTATTTTTTGGCTTCTTGTGTTATCCCTTTTTATATTAAAATAACGACATTTCTTGTTTAATTTTTTTTGCGCAGACATTAAAATAGAGATTGAACAGGTACTTTTTTTAGTTGAATGTTTAAAGCAAAGAATTGAAAGTCTTCCAGATCGTGAAGAATTTGATAAAAAATTATCGATATTGTCTGACCAAATTCAAACTTTGGATAGAATGCTAAGGGGTTTACTCAGTCACATGGGCTGCGATGCTAATGAATGCCTTACTCGTCCATCACCACCCCCTGCTCAATGAACAATGATTGGTAAGTGCTAAGGTTATTTTGATCAGCTTTGACTATTATGGTGTAATTTTGCTTTATTGAACCATTATCCAATGGTAATTGAATTATTTTTGTCCCGATATGTTCACTGTGATTTGCGTTAACCAAATTATTTGAATCAAAAGTATGTTGATAGGAACAAAGTAGCATAATAATGGGAGCATTTTCTACTAGCAATATTCAATCTTGTAAAATACTTATGCCATGATCCTAACAAAATATAAACAAACAAAAAAAATAGATGAAGCAAAAATAAGATAACTAAACGAAACATGAAAATTCACCACAAGCCATCTTAACTATCCCCACCGTCGATTTCACTCATGTGCCAAAATAAATTCTGCCTCATGTTACACAGTTCCCATCGAAGTTCATCATTTTCTAGTCTGAGAGCATCCATAATTCCCCTTAGAAGTTTAAAGTCTCTTATAAGATTGGTTGCAAAGTCATGGACCCGGACTGCACGATGGTTATATGGTTGGCCATTTGTATGACCTATTGGGTGACCATTACCATAATGGTTGGCGCCAAAATTGTCCATTGTTTTCAAAACTATTTAAGTTGTTGAAAAGTTTTATTGAATGATGATGAAGATTGAAGTGTTAGGGTTATGTTAAATAGCATCAAACCTATGAAACTCAAAGGACACCATCTGAAAGTCGCATCCATTGAACGTGACTCTTCATTTTTTAGAAATAATCTAAAACATTTCTAACAAATAGAGAATGTGACTGTATGTTTTTGAGAAAAAAATTTAACCTTCTGTGGCAATTGAACATGACTTTCATTAGGGTTAAGTAATTTGAAAGTCTGCTAATTATTGTTATTTATTTGTTATTTATTGTGTAAAGTCATGAAAATTATAGAGTTTAACTTACATTCACCGTCAGTGTAAATTTTAGTTTACACAAGCCGTAAGTTTAAAAGGTAATAGCCAATTATTATATTGTTCTCCTAAAGTAACTTCTATGATTACTTTCTCTTTTTCTCTCTCCACTCCTTAATCTTATTACTTGTTATTTCCCTTGTTCTCGTTTGCTCTCGTCTAAGCTTATTATTTTCATTTTTAAAAAAATTATTATTGCACTAATGTTTATCTTAAAAAAATCTACTAGCATTAGTTTTCTACAAAGAATTAGATTCACACTTCACTAAAAAACTCTACTAGCATTAGTTAGTATTTTATTATGATTTTCTTCTATGCCGGTTAAATATTGAAAATATTAATTATTAAAATTTAAACTGTAATATTTCTCATAACTTTTGAATATGTAACTTTTATTTTGAGAAAAAAATAAAAGATTCAATACCGTTCAAATATACGATCAAAATTAAGAGCTTAAATCTCAAAAGTGAAATGTATCATATGAATTGAAACATATACCGTATTGTATTATAGAATAATGATAGTGATTGCTTAGGTTTACTTTGCAGGTGTTGCTAATGATTTTAAGATAATGGCGATTTAAAATATTAAAATAAAATCAACAATGGGGATAACCAAATATCTCCCACTACAAAATATGGGAAATATGATTAAGATTTTTCGATTTATAGCAGCGGTAGTGATTACTATGGTGATATATGAAGCTGATTGCTTACATAGGATTGGCAAAACAGAATATAGAATAAGTGATTACACTATCATTGAATATTACTTAAACTCAAAATTATATATTAAAAAAAATAATCAGACTACAAAATATGTTACATGGTTTGCTGATAAGAAGAAAAATTAACTGATTGAACATAAAAAATTTAAACTAACAAAAAAACCAATGAAACAAAATTAAGATAACTAAACTAAACATGACAAATCACCACAGGTCGTAGTTTCTATCATCGTCGTCGATATCACCTATGTGGTGAAATAACCTCTGCCTGATGTAATGCATTCCCATTGAATTTCATCATTTTCACGACTGAGAGAATCTATAATTCCCCTCAAAAATTCCACATCTCTTCTAATATCTGCAGCTTCAAGGTTTGCATATGAAACCCCGGCAACAGCAAAGTTATGGAAAGTGGGTCAATGATGGTTATGTGATTGGCCATTTGTATGACCTTTAGCCTAATTGTAGGCGCAAGAATTGTCGTTTGTATGACCATTAGCACGATTATTGGCGCGATAATTGTTCATTTTTTTGTAAATATTATTTAAGTTCTTGAACACTTTTGTTGAATGATAAGGAAGATTGAAGTGTAGGGCTTGTCTTATATAGAATCATACCAGTGAACTCCAAAGGTCACCTTTTGAAAGTTGCATCCAATCAACACGACTCGTCATTTTACTGAATTAAATTTGAAACGTCTTTGACAATTATGAACGTGACTTCTATTTTGTTAAATAAATTGAAACGGCACTGCCAATTAGTGAACATATCTCTTTGTTTTGGTGAATTAACTTGAAAGACTCAGATAATTATTGAACATGACTCTTCATTTTGGTTAATTAATTTGAATGCCTTTGATAATTATTGGTTAGCATTTTCATTGCACGTATGTCTTGTTAATACGGTTCGTAAATAGTATGAAAGTAGTGCATTTTTCCATTAATTCATAATAAAACAGTAACTTAGAGAAGCTACTAAACAGATAACACTAAATTTTATTTGGGTTCGGGGGATGGATGGGAACAACTACCAAGATGCTTTTATTAAACCATTCTCTCGATTCTACAAGTAGCAGCTTTAATACCCCTGACATCAACTCTTGCTTGTCGCCAAAGCTGTCCACACAGTGTATTAACTCAGCCAGCTCCACTCACATTTCATGAACCTAAGTGTACAACGATTGAAGTGGATTAATAGCAGCATACCTATATTGAGTAAGATCATGTGGTGGTTGAGATCTATGTGGGGTGTTGGGGTGGTTACTCATTTTCACCTGTAATTTCATAACAATAATAAAAACTAAGAAGAAGAATGAAATTATAAAAATGAATGCTCGTGTCTTCTGTTCTAACCTTATGTTATATTGCACAAAGCTGATAAGGTTATGCCTACGTTGTGCTATATCCTAATACTCATACTCAATTTATAGAATAAAATAGTCACAGGAAAGTCACGTTTGTTTTTTCCTGACAATATTGACAGTCAAATTGTGTAAATGTCAAACTTAAAAAAAAATCAATATTTTTGGGATAAACCATATTTTCTCAACATTAAACTTACGGTGAAAAGTAAAGAAAAGTAGTTAAAATTTAAATAAATTTCTTACGCATTCGTCTGATAAGCTATAGTTGTAGATAAAAAATGACTTAATTCCACGATTTGTCACTCCTATTATTAAAGTATGCAACCTACGTAGCATCTCACTAGCATAACTCAATACAATTATTTTTGACAGCATCGCCACTGAAGTGCACATATAGTACTACCATTTGAAAATAATGGAAAAGGGTTAAATCTTTATCGGTCGTATTGTCGTAAAGATATATTCCCTCCGACCCATTTTATTTGTCTAAAATTTGCTAATTTTATTTGCCATTTTACTTGTCATTTTTCTCAAATCACGAAAAGGCAAAGTTTATTTCCATGTTTTATCCCTTGCATTGATTACTTTTACTTTAATATAAACTGGCCATTTTATTAATTATTGCCATGTAAATTTGGGACAAGTAAAATGGGGCGGTGGGGCTATTAGAGAATACGAGAAATGTAATCCATTTTTTTAATGTTTTACTGTTACTCTAATAAAGGTGTAAAATACTACTACGGTAAAAGTAAAAAGAAGATGAAAGTTGAAATGACATTAAAATGTAGAGTTTAAGTTAGGTGAACCGAGGTGTATTTATAACCTGCAGGATCTTGTAATTTTTATTTGTATTAGTAGGTCATCCATTTTCTTCTACCGGAGAAATAAATAACCTACAACAGGGAAAAGTTACCTGATTTGTGTAGAAAAATATACATAGGCGATGCACCAAACTTAAATTCATAAAATTATTGCATAAATGCGTAAAGAGGTGGAGATATTAACCATCGCGGTTGTTATAATTTTAGCTAAGCGTAATTTTATTTTTAATTTATGAAGAACTTCTTAAACACCAAACTATTTTAATCGTAAACTTGTTACTTACTACCATTCTATCAGAATTTAGGCTCTTATTATATGAAAGATTCAATTAGATTTTTGATAGATTTTGTAAGGATTTGGAATAGTGACTCAAACGGATGGCTGCAGTATGTGCTATCTTATTAGGCTTGCGTGATTTAATGGAGTGTTGGGAAATGGTACGGTTGCCTATCCAAAGCAAAAGCAATGATGGTTTCAGCCGGCGGTAAAAAAAGTGTATTTTTTTGGTCCATTCGTGTAAGTCATTGCATGCGTATAAATAGTATCCCCCCATTTAAACCCAAACCTAACTTTAAAGGGTTGTTTGTCCAGGGAAAAAATCACGGTTGGACTTGGAATTGGAGTTATTATTTTAGATATGAATATGTATTAAAGTTGTTATTGAAGTGTTGTGTAAAAAATATGAGTGATAAAGTGAAACTTAATTTTTTTTTAAAAAAATAATATATTTCTCTACAGTGAATTAGTATTTATGGAAAAACACAATAATTTTTCACTCACTAAAGCGGAAGTCAAGCATTTTTACAAGGCCAATAGTATAAAAATTGGTTCTACAAATACATGCTTATGAAATACGAATTTTTGGGTGCTTCAAACTTTTTCACCATTTCAAAAAGTTGCACTGGCTCGTATGGTTGCAACACTTCATAAATGACTTTTACTTGGAGAAAGAACTATTTAAATGACATTTACATTAGTACAAAACTAATCTTTGAATAATCGAGAACTCACAAACTTATATTTTTTGTTTAGTTAAATCTTGTTTAATTAGAAAAGAACCGAAAAGGTAACTTTAATTGTTCTTCTACCAGACTCTTATCTTCTTACCATTATGTGATGATGTTTAATTTTTTATTTTATTTTATATTATTATCATCTCTTTATCATTCATCAGACTTTCTTGGTTCATACAGAAAGGAAAAAAAAATCAACGAGAAGTATGGAAATGCACTGATGGAGAAGTCAACAAGGATCGTTTAGTTGATCTACACTTTCTTTGTATCAACCTTGCCTCAAAGATGGACGTGGTACTGGCCCCGCAAGGTCAACTTCATGAAAAAGTATATATTTTGGAGTTGTTTGTTGCCGTGCTTCAGGCCTTGATGACAAGGATATCATACCCTCATCACCCCCCTATTGAACAAAAAGTAGGTTTCTAAGCACCCTACACCCATCATGGAATAGTTAGTTGTTTTTGTGGGGTTTCCCTTGACAAGTGTTAATGACTAATAAAATTGTTGTGTTGTAGTTGAAATGTTATGGTTGGTTAATTTCTTTTTTTATTGAAAAGTATGTTTTGATTATAGTTTAATTTTTCATTATACGCACGTTAATGTATAAGAAAATACTTTTCATTTCATTTCCAAAAGAAAATTCAAAACGAGACAGTAAATACGTGGGTTTTTCTTTTTTAATATGAATGACATCTCTACAATTTAGGGTCTTTCTACGTGATTATTTTTTTGTACTTATAGTATACGGAACCCAAACATTATCAACGAGAGGAATACTCTATTTAGTCAATGGAAGGAACTGGTGGTATCTTCAAAATTTTTGGGTGAAAGCTAAACTTTGCAATTTGGAGGGAAGTGGTCATCAAAATATATTTTTAAATCTAATTTGCTTCCGCTATTTAAAGACGCTATTTCTTTCATTTCAAACAAACTAGTCCATTTTTTATCATCTTGTGAAGGAGTTTTAGGTAAGGTACGTACAGACATTAATATATTTAATCTTCTCCATCTTTGATGCCTTATCACAATAACTCATCATCATATTTGTTGTCTTAATAGTTTGATAATAAACGTTGTTGATCAGATATGCACAAGCCTAGAAAAATTAGAGGAAAAAATTGAAGCTCTACCAGACCGTAAAGAACTTGAAGAAAAATTATCGGATATATCTAATCGAATTCACGCCTTAGATAGTTTTCTACGCTGTTTACTTGTGCATTTGGGCATTGATATTGATGTTTGCTTTCATACCCCACCTTTGCACCCTAGTGAATGAATGATTTCTGTAATTTGAAGATTAATGAAGATATTGCGTTTATCTTATTAAAGCGTGTTGTTTAATTTTCGCCACTGCATTGGTCATGATAAATTAAAAATAACTTCATTTTATATTCATGTCCACTAAATTTACATTCTAATTTATCACAAATTAAAAACAACACTAGTTTATATACATGAACAAATACAATTGCAACTCTAACTATAACGCCAACTTCTAATTTATCATTGCCAAACACGTACTACAATTGTCTCAACTCAACTATCCCTTATCCACTATATAAATAAGGATCACCCTTTGTACTAAAGCATCATCTTCTCATTATCAATTGAAGAGACCTCTTCATAAACATAAAAAACACACCCTTCTTTGCAACAAACAAAACCTTATAAGTGAGTTGAAGTAATTTATTTTTGCTTCTTCTAACATCTCATCCTCTTAAACTAGCTTCCTTTTGTTGGCAACTTTTTATTCATTTTCTTTTTCCCGTTAAAATTTAGGAATATTATTTGAGACATAATTTTTTCATATTGCATGTATGATTTACATTTAGTTTTGCATTCTCAATATTATTTGGGACATCGTTTATTCCTATTGCATGCTTTATTTGGATTTTAGTTTAGCAATTTTTTTGTGCTAAAGTTTTTGTTCATCTATTTTGTAGCCATGGTAGATCCTGTATGGGACGCGGCTGTGTTGATGAACGTAGTCAGGAATCTACAGAGAATGGTGCATGATTTACCTGGGAGTTGGCCACCATGAGAGCGAGGTTGCTTAGAGAGATATGTAGAATTGTGGGTCTTCTACCAAATAACTTTCCAAAAGATAACGAGAATAATAATAATAATAATAATAAAAAAAAATATATGTATATGACATTTTATGTAGTACTTTTTGTTGTATGTAGTAGTATGTAATTTGTTTTGGTTGGATCTTGTCTCGGCACCCCTTTTTCTCTTTAAGTTAATGAAAACAATCTATATTTGCTCCTATTGATGTTACTTCTTTTCTTTCTATTTCAATTCACCTAATATTAATGCCAGTCAACTTATTTATGTGAATTAAATAGCCAAAAAACATACATAGTGAAATTTATACATTTTTATAGTCACAGAATTGAATCTTAATATTTGCCCTCCCCAAAACCCATGCAAAGCATTATAACTTAGCTTTCACAAAATCATCCTACTGGCATATCTATCTGTTAGTCGAATGATGTTTAATATTGCCCGCAAGAGATAACTCATCCAAATGAATAGGTTTTCCTAAATAGCAACCATATTTTCAATAGCTTAGTTTGTTATAAAAAAGTTGACATTTTACAATCACAAAAGATTATTCCTCTATTTCTTTAACATTACAAATTTCGTATCTTACTGATTTAATTGTCTTTTAATTTATTAACATAAGTCAAAAATATTTATCATAGTTGAACATACAGAGACATAATGAAATTTAGATTGAAATCCAAAAACCAAATAACATTCAAAGAATTTACATTAGAAGGATAAGATTGTAATTAAACCTAGGTCATTGAAACGACTTCTAAATAAGGAAAAACTAATGGATGTGATTTATGCAAAACTGGTGGATACTAATGGCAATTTGGATGGTATTCACCAAGAATTCTCTACCCGCCTCGATGTGATTCAAGAAAATCTTGACCGGCTGGAAAGCTACCATCGGGCGTTGGATGTCCAAGTCGATGCTCTACATACTAGAATAAGTATTATACTTGTACGATTAGGCATCGATCCTGGTGTTCCATTCTCCCCTCCTTCGTTGGTTTCTTTAATACCTTGTAAAGCCCCAGAAAATGGGTCTCAAAGCGTCACATGGTGCTTGAGGATACGAGTAGCCCCAAGATAACCCTTTGATCCATTTTCATTCAGTTCAACACAAATCAACGGGGTTTCCATAAATAACCCTCAAATATCAACAGAGTAATCATCATCCAAGAATAAAAGAATATCAGAAAGATAACAAAATACGACTTATTAGTCAACTCCCAACATCTATACTAGTCTGACAAGCCTCTAAGAAAATCAATAAAAGCAGCGAGCCATTGAGACATGCCCCAACTAACTCATACTCAGTTATCAAATGTAAACAATTACATGAAACTAACATCAGACATCACGTCCTCGGAATATGAGGACTTACCACAACAAAGGATGTAGAACAATGTGCCCAAAGAATCACTGTCAAACCTGGAATTGAGCACCTGAACCTACATTTTGAGAAAATACAGCCCACATTCGAAGATGTGGGTCAGTGCCATGGAAAGGAACCGAGTATATGGGGGTGTATGCAGTTGTATAAACATCATCATCATAAATATTTATAAAAATATGCAGGATGTACGAAAGACTCACATAGCCCGAAGAAAATCATCATAATCATGAGAGGATGAAATAAGTACAATAACACATGTGAGTCATCATATAATTTGTCAATCACTTTCAGTTCATCAAGAATATCAATACTCATAATGTAAATATCATTTAAATCTTTTGAAAGAATAACTTTCATAATTCCACTTTCAAATCACTTCACCATTCACCATAGACACAAGGAAACACACACACACTAGGAGATCCTATAACCGACATAAACCATGTGAGCTACATGGAGTCCAACATACAACCCACATTGGGGAGAGCCGTCCTATCCTTGCCATCGGAGTAGGAATATCGATATAAAATCCACACAAACTAGTGATCGCTATATAAATCATCCTCAGGCTCACTCCTACGAGGGAACATAGTTCTAGGGAAGTAAGGTTGCTTTATACCTCCCACTCGGCGCTAAATATTTCTCCCGGACTTAGCTCAGATCATTTCAAAGACAATTCACAACAAAATAATTTCAGTAATATATAAATATACATCGGGAGCCATCATGCTTTCCATCTATCAAAATCAACCATGTTGTGGATTTCTTTCACACTCGAGTTCAAAATAACTCCATTAAGACCAAAATGTCAAATCATTCAAAATATCTCAAATATTCAATATCAACGTGCTTATAACACACACTTTCTCAAAAAAAACACAATTTCCAATAGGGATTCACGACCTAAATATCAAAATTATGATAAATATCGTTCAAGATTCATGATTTATATCTCCACACATGTAAATTCATCTTTCAAAATCATAAACATCAAGATTTTATAATAATCATCATAAGATATGGGTTCATGCTTCAAATTAGTAAAAATCAAATAAAAATCATGCCTTTGTAAAGAAAATTACTTTTGGGTGCAAGAACGAAAGAAAGTTCTTGTTGAAAAACCCCACATACCTTGAATGATGAACTTTAGATCGATACTCATTTTTGAGATGTTAATCATTCCTTTGAATGATGGTTCTTGGAGTTCTTGAACTAGGAACTTGAAATCTTGAATAAATTTGCAGAATTAATGGTGAACTTTGGAGGTTCTTGAAGTTGGATGTAGGAGCTTAGAGTTTTTTTTTTTAGGGAATTTGATGAAATATAACATATAATGCTTCTAATAGTCTTTAATATAGGGTTTGGATGGATTTTGGGTGAGGAGGAATGACCAAAACGCCCCTAATAATCAAATAATTCTCGAATTTGTCCTTTGGTTGGCCTATTAGAAGTAGAAGGCGCTCTGGTGGGATCTTCACGGACAGAAAAAGATTGTAGTCAGTTTGATAATGATCGAGTGACATTGCCTCTTCAGCCCGAACCGAGGAATCCCTTAGATATGATGCAAAAGGGCTCTTAGTCTATCCTTGATCAGAGATTTCTCTATGAAATGGAGTTTTGATAGTCTGAAGTAGATCAACCATAACATTTTACTCCGATATCCAAATTAGATGAAACCAATTTCATTAGAAAGAGGACTCTCATATATTTCCGTTGATATATAGTATCTCACGTATATCATTGTGTATAAGGAGTTATGATCGTTTGAAGTTGACCCAAAAATACGTCAGGCCTCAGTACTTTTTCCTACATGTTTTACTGTTCACTACTATTCACAGTTTGATCGGAATGTTCATAACTCGTTGCTTGGGTGTCCGTTTTGGATGATCCACATATTATTGGTAAGCTTATTCGATACTCTATGCAATGGTATTTCATAATCTAAGACATTCCGCACGAAAAAATTATAATTTATTCTAGAAGATAGAACCCAACACGTTTACGCACAAAATTTCAATGAAACATTTCCCGGGGTATTACAACCTACTTCATCACCTTCTCCATCCCTATTTCCACCACACCCATCGGCCCTCCAAATTCCCATGCCTCATTAATGTATTAGTTATTTTTCAGTCGTAATTATTGTTTTAATGAATGAAATCTTTTGTGTAACCTATTTTCGAATATATTTCTAACATTTTATGATGTTCTTTTCTACCCAATTGTTGGACGTTAAATAAAATAAAGCACCAAGGTTTCAAATCTGATTGTAAAAGCAAAAGAGTTTCATGCAAAGACTTCACATCACGGTAAAATTTATGTGTGATAAAATAGGGATAATAAAATAACATGAACATTGGCAGCCGCACATTATATTGGGCCCCATATAAAGGTTGGCTAAACATTTGTAGCTTATAATCTTATCCTAGGCCATTTGTGCAACTAGATTTTTGTGCTTCTGTAAACATTCTTGTCCATTTCTCATACTCCTATCTATATCCTCAACTAGAATGGATATAAACCCAAAAAGTTCAATGAAAAAGACTCTACAGCTAACCACATCTCCCAAAGTCCTGGAGAAGCTATATTTTGAAAAAAAAAAAAAGAACAATGTGATGTCTTAGAGGATAAGATGAAACGAATTTTCAAACTCCTCCTGGACAAGGAGAAAGAAAACTGGATTAAATTTTTCCTGCTCTATGAACCGAGGCCCCTAACAAAGGCCTTTGACATCTACTAGAAAGTCCTAAAGGAAGACCGCGTGCAGTGTGGGGGAAAGAGAGATGTTTAGGCTTCTGTTTAGGATTATTACTTGTTACTTTTCTTCCTAGTGGTTGAACAATTAACAGGTCGTTTACTTCATTAAATGTGATATATCTTATCTTCTAGTTGTTCAATGTTATATTTTTGTGTAATTACTAGTCCTGCTTTTGAAGGTTCCTTTATTTTCACTTTATGGTTTATAGTGGGGCTAACATTGGTTTAAGTTATGCATTAAATGTTTGTTCCTGATTCATTTAGAACCATTCATTACCAACACAACATAGTTGAGACCTAATTCATTAGTCGTTCAAGTGCTAAGTACTAAACAAACAACAGTATTTAGCATTTTAACAAACACGTTTTTGTTGCATGTGTGAATACTCCAAGAACAAACAAAGCCATGACTTCTCAACATTACACTTATACATAAATTAAGAGTTATTATTCTCAATATAGTCAAATTCACAAGTTGAGAGGAATGACATCAGGTGCTCCATTTAACTTGCATAATTTTTTTCCAGCTACTCACTCAACAACTTGCGCTTTGAAGTGATTGTAATTTATTAAGTCTTGTTATTTCATGCCGATTATGTTCAAGTCCGATCAGAAATATGAAACAATATCGATTATGAGGTGGAAAATTTGTGACCTTCCTATCAAGTTAATTGTATCAACTACTCACTCAAATAAAACCTCTTTAAGAAGAGTTGAAGATTGAATTGTTTTGGGTCACTTCATAGATCATGTAATCAAGTCACTGTGGTTTTGGAGGGGGTACGCATCATGAAATAGGGTCCTCAATGTATCGTACTACTGACTCAACAACTTATGATTTCTAATTTTTTAAAAAAATTGTATACTATTAGCTTTCTTTATACCGATATCGCCCGGTCCAATTGGAAAATGCATAACGTTGTGGTATAGTATATGATCCTATCTTACTACACAGAGATTTACCAAGACCTATTTTTGTGTAAAAATTTTCCAAGCTTATCCTGTGGCTTTTGTGCTCTTCATGTAAAATTAAGATTTGCAAGTTCCTTAATCATACTTAAAAAGAGTAACTCGGACGGGTTTATTTGTCACATCCGTATAGTGGACTTACAAAGTGATAGGTTATGACAAAGAAAGATATAGGATCATCATTTTGATCTACCAAGTTAATTTTATCAAGTACTCACTCAACTACTACATCGTTAACCTCATAGTATTTTTTGACTCACCTTTTAGTTATGCAGATTTATTCAAGTCCAACAGATAATACGTAATGGTGCAGCATATTTATATGATCATTTTAATTACGGATTAGTTATATTGATACACTAAATTTTTACTACACACTCGTTTATCAAGAGCTATTCCGCATAAGAAGCGTTGCATCAAAGATTAAGTTATTTTGGGTCACTTCATTTCAATGCATTTGCATTGAGAAAGTTTGAGTAATCAAGTCACTATGATTTTAGAGGGTACAGGCATCATGACATAGGGTCCTCAATGCTTCCCACTAATCACTCAATAACTTGCGATTTGTAGTTTTTAAACAAAGTTGCGCAATATTACTTTTCTTGATACCGATTTCGTCCGGTCCAATTGGAAAATGTATAACGATGTGGTATATTTTATGATCAGTTTTTACTATGCAGTGATTTACCAAGGGTATTTTCGACTAAAATTTTTTCAAGCTTATCCTGTGCATTTTGAGCCATTCATGCAAAATTGAGATTTGCAAGCTCCTTAATCTAACTTCAAAAGAGACGGGTTTATTTGTCATATCCATCATAATGGACTTACAAAGTGATAGGTTTTGACAAGAAAAATATAGGGTCATCATTTTGACCTACCAAGTTAATTGTATCAACTACTCTCTCAACTACTACCTCTTTAACTCCACAGTAACTTTTTGAGTTACTTTCTATTATGCAATTTTACTCGGATCCAATATAACATTTGTAACGATGTAGTATATTTATATGATTATTTTAATTAGTAGACTAGTGAAAGATTATGACATCAACACATCACTTCATTGTCATTATATATATATATATATATATATATATATATATATAGAAAATATAGTAATATTGGTTATTAATGTATTTTAAGCACCAATAAAAAAATAAAAAATGGTTGTTCTGTGCTTTAGCTTTACTGTGAAAGGTAAGAACTTGGATACCTCAAAGGATGTGGGTTCAATTTCCAACAACAATAAGCCTTTTTTTTCTTACAGGAAGTGAGCGCCTACGCCCTCCCTCATTCGCAAGGAAACTATTTCCGGCTAAACAAATAAGAGATAGTTGGAAAATTGAGTTATTTTGGGTCACTTCAATATTAATGCATTTGCATAGTTTTAAATTATGACAACAAGTCACTACGATTTTATTGGGTAGGCATCACGAAATGGGCTCATCAATACTTCTAACTACTCACCCAACGATTTTCGATTTCAAGTCACAGTATTTTAAAGTTGAATTTCATTTTGCCGATATTGTTTGATTCCAATAGAAAGCACGTAATGAAGTGACCCATATTTTTTTATCATCTTTACTTTGAAATCATTTAGCAAGTGGCATTCTGTTTCAAAAATTTTTGTGGTCATAAGGTGTATTTTGAGTCATTCGTGCGAGAGTGAGTTTCGCAACACGAAGCCTCAAGATTAAGATTACAGTGGCGGATCTAGGATTTAAGGATAATCAGTGCTTACAACATTTTTAAACTGACAAAAAATAAAAAATTCACCTCAATGAGGTTCGAACATGGGCATTCCTACTAGTGGAGAAACTTAAAGTCAACCTAAATGCCAATGCACCTAACCAGCTTTTGTTGTAGTGGGTGCGTTTATATATTATATGCCTATTTTCATAATTTTTCTATGTAATTTTACTTAATCCACATCAAATTTAGTGGGTGCCAGAGTACCACACAAAATGAACGTAGGTTCGATCCTAACTCAGAAGAGATAGTTGGAAGATTGAGTTATTTTGGGTCACTTCAATATTAATGCAGTTGACTAGTTAAAATTATGATAAGTAATTGTGATTTTATAGGTTAGACATCATGAAATAGGCTCCTTCATACTTCCAACTACTCACTCAAAGATTTACGATTTCAAGTCATGATATTTCTAAAAGTTAAATTTAATTGTGCTGATATCATTCTATTCCAATAGAAAATATGTAACAAAGTGACCCGTCCTTTTATATCATCTTTAATACCAAGTCATTTAGAAAGTTGCAATCTGTTTCAAATATTTCAGAGGTCATAAGGTGTATTTTGAGTCATTCGTGCGAGATTGAGTTTCCCAACATGAGGCCTCTTGATTAAGATTGCAGTAGCAGACCCAGGATTTAAGGATAGTGGGTGCTTACAAAATTTTTAAACTGACAAAAAATAAAAATTCACCTCAATGAGGTTCGAACATGGGCATTCCTACTAGAGGAGAAACTTAAAGTCAACCTAAATGCAAATACACCCAACGAGCTTGTGTTGTAGTGGGTGCTTTTATATATTTTATACCTGTTTGGTAAGTTTTATATGTAATTTTACCTATTCTGTGTCGTGTTTAGTGGCCAAGTGGGTGCCGGAGCACTACACAAAATAGACGTAGGTACGGACCTGACTAAGAAGAGATAGTTGGAAGATTGAGTTGTTTTGGATCACTTCAATATTAATGCAGTTGAATAATTAAAATTATGACAACAAGCAATTGTGATTTTATAGTTTAGACATCATGAAATAGGCTCCTCCATACTTCCAACTACTCTCTCAAAGATCTGCGATTTTAAGTCACGGTATTTTTAAAGGTTAAATTTAATTGTCCCGATATCATTCCATTCCAATAGAAAAGACGTAACAAAGTGACCCATCTTTTTATATCATCTTTGCTACGAAATCATTTAGAAAGATGCATTCCGTTTCAAATATTTCAAATAGAAAATACATAATGAAAAGTCCCGAATTATTTTTATATAACATCCAATTACATGATTTATTATGTTTAACAACTACAGTTGCAATACTTTATCAATTATAGATCTCAATAATACTGTGTGATTCATATATTTGCTGGCAAACCTATGCACAAACCACACGAAAGAAGCATATTTACTAACTCTAATAAATCTACACCCATTGAAATGGTTGTAAATGCATTACCAACTCATGATCCATCTATATATGTGTGTTCAATATCACTTACCACAACATGTATTTATAGTCCTCAAATAATAACAAAAGAAAATTAATTCGCAAAATGGACAGAACACCCGTTAGAGGATCAAATATTCTAGGGGGTTGCGATTCCCCTGATGTGCCAGAGAAACTTTATGAAGAACGCAAAGGGAAATGCGAAGTACTTGAGGATGAGCTGACTGAACTCATTAAGTGTTTGTTCACATGGAAAAGATTTGTGTATGTTGAAAAGCTATTGCTTAACGAACAAGGCCCCTTTACTAAATCTTTTGACATCTATCAGAAGATAGTTCATGAATTCCGCCTTTCTCACTCCCTTAGAAGAGACACCAATGCTGCTGAACCACAGCAGTCAGGTGGGGCCAATCAAGGTGAGGTAAGCGATGCTACTTTATAAACCAGACAAACAAAGAGGGCCTGTTCTAGGGTTCTACTGCTTTAGGTAGTTAATCCTCCTCATGTCGTGTCTTTTGAAGTATAACGAATCTAAGTTTTTCTATTGAAATATTAATGCAATTTGCAATCTCCTTACTGATGCTAATATTGGGAAAAATAAATGATTTTTAATTACTAATGCCCGTAAGAGATTACAAAATATATTATCCAAATGTCTGGGCTTTCGTATTTAAAATACATGAAAATCAAATAAGATAGACATACTTAAAACAATGTTAGGTTATCTTCTCATTTAGTTGCTACTGTTAGACCTAATCCCCCAGCAAACTTTTCAGTTTCAACGTTTTTAATTTCAAAGTAAGAAAGATTTATCAAGTGAGTGGATGCATACATACCCTATTTTGAATATGTTTGTTATAACATAAAGTTGAGCATTGAACTTTCATAAATACTCCTTAATTCAGGGCTTAAATCCTATTGTACCGAACCTATCCCATTAGGCTTATTACGTTTAAATTACAAAAAATGATTAGTACTATATCAAAGACATTTGCTAACATTTAAGTTGTTTCTCTTAAAATAACAAAATAAAAAATATAATAATTTCATAAACTAAAACCAAATACATCATTACGACATTCATTCAAAACCCAACACATAATAGTAACAAAAAAAAAGGAAATGCCTTTGTAGTAATTTTTGTAAGATTAACGAGTAGCATGCAAAGAGAAGGTTTCAACTACACAGAATCGGTACTGCTTAAGTTGAAGGACGAAGAAAGTTATCTTGATTCTTGCAATAGCGATCAAATATTTCCTTTCGTATCACCTCAAGCCTCTCCTCCATAGCATTTACCCAAATCATCTTGAACTCTAAACATTCCTGCAACCTTCTCATTTGTTCAACTAGGTTATTCATTCTTTTGAATAGTTGTTTGGTATCACTTGGAATGCCATTGGAACTTTCTTCAGTAGGCTGGACGTAAATACAAAAAATAATTGGTAGGGTTAAACATACATGAAAAAAATAATAGGATTACAACAATGGATGGTAGTTTCAAGTCATACCTTCATATCTTCAACAATTGCAACTACTATAAATTTCTTATTTTAATTGATATGTTTATCTATAGGATTCCTATATGGTCACACGATGTAAATAAAGGGGAAAGATGTTAACTATCAATGTTGAAATTAATGTGCACGCCCAACCAATTGGTAGATTGTCTTGAGAAGTCAAATATTACTTTACAACTTAAAATTAACTTTTACTGGAAAGTAAAAGTTTACACACCAGATCAAATTTAAGTTACCTAACGTAACTTTAATGTTATAACTTTTCCCTCATTAGGTACTCTTTCATAAAATTTCAATCCTCCACGCTAAATATTAACTGTCTTAATATTCATTTGGCCTTTTGCATTAAAATAAAGGGGAACAATTTCATTCCGCTGTTAAAAAATAAAATATAAAAATTATATAACAACACGAACAAGAGCTATGGGTAGTTTAGGGTCCGATACGTAGGTTCCGTCGAGGTTGGATAAGTGAGATTTTTCAAGGAGTGTGACAAAATAATCTGATTTGGGGTTGAAAATTGTTCAAAGTCATTTTCAAAATTTCAATACTACACTCATCTTAAAATAACTCAAACGTTAGCATTAAATGGAGGGAAACAGTTTCATTCCGTTGTTCCAAATAAAATAATAAATATTAATTGACATGAAATAAACAAAACCCTTGTATAAATATGGACAACCATAGAAGCAACTTTCATTATAAAAGTAAAAAACCTATAAAACATGTCACATATTCCTATAATTTCCAACATTTAAAGCTCGCCAAAAATGTCTTCCAACCCATCGGCCTCTTCCAACGTCTGAGTCTCCTCCAATCCTAAAAAATTAAGAGGAACTTCGCCTACTTCTTCATTGTAAATCAGCTTCATGATGTAAAAATAGAGATTGATGCCTTAACTCGATGCATAGAGAGTTTTTAGCGTAAGCAGGATGCCATGATCAAGATCATTGGAAAAGTATTAGACAGAATTATGATGCCGCCTCCAAGATCCTCCCTTCCAACTCCAAGCTCCTCCGCTGCACCCCATCCGCTAGAGAGAAAATAGAAATTTTTGTAATGAAAACATTAATGTTTTAATGTTATTTTAACTTTGTACTCTTAATGAAATGTATCATTATGTTCCAGCTTTATTGACTGATTACATAATATAAATAGCCGATAAGTTATTTATCCCATCCATAGAAGAAGATCATGTAACTTTAAATATAAATATTGACAAAAATGAAAATGAAAATCAAATGTTTCAAAATGGCATGAATTCAAAACTCAACACATAATTAATAAATTGAACAAATTAATGTTTTGTTTTGCCCAAGCACGCCTAACCAATGATATTACAAAAAAAATTTTTGTTATACCAATAGTCGTGTACAGTGACTACTAAGAGGAAAAAAATGAAGAGTCATTCAATTATAAATGTCTGATGAAGACCATCAAAGATATGTCCAACTCGCTGGGAACAAATATTTGAATTATCAATAAATTAACTAGAGCAAATTGCTTAAATTTTCTAACGTATTTTATTCCAAAAGTTTTTCCTTATTAGTAATCCTTTAAAATAACGACAAAGAGTAACTACACAAAAGAATAACAATTATTAACTAAAAAATTTGAGTTTTTTATTTCGATTTATTGAAGGTTGAAAGTTGAAAATTGTTCAAAGGTGAGATATTTTTGACCTTCCAACTACATTCCTTGAAAATATAATAATTTCTTAAATGCTATGACTATTGGAACATTTACAACATTTATTAGCTTAACATTCACTTGTTTTCAAACCATTATATGCCTTTCTATTTAATCAGTGAATATGAGATCATTTAAATAATAACAAAACAAGAATTGATACTTAAATGAGCTGCCAAGAAAATAATACTGCAACTTCCAATCTCGGAGCCCCTTTCACCACCAAACATTTTTCTTCTCCCCATAACCAACTTTTGTCGTTTTGTTCTCAGATGACTGAGGTCAGAAAATAGGCTGATGTTTTGAGTATAGGTATGGAGAGTTTTGGCCGCAAGAAGGAGCTTCTTATAAGTTATATAGAAACAGTGGTGGATAAAATAATGAAGGCACCTCAACCAGCCTTCCTCCCACGAATGCCATCAAACAGATAATTGGCAACTTTCTTTGTTCCTATGTTTTTACTATTTTTATATTACAATATTAGTCTTTACAGACAGCCTTTTCTTTCAACGTTACGTAGTATTATTATTTTAATTTTTACTGATATGTAAGTGCTATTGAAATATTCTCAATTATGCTAATAATTCGAAAATAAAAGTATTTTTAATACTGCCCGCAAGAGATTAGGTAATAAAACTTTAAACTAACTAGGCTTTGCTAAATACTTACATAAAAGTAAAATAAAATAGACTTGCTTAAACATATGTGGTTTAGTGATGAAAAGCATTGAACTAGGTAACTTCATGCTTAGAGACTATTTTTAATTTTAATTTGTTTGCTATACTATATATTTGGCCAGCCATCTTTAGAATTTTGGTTGTATTGCATTTCATTTTTATGGGTTATCCTTCTTTCTTTAGGATTTAATGCCTACCAGGCCTAAGAAATCAATCACACTACGTTGAATGCATTGTGATGCCAATAAATGTCTACATTGATTGCTAGGAACATATTAGATGAGTCATTTTATTAAAGACTCATTTAAATGTGACATGGAGTAGTTACAGCTGACTAAGGACATAACCTTAGATAGGAAGATATGGAGGAAAAGTATTAGGATAGAGGGCTAAGGGTGTGGATGAGTCATAGGCAATATTTAGGTGCACTTTAGTGTCGTTTATTTGGCAATGTACAAGTTTTTTGTGGATGTCGTACCTATGTTATTTTATCATGTCCTATGCTTTTGGTGCTATTTTATGCTGCTTTTATCTTGTGCTCGAGGTCTATCGGAAATAGCCTTTCTACTTCTTTAGAGGTAGTGGTATGGACTGCGTACACGCTACCCTCCCCAGACCCCACTATGTGGGAATATACTGGGTTTGTTGTTGTTGTTGTATTCTATTAAAGATTCATCAGTGAAAATCAGCAACAATACACAATTTTCAGTTAACGTGTGTGGATCATCGTAACATAATATGGGTCAAGACATGTGCCTTTTATCGGCCTCCCAATCATATATGACGATCAGTAGCTTTTTGTGATTCGGATAAATATCAGGATATAAAATAGTAGAGAACAAAAATTATGATCAACAGATAAACACGCATAGATGAATTGACTTTGACAATTGAAATAATATGAAATGTATCCTTCTAAGTAGGACTTTTACGCCCCTCTTCGCCTTCAACCTCCACTACCTCTATAGCCTCTACTACTATGTTACCTCCCATATTTCTGTTATCCGACTGGACATCAATGTTTGAGCCCTGCTCCTCAGCATTAGGATCACCATCATTATTACGAGATACCAGCTGTAATTCTAACTAATTAATTTGGGCCACAAATTTGGAGATAACGAAACGCGATCGAAGATCGATTTCCATATCTCTCCAACAAAAATATTTGCATTCCTGGGGGCTCTGCATTATTAATTAAATTTATTAGAATATGAAGTAGGAAGGGAAAAAAGTAAACACAAAAGCTGAGTTTAATTTGAACTTTTAGCAGACAACTTACAAAGTATAGAGGACAACCCAATACCGTCTTTCGATATTTCGAGCACCCTAATAAGTCTTCATCAGCATCACATAGTCATGGCCATACCTCGTCTTAAGGTCACGACATGAATCATTCTCATCCATACATACTTGTGATAAGTTTGAAATTTTTTTCCTCTTAGATATTACTACCTTTGCTTAACTTATTGAAGAACGAATATGAAGTTATTAAGCATAGAAAGAGAAAGAAGAGGCATGCATTGGAATTGAGCAGGAGAAGGAATTTGAAAAGTCTCCCCCAATTAGTTTGACGTGCATGTGAAAGGAATAGGGTAATAAATTAGGAGTATACGGGGAAGGAGCGAATATTAATATTTTGTTACAAGTTCAAATTCAAGTCACAAGTATATGGTTTGGTACTTAGAAATAATTTATAATTAGGTAAAATAAAGACTAAATATCTGCTACTATTTTTTGTTGTTCACCTTTGAATATCATATTGTCTATCATATAAATGTATGTTTCTAAATAACTATTGGTAGTTCTATTCTTTTCATATCTTTAATCCAAGTGTTCATTTTTTTTTACCATAGACCTTTAATGCTTCTTTACTTCTGTGTGTAGGTACCTATCAAAGTCGAAGGGGTTTGAAGATCCCAAATCAATAGAAATAATGATATGCAAGCTAGTAGACATATCGATAGTTAAATAATTCAAATCAATCAACTTTCGAATAAGTAAGAACCACTACGTCGGAATTAGAAAGGCAAAAAGTAGACAAATAAAGTTTGGTAAAAATATTTGTAGTGACATTTATTAAATATTATTGAACATTACAATAGTAGAACTAGTATCGCTCTCATGTCTCAAATTTATAGGTATCACATCGTGTTTCTTCATCCCATTGATCCTTGGCCACCTCTTAACGAACAGGTCATCTTTCACCAGTTGCCATGCAAACTCGAGAAAATTGAACCCTCACTGTAACTGCTTCCTCTTCCAAAACCACCCTTGTTTATGTTGTTCACCCGACAAAAATGGTAGTGATAAAAATAAGGTTTTTAATGATAGGACAATGTAAACAGAGTTGGTTTTCGAAAAAGAAGTAGCTACAGTGAGGGATTGGTTTGGAGGAGTTCGCATGGCGACTGAAGAAAGATGAGTTGTTCGTTAAGAGAAGTGACCAAGGATTAATGGGATGAAGAAAAATGATGTGATGCCTATAAATTAGAGACATAAGAATGATACTAGTTCTATTACTATAATGTTCAATAACATTCCATAAATGACACTACAAATATTTTTACCAAACTTTGTTTGTCTTCTTTTTGTCTTTCTAATTTTGACGTAGTGGTTCTCGTTTATTCGAAAGTTGATTGATTTGGATTATTTAACGATCTATTTGTCTACTAGCTTGCAAATCATTATTTCTGTTGATCTGGGATTTTCTAACCCTTTCGAATTTGATGGATAATAATAAGAATACCCTTGCCATTCAACTTATTACAAAAAAATTATAGACGATTGCAATGGTGGGGATTAACTTAATTAAGCAACCAAATTGATCATACTTTTGCCATCTATTACGATGTTTTAAAAAAAATTACAATAGCAGCAACATATTTCTTTCATGTATGATGCATGATGAGGCTAAAAATGTCATACACGAACAATAAAGTTGACTACGATTTGGTTGGTTAAATGTGATACTCCTATCTAAAGATAAGAGAGTCGTAGTATTAAACAACTTCAACACCTATTCCCAAAAGGTTAATAATAATACATAAATAGAGTAGTATTTATGTGGATCATACAACATCATAGGATCAAATACAATAAGAATTAAGAAAAGAAACGGCACATCGTACTGCAAAAACTCATGGACTGTAGGATGATTACTTACGTTTGTATCATCGCCTTTACCTCATCTACTACCACACACACCACCTCCTTTGCTTTCTCTATGACCCCATCTCCCACCACCACTCCTACCTTAACTTCTTTATCCCTCATCATATACATCATAGTATCTGGATCCCCATCTCCTAACATCTCCATAGAAGGCATTTTAATACAAAGATCTATTTTTATTGATCCAGGGCCTTCCACGTGAATGAACCTCCCTCGAATTTCTTACGAATGTTGCATCAGTATCGGAGTCCGAATCAGGAATGTTAGGGACAACCATGTCATCTTCCCAGTCTAAGTATTCTTTGAAATGATCTTTTAAAAAATTCTTTAGGTCCCTGCGTCTAACGGGACAGTCCAAAGCGATGTCGCAGTTTCTATAAAACTATTTTTTCATCGCATTGTACAGTCAGTACTCGTCTGTTATTATTGGGTACCCTTCTGGAAAGAATTTACTCAAGTGTGGGAGGACTATGTCTCTCCTCCAGCGGCGAAGTATATATCTATCGTGAAACAGGCAAATCTTTTTGAAAGTCATCATCCTCATAATATGGCAGCATGCAATCCCTTCACTTTTGAAGGTCTTGCAATTGCATTCAATATATTGATTGGCGGGATGGTACTCCACAATGAAGACAAAATTATTACCGTGATAATCACTTTGTATAAAATAATTTGTCATATTATATACCTCAACTCCCTCTACCACATCAAAATCAACATGTCTTTCAATTTCACAGTGAGGTAGCCTTGTAACATGAACCCTAAAGAAATCATAAATAGCGTGGGTATAGTGGCAATAAATCTATATATCCCTATTTAATGGGGCGATAAGTCGTACAAGTTGCTTTCTTTTGCTAGGTTGGCTCTCCATTTCCTTCTCATATTTAAACCTGAGGGCAACCTCATATTGCTCAACAAACTACTTTCGACCGCTGATGTAGCCATCAAAGAAGGTGTGCATTGTCTCACAGCTTTGCGTGGACATTATTCCATCCCAAAAAAAGTACTTGAGAAATATGGGAACCTATTTGGACCGCTCCGAATAGAGACTTCGAAACCAAATTTGTCAACCCATCTCGTACTCATCAATGAATGACTGCCATTTATCCTTAAATTTAGCAATTGTAATACTGTCAAAGATAATCGCTTTGAAGCGAGCCTTGGCATGATTATAATTCCTCACCCCCCTAAGCTTTGCAGGTAGCTTAGTAAAAATGTACCAAATGCAATACCTGTGGATAGTATTTGGAAGTACCTCATGAATGGCTGCCCTAATCTCTCACATTGGTCTGTGAGGATAGCCGTTAGAGGGTTTTCTTCCATAGCCACAAGCCAAGTTCTGAATACAAACACATATGTTTCGATTGATTGTGATGATTAACATCGATGAATAAAGCAAATGGCATGCTCTATTGATTTACGAGGTAGGTTGTATCGAAGCATATGATGTCGATGAAGTAACGGTAGGCAGTCTTGCAATGTGAGTACACCCACACAGCATTTCAAAGTCTCCCAGTATTATCGGAGTCTAAAAAATAACAAAAATCCTCATCCTTGGACTGTATTTCCAAAAAGAATCTGTTCAATATGGAAGCATCGCTGGAAAGTGTTCGGAGCCTCCGTTGCTGAAGAATGTAGTTACAAAAGTCCTTGGGAGTGCACGTCATTCTGTCGGGGCCTCCAGCTTCGACCTCCAAGAGTCTTATGCTCTTTGAAGGCCTTAGACCTGCAATGTCATGCGCTACTAGACTTCTCTTTAAAGTCCTGCTCAATTTCATGTGGTAGGGAAAAAAATGCAACAGTTCGGGTGACATGTATCGACCCGAGACTACCCCCTAGTCGTCACTTGGCGCTAGGAACCACAAGTGATCCCAAGCTAACCCATAAACCGGCATACTATTAAGAAACTTTATTATAACATAATAAATAGCTATTCTATTGTGCAGAAATATAATCATACTGAAAATCTAAAATAAATACAATACTGATAAAGCTTTACAATCTGACAAATCTGAAGGCAAAAATTGAAATTTGCATGAATGACTCTGACTGACATCTATGAAGCCTCTACTATACTGACTATAGATAGTTAGGACATGCCTCCAACTACCACAAATCAATACACATGGAAAATAAATAAATTGTACATGAACTAAAATTGTCTGGAGTTCCCGAAGTAGGAGAACTCATCACCTACTGGCTAAAATCTGCAACTGTCTGATCGTGATATGCGAGCTACACATAGTACCTACATTATGAAATAATGTAGCCACACAGACGTATATGTGGATTACTACTTCTGGCATGTACTGAGTATGTAGGGTTAAATACAATAAGTAAAACTGATTTTATACTTTATCTTAAAACATGCATGCTAAGTGTAAGTAGACTCACCAATAAGCTGGAATAAACTGAAAGCTGAAAACATCTTAATGCATGAGTGACAAACATAGTCTTATAAGATGGTGAATCTCTACAGTTAATTTCTGTAAAACTTTACTTTTATGATATAAGTAGAACTGAAGTTGGGATATGGTAAAACATGGATACTGTATGAATACTGGATCTGAAACTACATGATGGAGAATGACATAAATCGAGGATCTAAATATACATTCACATCGAGCACGAATGCATAAATATACTAACTTATCTGATTAACTAAATGACTTACAACTGAATACTAGTCATGTAAGACTGAACTGTACTTAGTCTAATAATTGGATTAAAACTGTAGAGTACTATGCATATGGGGTAAGGACTGACTGAGCAACAAGAGATAACTAAGCATGAATGTGTGTAAACTGTATTATCTGAGAATACAAGACCAAACATATAACATGATTCTGAAATAGTCTATGAACTAAAATACTGAAATTTGATAACTGATTAACTGATATTTGTATGCTATGGTCAAGCAACACTGAATCTGAATCACTGAACTGATTACTGGACTGAGACTGTAGGAGGTATCATCTAACCGACATGCCCCAATTTAAGCTTATTGAGGTCCAACCTTTAACCCCAGTTAGAAGGGTGTTAGTACAGCTTCATGTGTACTAACACTAGTTATGTGGATCCACTATACTGATGTACTATCCCGAAGGACTAAGGGTGTCAATCCTAAACTGATGGGTGACCCCTGTGAGGTAGCCAAGCCTAATCTGATGGGTGACTCCTCATATCCTATGCTGGCTATGTAGTTTTGGAGTTTAGGGACTGCTACTAACGACTCTGCCTATCTGACAGGGAAGCCGCCATCCCTGTCCTCGTTCGGTGCTAAATCTAACTCCCAACTGAAATACTAACTGGTGCATGCAATGTTAGATGATAACTGATAAGCTCAGGTCATGATATTATAAAAATAACAGTACATACGAATTCTGAGGAAATGATTAACGTGTAAGCTAAAGCTGATACTGGGACTGAAACTGAACTGAGCTAACTTAATTGGACTCACAACTGACCATATTACTGATTGAATGATATTTTCTATGGTATAACTGAAATCATTCGGTAGATTCTGGAAAACTAGACAACAGCTAAATTTTGGGTATTCATAACCCCCAGGACTTGATCGCAATAACAATAAGAACACATGAGAGCAATTGGAACCATAATAAGTATGCATTATTTGAAGGAACCCATCACTTGGGCATTTCATCAAACACATGGATATTAATACTTTAACATAGGAAAATTCATCAAAAACATGGGGTTCATGAACTTGAACATGGAAATATCTTAAATATAGGAGCATAGCATGATTACATAACTAAAATCATGAATTTAGGAATTCGCATGAAATTTGCTTGAAATAGGACATGGATGTTTCATTAAAACATGTAAAGTTCATAGCTTGACTGTAAGAATACCCTAAACATGGGTGAACAATAGAATTATATGGAAAAGTTCATAACTTGGGGATTCATCTTGGAATTGATGTAACATGATATGGGAATTTCATCAAACATGTGGAAGGCATTAATTTAAAACATGAGAATATTGATAAACATCATGAATTTAGGATCTATCATGGAATTTACTTGACTAAAGCATGAGAAATTCAAATTCATAGCAAGGGAAATTCAAAATCTTGCATGGGATTACACATGGGCTGAATTGCATTTAAAGATACCATGAAAACATGAAATTCTATTTTTCTTGAACATACAACATACCATAATCATAAAAATTCATTCTTTAATTTGAAAGAGAAGGGTTTTGGGCTACATGGGTGAAAGAGGACCCATGGATGAACTCCCACATACCTTAAAATATTAAATATTGAAGAAGAAACAACATCTTGAAATCTTTATTGAATTGGGATGCTTGATTCTTGATTGTTCTTGAAGAGGATTGATTAGGGTTTGTTTTTTAGAGTAAAATAGGATAATGGGGGCAAATAATGCCCTAATGGAGGCTTAAGATCGTGTATTTACGACCTGGATTAAGGCGGAAAAAGAACCCATTGCCCCTTATCCATTTAAAGCAAAAATTTGTAATCTGTATCCCGATTTTTCCCCTTACCGCGATGTGGTACCATCGCGACAGCTTACTACCTCACACTAAAATGGTTGTAACTTTTTGCTTGGGTATTGGATTAAGGCAAAATTGATATTATTGGAAATCTAATTTAATTATTTACAATTTGGTGGATCTTGAGCTGAAAAAATCCATGTATATCAAAAATTATACACATTTAAAGTAGACCTTTTTAGAATCGAACCCCAAAATTTGGACGAATCTAAGGTTCTTGGCTCACCTTGGCTCTAAGTGATTTCTAGGAACATTATTCACCTCAGAAGAACTTCACACACTAGGACAAAGGTCATGAAACATGTATTTCCAGTTATGGATCAAGAACATGGCAAATACGCCTTCACCGTGACGCGGTGGGATCGCGTAGTGCTACTGGAATTTGCTATTCAAAGGATGAGTGTGATTTTGTGGTTTGGCGCGATGCGAGCTTATCACGTTGAGCCACTGGAAATAGACGAGTGCAAAATAGAATATCGGCACAATACAGGCTTATCACGATGGTGCACTAGAAAATGACAAATGCCAATTCGACCCTCAATGCGATGCGGTGATGTCAACTTTGACATACCGTTTTGCCTAAAATGCTATAACTTCTAACCCGGATATCTAAATTGGGCGAATTTTATATCGTTGGAAAGCTGAATTAATTTTCTACGCAATGGAAAGTCTTAAATTGAAAAATTTTGAGCATTTTGTAAAATTTATAAAGAAATACTCGTGTACTAGGAGATAAATTGAGCTAGGGAAATACGGAGTGTTAAATTGGTCACAACGCACGAACCATCATTCAACACATGGCAGTTAACCCTAGCATTGCAATCCACCCATTTGATTTGATACCTAACTTTTGTTTTTTGATACTTATCACACACAAATGTCACATACTTTATTTGGCCAGCCAGGTTTTTTGCACTTTCTTAACAACTCCAAACTAGTCTAACGACTATGTTCTTTATAAAATGCGAATGTGAATTGTACACAACGAAAGGACATACATTTAACAGGGCCTGTCGTATATTGCTCGTCGGTGTAGTTATCATCATGCATTGTGCCTTCCTCTTCTTCAACACCATCGTCCCCATGATCAAAATCTTCATCGTCGGAAACGCTTAAATCTTCATCTTAAATCAATTAACGAGACCCATTCATCTCCTCATCGACCAAGTTTTGAAGAACTTTGTCGTCGGTGTCCAAATATCTATCTGGACCACCATCATAGCCACCATGTAAATCTTCATTACCGTGTAAACTATCACAGTCCTCCAACCCCAAAATATCATTTAATGTAGCTCTTAATTGGCTACTCGAGTCATTATGATCCATTATGCCACAATTATATGATAAAGGATAGAAAAATTAATGACAAAGTAGAATGAAAAATAGTTATGAGAATTTAAAAGAGCAAAGTAAAATGAATAGTGAAGAGAAAATCTAAAAGAGGAAAGTCAAAGAGTATAGAAGAATTTATAAAAAAAAAATCAAAGTGGTTTTGTGTTTTTGGAGGGAAGATTGGGCAGTTTTGGAGCCAAAGGGTACTCAGGCCATTTCACCAAATTCGAGTCCTTCGAGTCACAAACCCCCGAGTCATTTAGTAGAACTCTTTTTTTTCTTTGGTCAAAAGTTCATAAATATTTTAAAATCTCTCACATTAACCTTAAATATAACTACATACAAGAATTTGAGATTGATGAACAGACAAACAACTTTACTTAATGAGGGAGGTGGAGTTGGGATGAAAATGACCTACCGAGTTTAAGAAAATCAAGAAGACTTTTAAATCTTGTGGTCTTAAATTAAAGTTGTGTCAAATGTACCAAAATACCCTTTAATCTTGTAGTCTTAAACATGCCATGTGGAAAGTTGAAATTAAAGTATTGGCAAAAAGGGAAAGGGTCATTCTTTTTTAAACGGTCTAAAAAGGAAAGTAGATCATTCTTTTTGAAATGGAGGGAGTAAAATATAAGAAAATTTTGTACTTTACTTATTCAAATATATGTCTTTCAATTTAACTGCTAGAAATGCAATTTTGGTTTCTGATATTGAACTCCAAAATCAAAAGTTGCATTACTATATGTTGTTTCATACAAATGATGAAAGGGGAAGGGGTTGGTCAGTGGGAGAATGTCACTTAGGGGCCGCTTGTACACTCTATTGTGTATTGAGGTGTGTATTACTAATACCTTAAAATTTATGGTATTAGCAATGCAATGAATCCAATGCATGCATTAATATGATTAAAGACACTATGATCCCTTAAAAAGTTTTTCGCATCCTTTCCAACATATATATAAAGGGTATTTTGGGAAAAAAATAATTCAGAAATTATATTTTAATACATCAAACCAAAAACTGCATAAGAAAAATACAAGCATAGTTAACACAAGTATTACTAATATACCATATTTTGCATTATTCTTATACACCCTGCCAAACGACCCCTAAGTGACATCCTTCCACCCACCAAACCCCTTCCCCTTAACCATCCCACCCCTGTCATCCCTGAGACCCCATACCCCACTTCTTCTCATCTCTATAGTTTTTTGTTATATTAGATATAATTACTTTAGATAATATTTTTGGCTTACCAAAAGCAAAAAAGAAAAAAAGTTACTTTCTCCGTATAAAAAAAAACCTACTTTCATTTTTATTCCGTTTCAAAAGGAATGACTCTTTTCCCTTTTTGCTAATATTTTAATTTCAACTTTACATGTGGCATGCTTAAGACCACAAAATTGAAGGATATTTTGGTACATTTGACAAAACTTTAATTTAGGACCACAAGAATCAAATATCTTGTTTGCTTTTTTAAACTCTAAGTTAAGTCAAATTAGGTCATTCTTTTCTAAACAAAGGTAGTATTTATCAAAAAAATATTTTTCATGCAATATGTCCTGCTTAGTACCACGCACACCCTCAATGAGCTCCGGGACGATTGGCAATAATTAGGCTCATTTCCAAAGATTTTCTTCAACCAATTCATATCCATAGATTTTATTGTTGGGACCCCTTCAAATTATGGACTTCTATTCGAATTCACATGTTCTTATCGCCGTAACTGCCATTGAGGCAACTCTAGTTTTTAGAGCGAGATTATTGTTATAAAATTACTTATTTGAGAAATATATTTATAAAATAGTCTTTTAGAAAAAAAAAATTAAAAAAAATAATTTTTGTTTGATAAATTTATTTGAAAAGTATTTTTTATGAACATATTGTGTTTGGATAATTTTTTTTAAGAAATGATTTTTTGAGATAAATGACCCAAAAAAACATGTCAATAGACTTTCACTACTAAAATTAATTTATAAAAAATATTATTTTAAATATTTATTATAATTTTTAATTAAAATTTTATTTTTTTAATTAAAAAGTACGTGCTTTAAAATTTTCAATCAATATTTATATACATAAATATATTAAAAATATTAAATAATAGCATATTATTTAGATAATTTAAATATTACTTTAAAACATCAAACAAAAATAATATAAAAATTATTTCATAAATTAAATCACTACATATGAAAAAATTAACAACGAAAATAATTAGTCCTTCATACATCACAAAAATTCTCACCGATTTCGTCCGTAATTTTATCATGCAATGTCTCTATAGTAGTAGAAGATTTGTCTTGTATTTCTGAAGGTATACCAGAAGACCCATCTTTTTCTTCGATCTCTGTGATGATGTCTTCATTAACATAATAGTTAAAGCTTTTATCAGTAGTAGAGCGTTGCCGTATGAAATTATGTATAGCCATATAGTAGTTATAACAAAATGAACTTGAGTGTCGAACTTAAAAAATGACATTGAGCATAGGAGAGCTAACCTATTTTTTCAAACTGATGTCAAAATATAATCTTGTAACGTGATTTATCTGTCATTTGTAATTATTAATAATAAAAAAGTTATATATTCTTCGGTTGTTATCATCAATGATATTTTCAAATTTATTTTAAAAAATGTGTGAAAATAAAATAATAACATATAAATCATAAATAAAATGAAGAATTATGATGTAAATATGAATTATAAAATTTTAAAATCAAACTTTTAAAATATGTTAATTAATTAATAAGGGATATGTGTGTGTGCGTGCGCACCTGAGAAATAGGAATATTTTTGTCATGTAAAAAGTAATTTTTTGCTTTTCCTTTTTTTTGAAAAAAAAAAGAAGTAGAAACTTTCTGCTTATTTTTAGAAGTAGAAAAACCGCTTCTACTTCTTTTTAAAAGTAATTTTAGAAGTTTACCAAATATCTTTTTTTCCCCAAAAAATATTTTTTTTCTCAAAATAAATGTTTTCTTAGGAAAATAAGCAATCACAAATAGGAAATAAGCAATCCCAAACATGTCGTTGAATGGAAGTTCTATTCACAACAAGTATAATAACAATACTGTTGTTTTGGATACACAATCTATATGTTTGTATAAACACTTCAAATTATGTTCAAGACAATTTCAAGAACACCTATGAAGTTTTTAACACATTCAACACAAGTTCATCAAGAACTATCAAAGAAGTATGTTATTTAAAAGAAACAAGATGAAGTAGAAAACAGAACCAAGTCCTCTAATTTTACGGAGTGTCCTTAAGGAATTAACTCTCCTCAAGTATTCGAGATTGCAAAATTTTTCCTCCCAGGATAAAATAGCTCACAATCAGAATGTAGCGGTACCTCAAACCTTCTGATTCTTCGAACACACTCAACGGTAGATGATCACACAAAGCTTTTAGAAGTAGAAGAGTGTTTTTAATGTAGAATTTTTCGTACTACCTGAGGAAAAAAGTTCAGGTATCAAATGCCCCTTCGGAAAGAAAGCAATGGTTCATAGAAGGGTGTATCACTTCGGAACAGTCATGTCTGTCCATTCTGAAACAGTATGTCTTTTCTGAGCAGTCACATCCGACCGAACAGTCACCTCTTTTTGAAACAGTGTGTCTTTTCCTCGAAAGATTGTGTTCCTTTTGAGGTGTTTTTCTACATGCCGTTTCTATGGAGAAAAAATATTTTCATTTTTTCTTGGATTTTCCGGATCACTTGTTTATCCAAGTTTCAAATAAACTTTGTCTAAAAAATTAATCTCATTGATCGATCATTTGACAAATCCAAATCCAACCAGACAGTCACCCTTTTTCGAAACAGTGTGTCTTTTTCTCGAAGGGTTGTGTTCCTTTTGAGGTGCGTTTTTCGGGTCACTCATTTATCCAAGTTTCAAATAAACTTTGTCTAAACAATTAATCTCATCAATCATTATCCAAATTCAAATCTGAAGCCGAGTCGAGCGAGCGACGGCGATGCGAGACTCATCTTGGTTTTTGCTTCACTATCCACTTAAAGGAGTGTTACTCAATAAAACCACATTGAAGTTGCTTTCTCTCACCAACGTGAGAGAAGTATACTTTCCTTGACTGAGAATACACTTTCCCTTCATTTTCCATTCACACCAATTGAACCCAACAACTACTACATTGTCCAATACACTCTAGGCAAGTTGCGCAAGTTTTTTTTTTTTTGGTGATAACTTTCCCGACTTTTTTGGTTAAAGTTGCGCAAGTTACTTACTTTAACCAACCATATGCAACAACATATCCACATTTATTTCCTAAAAATCATTCAATTAACTAACAACTCATTCAATTCAAAGGTACTTTCCCCGACAAATTCATCAAATTTTAAATGTGACAGGCTGCACACTGCTCCGAACACCAACAAGCAATGTTGCTTAATACAAGTACCGAGTAAGAGTCAATTTGGATTGACTTGTTTTAGGTGCTTTTAAATTAAAATTTATTTAAGCACTTTGTAGTGTTCTTAACCACACGTTTTATAGTTTTATAAAGAGTGAACCATCTAATACTCCTGAATTATGATCAAATTTGCTATGACACACTCCATATGATCAAATTTGCTATGACTCACTCTAATTTCACGATGATTCGATAATTCTTTGAACTTAATTTTAACGTATTTTTGTCACCCTTTTCTACTAACATGACACTTTTTGTCAACCTTTCTAACTAACATGACACCTTTAATATAAGCTCCATTTTAGGGAATAAAGATGCCACGTCAACACAAAAAAGTGACAAAAATATGCTAAAATCGAGTTTAGGAAGTAACAGGATCCTGTGAAGTTGAATGTGTCGTAACAATTTTAACCATAATTTGAGGGGTATTGGATACTTATCTCTTTTATAAATCAAAATAATAAAAATAAGTAAAAAGTGGTGAGTTAGAAATCTCAACGCTTGGCCAAACAAATTCTAACTCTAGTCCAAGATTCACTCCGTCTCTTATAAGTCAAGAGAGCCAATGACTGCAAATTCTCCCTCTCAGTGTATAAAGAACACAAAGCTAAATTATATTGCTCATTTAACGTGGCAATGAATAAATAAGTTAAAAAACAATAGTATTGTTTTATGAAAGCTGAAACTCAGTATTAAAGTTCAAACAGAATTAATTTACAAAAACAAATCAAACAAATAAGTTTTGCAAAAACTCTAAGCAGTCCTGCAAATTCTGAAATCATTTTGTTGATTCTTCATCACACTCACAGGAACAGTAACTTAAAACTAACTAATAATATCTCAAAGTAAAAAATCTAACCCGAATTCTAAAATCATCAGCAAAGCATTTATTAAATGGTCAATCAAAAAGTTAAATTTCCAATAGTACACAAAACCAACAAATCCAGTGAGTAAAAGAATCAAATAAATCCAAAGATATTTTTCGTACAAATCCCAAATACCACATATCGTATCATCACGATCTACCAATGCAGTAGAATTATATATATCTGTATAGCATATAATACTATATAAACTCTGATTGCATACGATGATATATAGAATCACTCAGAGAATTTCTCTCCTAGCATCATACCCGAACTGCGATCGTTGAATATTCTGTTGTCGCTTCTTGTACACCAATGCACCCAAACCTACAAAACAAACGGCGGCAATTACTCCCACTGCTATTCCAGCCTTCTTCCCACTGGTCATTCCACCACCAGCTGATTCCTTCGATTCCTCCGTACTCGCGTGGCTTATATCACTCGCAACGTCCGAATTCGGAGCCGGTGTTGGTGCGGGAGACGGTGACTCTTTTGAAGTAGCATTCACCGGTGATGGCGCAGGAGGGAAATCTGACAGCGGAGGCGCTGGAGGAGAAGTTAGATTTGATGAAGGTGATGGAGCCGGAGTCACTGATGGAGAAGGCACATCGGCGCCAGATTCCGGTGCTGGAGTTGGTGAACTTGCTGGTGCATCTGTACAGATACATTGTTGAACAAGCAACACACCAAAGAGAAACGTGAAGGATAACACTCGAACTGTCGCCATTGCTAACAAGTTAAACCTTCCTTTTCCGCCTGTCAACACACAAAAAAAGCTAAATCAAACGGACTACAACGCAAACCAAATGCAGATCTAAAGATCTACAGAGTGTTTTTCGTGGTGAAATTGAAGGCTTAAACACTGAAGTTATAAGAAAGGAGAGCAAAAGGTGTAGAGAGAGAGTGAATACCTGGGGGGAGTTTAGAGAGAGACAGCGGATATGGTGGTCCTGTTTTTGGATCTGAATTTGAAAGTTGCTTGCAGTAGGATAGAAGAAGAAAAGTTGCGTATTTTGGGTTAAATACTCTGCGACCATCAAAATTCAAATCTCATGACTTATCGCGTTTGGATTTTAGTTTTTCCTTAAAATGAAGCTCCTTTTGTTTTAAAAAGAATGTTTTTTTTTTTTAATTTATTTTATAAGAATGATCATTTTTTTTTTTTAACAATACTTTAATTTTAACTTTCCACATAACATGTTTAGGATCATAAGATTAAAGGATATTTTAGTACATTTGACATAACTTTAATTTAAGGCCACAAGATTCAAAAGTCTTCTTTATTTTCTTAAATTTTGTGTTAAGTCAAAGTAGGTCATTCTTTTTGAAACGGAGAGAGTAATTTTGGTCTGTATACTGATCACTATTTTGTTGGTTAAAAAATTGATAATTTTTTTTTGAATATATTTTTTAAAAAAATAAATTAAATAATTAATAAAATTTGAAACAAAAAATTTAGAAGGAAAAAGTGTAAAAAATCTGATGTTGGGGTGACATGTCATATGACATCCACCTCACTCAAATGTCACACAAAATGACTCTTACATTGCCGCAATGACAAGTGTTAAGAAAAAAAGGGTATATTAAATAACTTCGCTTAGTATAACGAGAAGCAAAGTTAGCCAATATATCAGGTGATGTTGGGTGTATTTATGCACTCTAGTGTTACTATTCTAGCTTGTTTAGTCTTGTTTTGAGTATAACTTGTGTGCTTAATATGTTAATTATGATAAAAAGAAGCATATAAGTGTTCAAGGACATGATTACAATGCTTAAAAGTGTTTTCTAACAAGTTTGTACTTAATTGAGTCATTTATAACTAGTTTTACTAGCTTGAGTTAGGTGTGTGTCTAGTTGGTTTCATTGAATTCTAGTAAGTTTAATGAGTTCCAAATGGTTTAAATAGGTGACTATATGTGGAACAACTTGTTGGTGATGTGCAAAGTTCAATTTGATTAAGCGTAGAGGTGGAACAGTAAGTTGAAGATCAACATGAACTAGCCTAGTCTTAGCTCTTATTTTGATTCATCGTAAGGAATATTTTGTTGTTATGATCTCTAATCAGTAGTGTATGATTATGTAGGAAGCTTTGTGATCTGAATATGGTGATATATTGATGATATAAAGGCTGAAAATCCATTAAAATACACTACAAAACAAGGGATGAAAGATTGGACGATAAAGACTTAACCAAAATTTAGATGGCAAGTTCCAGTGACTGCCCGCAATAAGCATGCGTTGCCCCATCCATTACGGTGCAATATAGCAGGCGCAACCCCCTCTATAGCGGTGCTCTATGTCAGGCTAAGCCTCTTGTGGAGCGGTGCAATATAGAAGGTGGCACCTCCTTTACTCTCATGCTCTAGAACGGGCGACGCCCTCTAATCCCAAATGGCAATTGCCTTCAACTATAAATACTTGACCTTAAACACTTTTGTTGGGTATCTTGGATGTCTTGGATAATTACGGAGGTTGCTGCAACTTTATTTTTAGTTTTTCATTCTTTACTAGCTCTTTTATTTTTGATCATTCATACAATTAATTGGATGATAATTATGACTAAGTGTTTCTAAGAACTCTTTTTCCGAGGTTGAAGCCAAGAACATGGGTACTATTATTTTGAATTGATTTCGTTTGATTTGCTTATCATTATTAGTTGTTTGTTCATTCTTGTTTTAACTATTTTAAGGATTGATCACCCTTAGAATATATCAATTGTTGACCTTGTGATCTCGAGAGAGGAAATAGGGAGATAGAACATGGGATGAACAAAGTATGGTTTGTATTCTTTTATGAAATAAGAAATTTAAATTAGCGTCTATGATAGGGATGTACCTAGAAGCCTTACTTGATTTACATGTAAGATGATAGCTTAAAGAACTTAATTGGATTATTATATTCTCGCTCAACAATGTATTTGTAATGTTCAAGTTAGGTAAACGATTAGAGGTCAAGAGATCATGATCATATGATTAACCCTACGAATCAACAAGCAAGATAAAAAAAATTAATGAAGGACGTTCAGTAACATAATATGATTGTTTGAAGTGCTTTAATCCTGGGCTTTTCTCCTATTGATTGTCTCAAGACTTTTATTTTATGCATTGTTTACTTTACCCTAGTTTACAAATATTCAAAACTCTCTTTTGGTTACTATCGCATCAGTTGAATCTAAATTGTGAACTGAATTCGAATAGTTGTTAGAACAAGTCCATATAGGATCGATATTCGGCTTTCTTGAAGGCCACTACATTACTGGATAGACCACGTACACTTACATGTGCTCTTGGGCGCTATCAAGTTTTTGGCGCCATTGCCGGGGACTTATAATTTTGCAACTATTTTATTTTTAGTTTTACATTTAGATTTCTTTGATATTTTTATGCTTGGCCTTGGTTTTGTATTTGTAGAAAACAGGTTTACAAAGTAGTAAGTTGGCAAAAGATCAGGACTTGGTTGAACCAAACTCAGAACTTGAGAAATTTTTCTATCAACGCAGGAGAGAAGCAATCCATATCCCTTAGATTTCACAAATCGAAGAGGATAAAAAAAATCCTGCTCCAATGGCTGAAGAACAAGCATCCCACAGGATACTTAGAGAAGTGTCAATCCCACTTCTAATAAATTTGACCTCCCCGTTTCAGAAGCCGGTAGTTAGAGGCAATTTTGAGCTCAAACTGAACATGGTACAACTTCTGATTAGCAGTGGATAGTTCACAGGGCTTTCACATAAAGATCCACAGGTCCATTTGCAAAATTTTCTGAAAATTAGTGACTCATTCATCCCAACGGTTGTGAATGAAGACTATGTGAGGATAATGTTGTTCCCTTTTTCACTGTTGTGGGAAGCAAAAAAGGGGTTAAATGCTGAGCCGACAAATTCAATCACATCATGGGACGACATGGCATAAAAATTCCTCATCCATTTCTTTTCACCTGTCAAGACTTCAAGACTTTGCAGTGAGATTGTGTGCTTCAAGCAGAAGCCAGATGAGAATCTATACCATGCTTGAGAGCATTTCAAGGCACTTTTTCGAGACTGTCCACACCATCAATAGTCCAATAAAGTATTGACTCATACTTTTCTAGAGTCTCTTGATCATAATACAAAAATATTGCTAGATTCAGCTGTAGGTGGTCAAGATCTTGAGATGACATATGATGAGCTGTATATTTTATTGAACCTCATAGCTCAAGGGAATCCCGAGTAGTATTCAGATTCTAGAAGTTCCACAAAAAGAATTGCAGGGGTATTGGAGGTTGACCAATTTAATGTCATATCTGCTCAGATCTCTGCATTGCAAAATCAAATAAGCAGTCTAAGGTTTGGAGTAGCACAACCTGCAACCACAGTCAATATAATCTATCAAACTACAGGTAGGTGTGAAGTTTGTGGTAATAGTGGCCATTCTGCAGATATGTGTGCTGAAAATTTATGATCGGTAATGTATATGGGTAATGTTCAAAAGCCTATTATGGTAAAACCTACAACATGAAGTGGCAAACTCAACCATCAATTCAGACATGGAATACCTTACAGCAACAGGCTCCACCAAATCAGTCAACTAATAATGCGGAGGAGATGATGAAATAACTTTTAGCTGGTCAAGGGCAAATGGTTGCGGACATGAAAAGATAATAGGTAGAATTATAGAATCAACAAGCGGCCACAAGAAGCTTAGATTTCAATTGGGGCAGTTACAACAGACACTGAATACCAAGACTCAAGGTGGTTTGCCAGAAGATACAAAAAATCCAAAACAAGTAATGGAAATCGCTTTGAGGAGTGATAAAGAGCTCAATGAAGAACCTCCAAAGGCAACTAAGGAGGAAAATGCAGATTTGACTCCCCCACATGTATCCAAAAAAGTTGCTAAAAATTTGAGGTAGTTTGAGTACTCGAAAGAAAAAATTATTACAGAAGTTGAGAAACAGATGCTGCAACTTTCTTTTCCTCGCAAGAAAAGAAACGAAAAGGGGGATGCATGTTTTAAGAAATTCTTTGACACGTTCAGAGAGCTTCATATTAACTTTTCTTTGTTAGATGTTTTGCAGGGTATGCCAAAGTACGCTAAGTACTTAAGGATATGGTTGGAAATAAGATAAAACTGCAGGATGTGGAGGCGGTAGCACTCACTGAGGAGTGTAGCTCTGTGGTAACACAGAATATTCCCAAGAAGTTAAGGACCCAGGGAAGCTCACTCTACCCATTCAGATTAGGAATAGTGAGGTGGTCTACGCCTTTCATGATTTATGGGCAAGTGTCAAATTGATGCCCCTATCTTTGTTTAATACGTTAGGCTTGGGTAAGCCTAGACCGAGCTCGGTGCTACTGCAGTTGGTAAACAAAAGCATAGCCAGTCCCAAAGGAGTGAAGAAGATGTCCTCATAAAGGTTGGTAAATTCATTATTCCTGCTGACTTTATTGTTCTAAATTTTCAGGCAGACAAACAAGTATCAATCATCTTGGGGCATTCATTCTAAGCAACAGGAGGAGCGTTAATTGATTCAAGCGAGGGTACGCTCACTATGAGGTTGGAGGATGACGAGCCAGTCTAAAGTATACAAACCGCTAAACACACTATCCTATTATAAAGATCTGTGCATGATTACTATTATTGAAGGGGATAAGTGTGGGGTGGTTATTCCGTCAAAAACATCTTCAGACATCCTCATTGAACACCCTAAGTCACAACCACCTAACCCCGACTGATGCAAGTGGATGAGCCTCAAAAGGTTAAAGTTCAAAATGTTGTTGACCTTGAGATTTCACACTCTAGAGGTCAGAAAAGAATAAAAAAATGCCTCCCAAAGGAAAGTAAAAGGATGAAGGAATTTGGTTAAGTTGAGTTGGGTTGTGCCGCGATACTAAATCAGGTGTTGCTTGGGAGGCAATCCAAGTTAAGTAGATGTGTTTTATTTTATATATATGTGTGTGTATGTGTGTGTGTGTGTGTATTTTTCTTCTTTAAAGTCAAACGATACAAACTTTTACCATCATTTTAAGATTTATTTTTTAATCAAATTAAAAAAGGAAAATTATAACTTATAGTACCTTCTATATAGTTATAGAATATCAAAATTTTAATTTTAAAAAATTAAATTGACCTAATCTAATTTAACTTTGAAACTTAGTTAAATTGACTCATGAAAAATAAAGAAGCATATAAGAAAGAATGGAAATAGTATTCAACTACATGTTGATAGGAATAAATTGGCATTTTTGACTTTACACGAAATTTAAGAAAGAAACAAAAGATTTTAAAAATTATGGCCTAAAATAAATCTTAAATATTTGTGTGACAATACTTTCTCCATTTCAAAATAAATGGTGTTTGTATCTTTTCATTTTGTTTCAAAATAATAGTGTTTCTTATGATAAAAAAAATAGATTGATGATGATCTTATAGTTTTACTTTTATTTAAGTTGAGACAATCTACAAAACAAATAAATAATTAAAGAGCTATCTTAACAAAAAGTATTTATCAAGGGTAAGTTTGTAAAAACATCTCTTATTTTGAATGGAGACATCATTAATGATAAACGAAAATGCTAAAAAGGAAAGAATGTCTGCAATAAGTCTGAATAGAGGTAATAAGATATAAATACCAACTAAATTAAGTGAGATAAACATAAGTGTATCCAATAACATAGTTATAAATTAGAAAAAAAGGAACTATATATTGAAAGATGTATAAATATTCTTGTGTCTCCGATTGGTTTTATCAAATTAAACATCGATGGAGTATGTTTTCCCACTACTAAACATGATAGCGTGACAAATGTGTTTTGACATGATATGGCTAACTGGATACTGCCATCCTTTTTTTTCTACTAAGGTTCTTCGTGCTGAATTGCTTGGTCTTTATTATGTTTTTTTCAGGCACAAAATCAAAATATAACAAGGTTTATTATTGAGACTGATTCATATGTATTAATTTCACTTTTAGTTAAACATTATTCAAAATATTTAATATGTTGGATTCAAATTAAAAGTGTGAATGAAAAATGGAGGGAATTAAGTGGAGGCAAAAATGAGATAACACTTAAAAATGAAAGTGTACTAAAAATTAAGAAAAGTCTACTAATTCTCCTACATTGGTGGGAGAATGAAACTTTCATGTGTTTATATTAAGAAACACAAACTCCACATGGTAAGTGAGGCAAGAACAAAGAGGTACCTCACTTCGTCGTCGTCGTTGCTTGGCTTTAGCTTTGGTTTTTGGATAAAATTTATTTGAAACTTGGGAAGTAATCCAGTCCGAAAATCCAAAGGAAAAAAATGCAACAGTTTTTCCACTCAATTAAAACGTGCATGCTTCTGCATGCAGAAACGATGAAAGTTGCTTCAAAGTGACACAACTGTTCGAGAAAATGACACACTATTTTGGGAAAAGAGATGACTGTTCAGATGGTTGTGACTGTTTAGAAAAAGACAACATGATTCTTTCTGAATGTTTCGAATAAACAATTGCCTCTTTTCTAAAGGAGCACTTCATGGCTATATAAACCTGCATTTTCCACAGGTTTAGTATGAAAATTTCTGCATAAGAAAAATATTCTCTTGCTTCTAAAAAATCCATATGATCATCTCCCGTTGAGTGAGTTTGAATAAAACCAAAACGTTTGAGGTACCACTACTTTTTGGTTGTTAAGCCATTTTATCCTGGGAGTAAAATTCCTCAACCTCGGGTACTTGAGGGATTTATTTCCTTAAGGACACTTCGTGAATTTGAATGACTTAACTTATTCTACTTTATCCCTTTTCTTTAAAATACTGATTAATAACTTCTATTGAAAGGTCATTTTTGATCTTGTGTTGAAGGTGTTAAAAACTTCATAAGTGTTCTTGAATTAATCTTGAACTAGTGTTGAAGTGTTTGAACTAACATACATATTTGTGTCCCCGAAACAACAATCTTAAGGAAATATACCGTAATTGTATTATTTTTGGTTTCTGGAGATTAAAGTTGTAGGCTTTCTACTCTGTTTGAACTTAACTAGTGATTTGAAGAAATAAAATCTTCATCACAAGTTAAAGGTTATTCTGTTAACGACTGGAAGACATAAAAAATTCATCGTTAAACTAGAAACAAGTATTGTTTATAAGTTACTACAAATTTGTAATCAGTATAATTTTATTCTAAAATTTGACTGTTTTTTTGTGACAGGAAAATGACTACAGAAGGTCATGTTGATGGTGTAATAAGTGTGCCAACAACTAATATTGCGATAACCAGTCACACAAATGCGCTACCCATTATGGCACTAGTAGAAAAGCCCCAAAAATTTTTTTGGAGTTGATTTTAAGAGGTGGTGGTAGAAGATATTCTTCTATCTGACGACCTTATATCTTCAAAGGTTTATTTCAGAAGATGCTCCAGAAGTGCCCGATGGAACTTTGGACCAGGAGCGATTCATTACAATAAAGGAATGGAAATATTCTGATTTCCTATGTAGGAATTACATACTAAGTGGCCTCCAAGATGACCTATAAAACGTCTACAACGTTATGAAGACATCTAAAGAATTGTGGAATATGCTGGAAAAAAATATAAGACTGAGGATGCGGGAACCAAGTTCTATATTGCATGATTTCTATAGTACAAAATGATCAACAATAAGACTGTCATTTCTAAAGTACAGGAGTTGCAAGTCATCATCCATTCGCTCTTTGCGGAAGATTTGGTTGTGAATGAGGCATTTCAAGTTGTTGCGATTATTGAGAAGTTGCCACCTTTGTGGAAATACTTTAAGAATTACTTGAAACATAAACGGAATGAGATGACAGTGGAAGACCTCATTGTGAGGTTGCGCACTGAGGATGAAAATAAAGCCACATAAAGGAGGTCTGAAGGAAATTTTGCAATGAATGGAGCTAACATTGTAGAAGAAGACCCTAACAACTTAAAGAAAAGGCAAAAAGCTGGACAATAAAGCAATCAACCTAAGAAGAAACTCAAAGTCAAATGCTTTAATTATGAAAATATTGGTTACAAAAATATAGATTGTCGTGCCTCAAAGAAAGGCAAAAAGAAGGACCAAGAAAATATGGCTGAATCCAAGGACGAAATGAACTATCTATGTGCTATGCTTTCAAAATTTAACTTGGTGGGAAATCCCTGGGAATGGTGGATGGATTCTAATGCCACTTGCCATGTTTGTGAAAATAAAGAGTTGTTTGCTGCGTTCGCTCCTACTCAAGGCAAAGAGAATATTTATATGGGAAACTCCGCAACTGCAAAAGTTGAAAGGACAAGAAAAGTATGCTTGATAATGACTTCAGGAAAAGTGTTGACTCTCAACAATATCCTGTATGTACTGGATTTAAGAAAGAACTTTATTTATGTATCACTTCTTGACAAAACGGATTCAAATATGTATGTGTTTTTGGAAAAAATGTAATTAGCAAAGAGGAAGTGTACATAGGAAAAGGCTATCTCATTGAGGGCCTCTATAAGATAAATGTAATAACTGTTGAAATCAATAAAAGTTCTGTTTCTTCTTTCTTGCTTGAGTCTAATTATTTGTGGTATTGTAACGCCCCGCAATCGGGTCCGGGAATGTCACACAATGCTTAAGGCTAAAAGTAGCCCCAAGCTAACCTTTTGAGCCTTCTACTTTATATATTAGCTTACTTAAAGATAAAAAGCATGAACTCAACACTATGACATCATAAAATGAGAAATATGAATAAAATACTTGGTCAGAACAAACTACAACCCAAAAAAAATCTCGAAGTGCTGATAATCTGATGACTAGTCTGACAAACCTCTACTACTCCAAACTAGACAACCATTGGGACAGGTCCCTAACTGACTCATACTCAACTGACAAGAATTAAACAACTACTTAATAAAACTGGAAGTTTGAGAATAACTGGTCC
>NC_061116.1:156974694-157123244 GCF_002878395.1 Capsicum annuum
CATACCAATATCCATCTCAAGAATTCAATAGGCAAGGAATGTTTTGATTCATCTAATAGCTAGGACACTTTTGAGTCCCTAATACTCATCAAGCTAGATCATGTACTACCAAATCATAAAATTTATTTCTAATGATCTTGAAATAGAGTTCTACTGGTAGTTGAAATTCTTGGGATATTACAATATCTCCCCCTTGAAAACATTCATCCTCGAATGTCATTAGTTAAGGTGTGAATGCAAAGAAACCAAGGATGCACAGTTGGAATAGTTCTCTGAATTAAATCTATGTTATTCTAAACTTTCGAGTATTTCTGAGAGTGCACAAATTTGCAACAAAATAGCTATATACCTGAATCTTTGGTTAGATAGGGGCTGAATTAAGAAAAAGTAATACCTTCGGCTTGCTCTGAACTTGTGAAGAAGAGGTGTGGGTACTTGGATCGCATATCTGCTTTGGCTTCCCAAGTAGCACCCTCAATTGATTGGTTCCGCCATAAAACCTTGACCAATGGAACTTCTTTGTTCCTTAGTCTATGGACTTGGTAATCTAGGATTTCAACTGGAACCTTATCAAATGAAAGGTTATTCTGAACATCTAAGCTATCTGAAGAAACAACAATGATAGAATCACCAATATGCTTCCTATGCATGGAAATATGGAAAATAGGATGAACAGCTGACAACTCTGCAGGCAACTCAACTTCAGAGGCTATGTTCCCAACACGGCTGAGAATTCTGTAAGGGCCAATGTAACGGGGACTAAGTTTCCCTTTTTCCCCAAATCTTTTCACCCATTTCATGGGCGAAATTTTCAGATACACCAAATCATTAACTTCGAACTCAAGGTCTTTTAGTCTCACATATGCATATGACTTCTGATGACTCTGAGCTGTATTTAACTTTTCTCTAATCAACTTCACCTTCTCCATTGCCTCAAATACTGTATCAGGTCCAACCAAAGTAGCTTTACCCATTTTGAACCAACCTATGGGTGATCTACATCTCCTACCATATAATGCCTCGAATGGTGCCATCTTGATACTAGCATGGTAACTATTGTTGTAAGCAAACTCTATCAACAGCAAATGCTCATCCCAACTACCTTTGAAATCAAGGGCACACACCCTCAACATGTCCTCCAAAGTTTGGATAGTTCTCTCAGCCTGACCATCTATCTGCGGATGAAAAGCGAAACTCATATGAACTTGGGTACCAAGACCCTTATGAAACGCTCTCCAGAACTGAAAAGTGAACTGAGTATCCCTATCATGATAGACAAGGGAACTCCATACAACCTGACCAACTCCCAAATATACAATCTAGCATAGTCCTCAGTTGTATAAGATGTGTGCACAGGCAAGAAATGCGCTGACTTAGTCAGCCTGTCGATAACAACCCTAATAGAATCATGATAGCTTCAAGAAAGAGGTAAGCCAGCCATAAAATCCATATTTATATCTTCCCATTTCCAAGTTAGGATACTAAACTCTTACATCACACCACCAGGTCTTTGGTGCTCAACCTTAACCTGTTGACATATTACACACTTTGCCATAAAATCAGATATATCCTTCTTCATACCACACCACCAATAGATTTCCCGCAAGTCGCAGTATATCTTGGTAGTGCTGGGATGAATAGAATACCACACACTATGTGCTTTAGCCATAATTCTCTGCCTCAAATCACCAACATCAGGAACGTATAATCTACCCTACAACCTCAATACCCCATCTCCTCTTTGAGAGAAAACCTCTACCTTTTGGTCCTTGACTGACTCCTTCAGTCTGACCAAGCTAGCATCTAAGTCTTGCTTCTTCTTCACTTCCGAAACCAAAGAGGATTCGGAACTAATTTGTACCAAAATATTTCCCTCAGTGGAATCAAGCAACTTAACACCCAGTCTAGCCAGACGATGCACATCACGAGCCAAATCTTTCTTTCCTTCTTCCATATGCAAAATACTACCCATAGATATCCTGCTAAGGGCATCTGCCACAACATTAGCCTTGCCTGGATGATTATCATATCATAGTCTTTTAATAATTCTAACCACCTTAGCTGCTTAAGATTCAACTCCTTCTGAGTCAACACATACTGCATGATTTTGTGATCAGTAAAAACATCAATATGCACACCATACAAATAATGTCTCCAGATTTTCAGAGCAAACACTACAACAGCCAACTCTAAGTCATGGGTTGGGTAATTCTTCTCATGAGGTTTTAACTGTCTAGAAGCATAGGCTTTAACTTTACCCCTCTGCATCAACACACAACCTAAACCAACTCTCAAAGCATCACAGTATACCACAAAAACGTCTACACCATCAGGAAAAGTCAACACAGGGGCGAAAGTGAGTTGAGTCTTCAACTCCTAAAAACTCTTCTCACAGGAATCCGACCAGAGGAACTTAACTTTCTTTTGGGTCAACCGAGTCATGGGAGATGCAATGGAAGAGAACCCTTCAACAAAATGGTGGTAATAACTAGCTAGACCTAAGAAACTTCTAATATCAGATGGAGAGATAGGCCTAGGCCAATTTTTTACAGCCTCTGTCTTTTGGAGATCAACTCTAATACCTTCAGCTGAAATAATATGACACAAAAAACACTACGGACCTTAGACAAAACTCACACTTACTAAATTTGGAGAACAACTTATGATCTCTAAGAGTTTGCAAGATGATTCTAAGATGGTCTGTGTGATCACCCTCACTTCAGGAATACACAAGGACGTCGTCAATAAATACAATGACGAACATATCAAGATATGGCTTAAACACTCATTTCATGAGGTCCATGAAAGCTGTTGGGGCATTAGTTAGCCCGAAAGACATGACTAGAAACTCAAAATGACCATAGCGGGTTTGGAAGGTTGTCTTTGGGATATCACACCCCCTTACTTTAATTGGGTGATAGCCAAATCTAAGGTCTATCCTAGAGAAATAACTCACACCTTGCAAATGATCAAACAAATCATCTATTCTCGGAAGAGGGTACTTGTTTTTTGTTGTGACCTTATTAAGATGATAATAGTCAATGCACATACGCAAAGAATCATCTTTCTTTCGCACAAAAAAGATAGGTGCGCCCCAAGAAGATACACTAGTCCTTATAAAACCTTCGTCTAAGAGATCTTTGAGTTATTCTTTCAACTCCTTAAGCTCTATAGGTGCTATACGATAGGGAGGAATGGAAATAGGCTGAGTGTCGAGAAGAAGATCGATCCCAAATTCTATCTCTCTATTGGGAGTTACCACTGGGAGATCTTTTGGAAAGATATCAGGAAACTCATTTATAATGTTGACTGAATGGATACTTGGGGTTTCAAACTTAGTGTCCTTAACTCTAACCAAGTGATAAAAATAATCCTTAGATATAAGTTTCCTAGCTTTGAGATAAGAAATAAAATGACTCTTGGGAGGTAATGAACCCCCTGACCACTCAAAAACTGGTTCATCAGGAAACTGAAATTTGACTACACGAGTACGATAATCTATAGACGCATAGCAGGAGTGAAACCAGTCCATACCCAAGATAACATCAAAATGAACCATCTCTAACTCTATCAAATTAGCAAGTGTGACTCTATGAAGGACTGTAATAGGATAATTCTTGTATACTTGCTTAGCAACAACAAACTCCCCTACTGGGATAGAAACTAGAATAGGCTCAGAAATACTTTCGAGACTCTTCTCAAACTTCACAGCAACAAATGGGGTCACATAAGAAAAACTTCACCCAGGGTCCAATAATATATATACATCAAAATAAAATACACGGAGCATACCAATAATAACATCGGGAGAGTCCTCCTGCTCATAACGGGAGGGTAGGGCATAGAACCTATTTTGGCGCTGACCGCTAGCAATACTAGAAGAAGCGCTCTGAAGAGGAGTTGGACAGGCTGCAGAAGCTGATGCACTAGTGGCCTGGGTCTGGGGCGGGGTATGTCTACTTCCCTGCCTGTCATATAGGCACTCTCTAAGCGTGTGGCCTATCTTGCCACATCCAAAACAACCACACTGTTCAGCCACACTCACCCGATGGGTCCTACCATACTTGGCATAAGGAGGGAAGTTGGGCTTACTGTTCACACTCTGCTAAGGTCTAGACATAGAAGAACTGTTTCCCTGCTCTGGCCTACCTTTAGGTGCTAGGGCACTAGTGGATGAAGGTGCTGGCATAGAAGAATGACTCTGGAACTGAGGGCGGTTCCCTCCCTAGGATCTAGCCTAACCGTACTCGTGTTGTTCAGACCTGGCTTTCTTATTACCTCTCACTCTACTCTTTTATTACCTCTCGCTCTATCTCTTTCCCTTATCTTATCCTTCTCTATTTGTTATGCATAGATCATCAGCCTAGACAAATCCATCTCCTTGTTCAACATAGTAGTGCGGCATTCTTTCAGTACTAAGCCCGATACACTTGTCACAAACTTTCTCATACCAGTTCGGGCGTCAGAGATCAAGTAAGGTACATATTTTGCTAGCTGATTGAAATTTAAGCAGTACTCCTTAATAGTCATAGAGCCCTGTCTCAATTTTATAAACTCTTCAATCTTTGCCTTTCTTAACTCCAAAGGAAAGAACCTATCCAAGAATACATCTTGGAATATCTGCTAGGTAATGGGAGCATCATCCTTCCTTCTACCCTTCCTCCAAGAAACCACCCAGTCATACACAATGTCTTTCAACCTGTAAGATACTACCTCCACACACTCTTTTTCAGACATACGCATTACCTGTGTGATCTTTCTTATCTCCTCAAGATATAATTGCAGGTCTTCCCCTGCCTTTGACCTATAAAACTCTGGCGAACTCATCCGCATAAAGTCATAAATTCTGGCAGCAGCTAAATCACCTCTCTGCTACTGAGGAGCTACGGCCTGATTAGCCTAGACAGTGACAGCTTGGGCCAGTGCCTGGAAGGATAGCCTGAATTTAGCGTGAGAGATATTTTCATTCAGAGGATCAATGGGCTGAGGTTGCTGATAGTTGTTATTTCTTTGAGCTCGGCGGGGAGGCATATTCTGAAATAAAAAAGCATGAATTAATAGCTAGCTGAGAGAGACAACTTGAGCATTATGGACTTGAGAGAAAGAAATGTCTTGTTCCTAAAATGTTTCATAGCCTCTTGCTCATAGATATGGTGCGCTACACACCAATGATCAAGATTATACTTAACGCGGCTTGTCAGACTCCCTAGGACTCTCTAAATCTTAGGCTCTAATACCAGGTTTGTAACGCCCCACAACCGGGTCCCGGAGCGTCAAATGGTACTTAAGGATACAAGTAGCCCTAAGCTAAACCTTTGAGCCTTCTACTTCATATATTAGCTTACTTAAAGATAAAAAGCATGAACTCAACACTGTGACATCATAAAATGAGAAACATAAATGAAATACTTGGTCTGAACAAACTACAACTCAAAAAAAATCTCAAAGTGCTGATAATTTGATGACTAGTTTGACAAACCTCCACTCCTCCTAACTAGAGAGCTATTGGGACAGGTCCCCTTTACTTCAAACTCAAGAATGTGGATTTCTATCTTAACTTACAATCAAAAGTCACTTCTTGATATTCTTTATAAATCGCTAACATCTTATTCTCAAACTCATGCTTTAATCATAAGGTTCAATTCACAATAATAGGACTTGAAATTCTCAAAACATGATATAGATGTTGAATTATGCAACTTAAGCCATAAATTGACAATTTAAAACATTAATATGCATAATAATATTACAACTCAAAGATTGGGTAAGACATAGTTTTATAAAACTCACAATATAATAACATGATATGAATTCTCCATGAATTTATGAAATACTTTACGAAAATATGTAACTTTTGGGAACAAGAACAAAAGGGCGTTCTTGTTCAAAACCACATACCTTAAACTTGGAGCTTTTGGATGACTTCAATAATTGGGGAATTTAAATATTCATGAATTATTGAATTCTCACAGTTGAATCTCTGGATAATTGGGTTTTTATGTTAAAACCCTAACCTTGTGGTTGAAGGTGTGCAGAGAATTTTGAGATGTTTAACTAAAGAAAAATAGAAGAAATACGTTCTCTGAGGGTTATAAGTCATGAGAAGTGCAGGAACAATACCAAAATACCCTTGAAAAAATGTCATTAAATTGCTGAAAAAAATTAGCTGACGACATTCGTGCCAAGTCAAACTTGTGAAAAGTCGTCATGAATGTCGTCACAAAAGGGTGCATTTTATGATTTTTGGCTTAAGGTTGACGACATTTTGTGACAAGCCGTCAAACTTGTGACAAGTCATCACAAAATGTCGTCACAAAATGTCAGATTTTGTTACTTTCTACTTATGGTGACGATATTTTGTGACAACCCGTCAGGCTTGTGACAAGTCGTCACAAAATGTCATCATAAAATTTCCATGCTGATACGCTGGAGTAAAATAGGCATAACTCTTTGCTCCATAACGAATTTTGGAGAAATTGGTATCGTTGGAAAGATAATTTAATTATCTATCTTTTGTTGGGTCATGAGCTCAGAAATTCATAGTATAACGAGAGATATGCTCATTTAAAGTTCACCATACTAATATCCATCTCAAGAATTCAATCGACAAGGAATGTTTTGATTCGTCTAATAGCTAGGACACTTTTGAGGCTCTAATACTCATCAAGCTAGATCATGTAGCTACCAAATCAATAACTTTATTTCTAACGAGCTTGAAATAGGGTTCTACTATTAGTTGAAATTCTCAGGGTATTACAGGCATGAACTATTAGGACATGTCAATTATAAAACTTTGCAAAAATTGATTAACTTGGAAGTATTGCTAAACTTTGAGTGCAATAAATTAAAATATCAAACGGGTGTTGAATTAAAGTATGCTAATCGTCCATATAATTCCATTAAAAGGAGTTCAAATCCCTTAGACTTAATACACACTAACATTTATGATATGAATTAAACACCATCTCATGGTGGGAAAAAGTATTTTATAACTTTTATTGATGATTGCACTAGATATTGTTATGACTATTTGCTAAATAGTAAAGATAAAGCAATAGATTTATTTAGGAAATATAAAACAAAAGTTGAAAATCAGTTTGAGAAAAAGATCAAAATAATAAGAAGTCATAGGGGTGGAAAATATTAATCTCCATATGAATAGAGAATGGATTTGTCAATCAAACTACGATTCTATAGTTTCCTCAATCTAATGGAATTGCGGAAAGGAAAAACTGAATATTAAAGGAAATAATGAATGCCTTACTAATTAGTTTAGGTTTACTGCAAAACTTATGGGGGAAAGCTATCCTTACAGCTAACCGAATACTTAATAGGGTGCTGCATAGTAAGAAACAATCAATTTCATATGAAAAATGGAAATAAAGAAAACCTAACTTGACATATTTCAAAGTATGGGGGTGTCGAGAGAAAGTTCAAGTTCCTATGTCTAAAAATGTAAAAATAGGACCTAAGATAGTGGGCTGCATGTTCATAGAATACGCTAAAAGTATTAAAGCATGTTGATTTTTGGTTCATAAATCTGAATATCCGAATATCACTAAAAATATGGTAATTAAATCAGATAATGTTGAATTATTTTAACACATTTATCCTTATAAAACTAGACATGAACAGTCTAGTGAAGGGTCTAAAGACCTTGAGATGAACCAAGTGAGGATGTACATAATGATCAGAATCCAAGATGTAGTACACATTAAAGAACGTCAACTTCATTTGGATCAGATTTTGTAATATTTCTCTTAGAAAATGAGACTCAAATATTTAAAATAGTGATGTCATCTTTAGACTTATCCTTTTGGAAGAAGGCAGTTAATATATTGAATCAATCTTAAGCAACCACATGTGGGAATTGGTTAATCTTTCTCCTGAAAATAAATCTTTAGATTCTTAATAGATCTTTAAAGGAAAAGTAAAAGCGGGTGGTACTTTTGACTAATACAAGGTAAGACTTGTAGTAAAAGTCTTTAAACAAAAAGAAGGCCTTGTTTACTTTGATACAGACTCACCAATAATAAGGATAATGTCAATTCATATGTTAATTGCCTTGGTGGTGGTATAAGGTCTTGAAATCCATCAAATGGATATGAAAATAACATTTCTAAATGGAGAATTTGATGAAGAAATTTACATGGAACAACCCGAGGGTTTTGTGGTTTCTGGTAAAGAAAAGAAGGTGGGAAAACTAGTTATGTCACTCTATGGACTAAAACAGTGGCATATGAAGTTTGTCCAAACTATGTTGAAAAATGAGTTCAAGATAAATGAATGTGATAAATGTGTTTATATTAAATACACTCCAAATCACAATGTCATTGTTTGTTTTTATGTGGATGATATGTTGATCATCAGTAGAGACATTTCTGACATAAATGCTGTGAAATAAATGCTTGAGTGTAAGTTTGATATAAAAGACCTTGGAGTTGCGGATGTGATCTTAGAAATAAGATTCCATAGAACTTTACAAGGGCTGACATTGACATAGTCTTATTACATCGAAAAGGTACTTGATAAATTTAAGTATTTGGAATTTGGTATTTCCAAGACTCCATTAGATGTGGCTTTGCACTTCAAAAGAATGAAGGTGAAAGTGACTCACAGTTAGAGTATGCAAGATTTTTGGGATTTTTAATGTATATAATGAATTATACACGAGCAGACATAGCCTGTGCTATTAGTAAGTTTAGTAGGTATACGAGTAATCCCAATAAAACTCATTGGATAGCAATGACAAGAGTTTTAGGGTATCTTAAATACACTCAAGACTATGCTTTGCATTATAATAAATATCCCACTGTACATGAAGAATATAGTTATAGAAATTGGATCACCGGATCGAATAAAGTAAAAGCAATGAGTGGATATACATGTACTATAGGTGGATGGGTAGTCTCTTGGAAATCGTCCAAATAGACATGTATTGCTCGCTCTACAATGGAATTAGAATTTATCGCATTAGATAAAGTTGGTGAAGAAGCAGAATGGCTCTAAAATTTCTTGGAAGATATTCCTTATTGGCCCAAACCATTTGCACCAGTATGTATACACTATGATAGTCAAGCGACAATAGGTAGGACAGGGAGTATGATGTACAACAGTAAATCTCATCACATAAGATGGAGACATAATATCATTAAAAAACTTCTCTCTCATGGAATTATCACTTTTGACTATGTGAATTCAAAGGATAATATATTGGATCCACTTACAAATAGCCTATCTAGAGAGAGAGTTGAGAGAACATCCAAGGGAATGGGTTTATGGCCTAGGACAAGTCAGCATGACGGTAACTCTACCTAGAAGATTAGAGATCCCAAGAGCTTGGTTCAAAGAGATCAAACAAAGTTGTGTCTGACCAATTCAACATTGTCAATAGACCCAACCCATTCTCATGATATAGACAATGTTTAGTAAATAAGGATAAGACTTATGGTGTGAAGTTTTTTAATGATTATCTAAATTTGGCAGATTTGACCAAATAGTTTAATCTATAGGATTGAACATTTATAAATCACCTATGTAAGGGTAAACTAGAAGACATTTCAAGGAGAGTGTTAGTAAAGGCCTATTCTTAAAGCTCTCATGAAACCAGGATGTGTTCATGGCTGAAACAAACAAAACTATGTGAACCATAAATGGTAAAAGACTAGTTGTGTGATATGTATTGTCTAGGTGTACCTTAAAACTCGATGTTCAAATATATCAAATATATCAATTGACCAAGTGCATACGATGCATATTCACTATGAAAAGTTCAAAGGAAAACCCACTTATCCATATTCAATAAGTCTTTGCTTGATGATCACATACTTGTCCTTAAAGTTTTACAAAGAATATCCATTCACCATTCATGTGGAGGATTATTGGGTTCAATTTAAAAGTGTGAATGGAAAAATGGAGGGAATTAAGTGGGGGAAAATGGGATAACACTTAAAAAGGAAAGTGTACTAAAAAATAAGAAAAGTCTACTAATTCTCCCATATTGGTGGGAGAATAAAACTTTCATGTGTTTATATAAAGAAACATAAACTCCAAATGATAAGTGAGGCAAGAACAAAAAGGTGCCTCGCGCCGTTGTCATCGTCCTTTGCTCAACTCGACTTTAGCTTCTGCTTTGAATTTGGATTTGTCAAATGATCGATCGATGAGATTAATCTTTTAGGACAAAATTTATTTGAAACTTAGGAAGTAATCTAGTTCAAAAATCCAAAGGAAAAAAATGCAACAATTTTTCCTCTCCATTAACGCGTGCATGCTTCTGCATGTAGAAACGTAAAAAGTTGCTTCAAAGTAACACAACTATTCGAGGAAATGACACACTAGTTTGGGAAAAGGGATGACTGTTCAGATGGTTGTGACTGTTCAAAAAAAGACACAATGATTCTTTCCAAATGTTCCAAATGAACCATTGCCTCCTTTCCTAAGGAGCACTTCATGGCTATATAAACCTGGATTTTTCCACAGGTTTAGTATGAAAGTTTCTGCATAATAAAAACATTTTTTTCTTTTAAAAAATTCGTGTGATCATCTTTCATTGAGTGAATTCGAAGAAAATCAGAACGTTTGAGGTACCACTACTTTCTGGTTATAAAGCCATTTAATCCTGGGAGGAAAACTACACAACCTCGGGTACTTGAGAAGAATTATTTCCTTAAGGACACTTCATAAATTCGAAGGACTTAGCTTATTCTGCTTTATCTCTTTTCTTTAAAATACTGATTAACACACTTCTATTAAAAGGTTATTTTTTATATTTTATTGAAGGTGTTAAGAACTTCATAAGTGTTCTTGAATTAATCTTGAACCAGTGTTGAGGTGTTTTAACTAACATACAGATTTATTTCCTCGAAACAACATAATATTGCTTAATGATTGGAAGGATTTCTTGACTAAATTATTGAATTATCAGCTCTGTCATTGCCTCGTTCTACCAACTATGTGGCGGTTTGACTTTCAAAACATGCAAAACAGTTAGCCTGTGATGCAGATTATTGTCCTAGGACATATCTAACTGTGATGCAGATTATTGTCCTAGGACATATCTCTCCCCTCTCATTTCTTATGTGTAGAACTACCTACTTAATTAACACAAGAGATTTGTTTCTGTTCATAGTGTGTCAGGTTTTCGTTATTTGTGGTGTTTACAACTTCATTTGTTTCCCATATATATATACACACGACTTGTTTTAACAAAAAAAACTTATGACTTCTTTCAGAAAAATGAAAAAAGGCAATTTTCTTGACGCATAAGCAACTAGGATGAGTGGAATTCTTTTGAATTATAATAGAAAATCCAGATAATAAGGTCAATCGGTAACTGCATACTCTATTTGTTAATATTAAGTATGATTTTTTATGTAGGACAACCAAAAGTGAATTATTATACAAACCTTTTTGCTCATTGGACTAAAGATCTCGATATATTTAATTAGCTCGATAATTAGTGTTTACCTAAGAAAGTATAGTTAAATTTTTATATGAGGTTAAAAGCTCATATCCTAGTTTAACCTTGTTTAAGATTAGTTTTTGAGTTATTTTTACATCAAACAAAGATAAACATTAGTCAAAAAAATATGAAGGTTTAGGAGTCAATATAAAGAAAACAAATCTAGCATCCCCAAGCCTTGAGGGTGTTTTGAGCTTTGGGTCCAATTGCCGAGGAATACAATTCTTCTTTAGAAAATAAAGAATGAATGAGCTAAAAGTAATGCTTCTTTTCTATTGCTTTCATATACCCCCTCAAGAATGAGGGAGAATACTCTTTATATATTACTCAAACCATATCATTATTGATTAATCATTTATAATACATGACAACATATAGTTAAACTAATCACAAAGAGATGACATATTTTATCTGAAATACCCTACTTTCTGGACCTTAGAAAATTTTTTGGAATTCTGATCTCTGGACCTAATACAACTCATACGTACGATCCATTTGTTGGGGTATGGTTGCTATGGTCCAGTCGTATACTGAATAGTATTAGTTGGTAAGATGGATTTTGGTTACTAAAACAGATACGACTTAGGGGTATGATTCGTATTGGTAGTTATGAATCATTTGGTTCCTTAAATTAATCATAGACTTGGTTACTTATGTTGTATTTAAGTACAAGTGGCTCACCATGAGCCTTAATCCAGGGTACAAATCGTACCAGAGACTCGTATGGTAGACAGTGTTCAATCTTTCTGCTATTTTATTTTGCCTGGGATATGGGTCATGGATACGGATCATAGGCTAGAGTTATGACTTTTTTAGATAATTTGAATACTGGACAGTGTTTGATCCAAGGGTTGAGTTCAGGATCTAAGTGATGGATACCGATCGTATTGGGAGGGTATGATTCGTAAGGGTTAGTCGTATCCTTATGATGGGATTTTGGTGCAACTTAAGTGGGGGTATTTTAAATATTTCCCCACTTGTCCTAATAGGGTCCCATGACTTCTAACCTACTTGGGAGGTTATTTACCCTATCATTCTATTCATTAACACTTAGAAACTCTTTCTAAACACTGTAAAATTCTCTTAAAAGTTTTGGGCAAGGGAAATTAGAGTTTCAACTAAAGGATAAATTTGGGGCTTGTCTTGGTGATTTATTTCCGTCATCATCTTAGTTTAAGGCATGTTCTCTTCTATCATTATTAATACTAACTAAAGGCATGGATTTTATGAATGTTTTCATGATTTCATTAACTGTATAATTTTGGTTTTCAAATATGATTTGGGGGTTTTGATCTTAAATGGTTAGTTATGGTTTCCCATGGTTTTAATTATGCTTTTATATACATTAATGGTGGTTTTGGATAATTGTATAGCATGAAATGATTTATTGGTAATTGGAATTGGTTTTGGTCATATTATGCCCTCAATGTGTTTGACAAAATGCTTATAAAGATATGTTCATTGAATTGACTTCTTTTAATGGATCCCTTGCATGTTTAAAACTTGATAAAGGAATTATGTATGGTTTAAATGGTTTGGAATGGTAAATGTCTAATGGTTATGGTTGTGGGGAACATGAAAGTCTCCCAAATGGTTCGATATGGTAAATGGAAGGGCACTTGAAAGTCCCCTTAAACCTATAAATGGTTGGCTATGGATGATACTTGCAAGTAAGGGTTGGTATAAAACTACCAATATCCATGGCCTTGATTAATAAATGGATAGTAGTTTGGTTGCTTGGAAATTGGTTTTGATTGGGCAATAATGGTGGGAAGTGTAGTTAAGTCATGAAAGGTAGAGGTCCCCGGGGGACTAATACTAGAAACTCATATATGCCGATATAAGGTTGGTTTTGGTGACTGTGTGTACGATGTCATACTTTATATTAGGGATGTACTATTCATCCCATGGGATACTTCCCTGGTCGTATGGCTACACGTACTGGGGCCCTTTCAGTAGAGGAAGCTGAACCCATATAGCCCATGGGTAATTTAGGATGACAAAGCTATACAACCCAGGTAAAGGTTTTAAAGGCATACAAAACACGATCCCTTTTCCCGGTATGGTTATATATATATATGTACGGTTATGTGTATATGGAGGTTTTACTTGATTTTATCAATGGCATTATTTTATCCTTACCCTGAGATCATGCTAGCGGTCACTTATTAAACCCTTCTACTGGCAGATGTATACCCACGCTATACGGAAACCGACCATTCTACTCCTCCTACATTATTATTGACTCGGGAATAATATTTGGACAGAGTGGTGGGCTTTCATCCTTTCAAAAGGCATCATTTTATGCTATGGATATTTTAAGACATTTTGACTTTATTTTGGATATTGGTTTTGGCTATAGTTGGGGGAAGTCCTAACTGGATTTTATTACTCTTTTGGTTAGAGGCTTTATGGTACTTCTATGGGTTGGAATGAGAAGGATCAGTATTGGTATTGGCCTTGGCATTGGAATAAGCTGAAGGGCTGACATCATTGGACGATATTATTAGTTGTACCATTCTATTTTGTTTTAGGATTAATTATATTATGTTTTGGAACATCGTTGGTTAGGGCCTGATTTATCGCCTTTATTTTGGTATGGTTTGGTATGGTTAGATTATTGGTATGGGATGGTTGAACTCGATTGGGTCAATCACGATTGTGATCTATTCCCAAAGACTTTATGTGAGATTTACACTGTCTTGTTACATGCTTGAAATTTAGCCAACTCAGAGCAGGCAACTAGAGGTTGGGTTGGGTAATAAGGTTGGTCTTCGGTCCTAGATGGACTTGGGATACCTATTACGACAAGGCCCCAGGGCGGGTCATGTCTAGTTGGTATGAGAGCCTAGGTTCATAGTCAATTGGGAGTCCACAAAGCCGTGTCGAGTAGAGTCTTTTTTAGGGGTGTGTAGCGCACCTTACTCATAAAGAAGAGGACACAAGGTACTTAGGAATGTTCCCTTTCTTGGTATTCTATTCTCAAGCTTGGAGTCTCAATCCTAGGATCTTCTCTAATCTTTGTTTGTTCATTTTTCAGATCATGCCTCATAGATCTGGAACACCAGGAAATTCTTTTATCCTATCTGAGGGTAATGCTGAAGGGGTGCTTCCTACTCCTAGGGATCATCTTCGATCTCATATTCCTATCCCTGATAGTTTAGAAGTTCCACCGGTTGCTACTAATCCTCATCAAGGCGAGGTGACTAATGCAGAATTCCGTCAGTCTATTTATATTATTGCTAAATTGGTTGCTGCTCAGGGTAAGTGGGATGTGTCTGGTTCTTTATCTGCTGAGGCCAAAATGGTTGACCGATTTAAGAAGATGGGTCCTCTTACTTTTTCTAGAGTGAAGGTGGAGGAGGATCTACAAGGCTTCTTAGATGAGATAGAAAAGATGATTCAGGTGATACAGGCTACTAATATGGAAGGGGTAAAATTTGCAGCTTATCATCTCAAAGAGGTTACATATACGTGGTATGAAGAGTAGGATAGGGATAAAGGAGATGTGGAGAAGTCATCTTTATGGGATGCCTTCTCTGATAGTTTTTTTGATAGTTCTTTCCCTAAGAGTTAAGGGAAGCAATGATGGAGGAGTTTGTGAACCTCAAGCAAGAAAAAATGTCTGTTAAGGAATATGCCTTGAAGTTTCACCAATTGTCAAGGTATGCTCCTGATTTAGTAGCTGACATGCGGGATAGAATGAGGAAGTTCAATTCTGGGTTAAATCGAGATCTGATTTTGGAGAGCAAGACTGCGTTGCTAATTAAAGATATGGACATCTCTAGATTGACTATTCATATACAGTAGGTAGAGGATGAAAAGAGAAAGCAAGCAAAGTTTGGAGATAGGCAGGGTAAGAGGAGCAGGTTTTCTAACTATAGAGGTGCTCAGTCTCAGGGTAGTCGAGATAGTGGTAAATTGTAGAAGTAGAAGTGGGAGAGTTCTCTCCTTATCAGTAAGGTGACAAGCGTCATAATGGTGGTGACAATTCTCGAGCGCAGGGTGCCCAATATCAGGCAAGCAGAGGTCAGTTAGTTTCATTATGTCCTCCTTGTCAGTTATATGGTTGTCCGCATCGGGGTTATTACGATGAAGGAAAGGAAAAATGCTTCAATTATGGCCAGGCAGTCCCATCGGCTCAGGGATTGTCTGGTCAATAAGGTTGCTATGGGGTAAATAAAATTCTTGTGGCTTCATCTTCTGCTCATGCACCTGGTAGTGTTGCATCTACTTCTTTTACTGCTCCTGGTTCTAGTGTTAGTCAAAATAGGTTGTAAGCTTTAGCGTACCGATCGAAATTTGAGGCATCACCTGATTTTCTTACTGGTATGTTACAACTTTTCTCTTGTGATGTATATTATTTCCTTGATTCGGGGTCCACTCTCTCCTATATGACTCCATATGTGTCTGTATCTTTTGGTTTTGATTCAAAAGTTATTATGGAACATTTTTCTATTTCTACCCAAGTAGGTGACTCGATTATTGCTAAGAGAGTCTATAAGGAGTGCGGTATCTGTTGCTGGAAAGCAGACCATGGTAGATATGTTTGAGTTGGATATGGTAGATTTTGATGTTATTCTGGCTATAGACTGGTTACACTCTTGTTATGCATCGTTGGATTGTTAGACCCATAAGGTTATCTTTAGGTTCCCATGTGAACCTATTATAGAATAGGAGGGCATTTCTCTAGCTCCTAGGGAGAGGTTTATTTCTTACCTTAGAGCTCAGAGGTTAATCTCTAAAGGGTGTCTTTATCATATGGTCCGGGTTAAAGATTCTAACTCAAAAGGTCTTTTTTCAGTTAGTTTTAGTAGTTAATGAGTTTCCAGAGGTTTTTTTGGATGATCTTCCTGGTGTTTCTCCAAATATGAAAATAGATTTGGTATTGTCTTGGTTTCGGACACTTATCTGACTTCTATTCCTCCGAATAGAATGGCTCTAGCGGAGTTAAGAAAACTAAGGAGCAACTTAAGGATCTTCTAGATAAGGGGTTTATTCATCCTAGTGTATCTTCTTGAGGTGCACCGGTGTTGTTTGTGCACAAGAAGGATGGTTCCCTTCAGATATGCATTGACTATAAGTAGTTAAATAAGGTGACAGTTAAGAAAAAGTATCTTCTTTTAAGGATAGATGATTAGTTTGACTAGTAGCAAGGTTCCAAATTCTTTTCTAAGATAGATCTTCGATTTGGGTTCCATCAGCTAAAGATTACTGAGGCGGATATCCCTAAGACAACTTTTCGTACTCAGTATGGGCACTTTGAGTTTTTGGTAATATCATTTGGTTTGATTAATGCTCCGGTGATATTTATTGATCTGATGAATAGATTTTTCATCAATATTTAGATATCTTCATTATTGTGTTTATTGATGACATTTTGGTTTATTCGAAAATCAAGGTGGATTATCTAATCACCTTCGTGTGGTGTTGAGAACTTTAAAGAAACAATAGTTGTATGTCAGTTCTCCAAGTTTGAGTTTTGGTTAAATGCTGTAACTTTCTTGGTTCATATTATTTCTAGTAAAGAGATTATGGTGGATCCGCAGAAGGTTATTATGGTGAAGAAGTGGCCTAGACCCACGACTCCATCCAATATTCAAAGCTTCTTGGGTTCAGTCGGGGATTATAGGTGATTTGTGGAAAGCTTTTCATTGATAACTTTTCCTCTGACTAAGTTAACTCAGAAGAAGGTTAAGTTTTCTTTGTCAGATGCTTATGAAGGGAGTTTTGAGAAGTTGAAGAATAAGCTAACTTTGTCTCTAATTTTGACTTTGCCAGAAGGCAATGATGGGTCCGTGGTTTGTTGTAATGCATCTCGGGTAGGTCTTATTTATGTGTTGCTGCAACATGGAAAGGTGATTGCCTATGCTTCTAGGCAGTTGAAGGTACATGAGAAGAAATATCCTACTCATGACTTGGAGCTGTTGGCGGTTGTGTTTGCTTTAAAAATATGGTAGCATTATTTGTATGGTGTTCATGCCGATATCTTTTCTAATCATAAAAATCTACAGTATGTGTTCACCCAGAAAGAGCTTAATCTCATACAGAGGAGATGCCTTAAGCTTTTTAAGGATTATGATATGAGTCTTCACTATCACCCACGTAAGGCTAATGTGATTGTTAATGCTCTTAGTAGGTTATGCATGGGGAGTTTGGATCATGTAGACGAAGGGAAATAGGAATTAGTGAAGGATATTTACCGCTTGGATAATCTTAGAATTCTCTACTTGGACTCCAAGAATGGTGGTGTGGTGGTTCAATAAATAGTCTAATTATCTTTTGGTACCAAGAGTAAGGAGAAACAAGTGCTAGATCCTATATTGATGAAAATCAAGAGTGATGTTGGTGGGTCAAAGGTAACGGTGTTTGAAATCTGTGGTGATGGTACTTTACGGTACCAAAGGAGGTTGTGTGTTCCTGATGTTGACGGGTTGTGACAAAGGATTTTGGCTAAGGTACATGAGTCGTGCTATGTTGTTCTGCCCGACTCGATTAAGATGTATCATAATCTCAAGGATATCTATTATTGGAATGACATAAAGAGGGATGTGGCTAATTTCGTGGCCAAGTGCATAGTGTATCAATAGGTTAAGGTTGAGCATATGAAGCCAGGAGGGTTGTGTCAAGAAATTGATTTGCCCGAATGGAAGTGGGAAATGATCAATTGGACTTTGTTATCAGTCTTTCTCGATCTCAGAGTTAATATGATTTGATTTGGGTCATCATGGATAGGATGACTAAGTCTGCACACTTTTTGCCAGTGTAAACTGCCTTCTCGGTTGAGGATTATATTAAGTTGTATCTTCAGGAGATTGCAAAGATGCATGGGGTGCCTATTTTAATTATTTTTTATCGTGGCACACAGTTTATGTCTCACTTCTAGTGGTCTTTTCAGAGAGGTTTGGGGACCAAGGTGAGTCTGAGTACTACTTTTCATCCGTAGGTGGATAGGCAAACGGAGAGAACTATTCAGACATTGGAGGATATTCTTCGGTCCTGTGTGATTTTTTATGGTGGTAATTAGGTTGAGCATCTACCTTTGGTGGAGTTTGCTTACAAAAATAGCTATCATTCTAGTATTGGTATGGCTCCTTTAGAGGCATTATATGGTGGGAGGTGCAGATCTCCTATTGGTTGGTCTGAGCTTGGTGAGGCAGACATGTTTGGTACTGACTTGGTCTACCAGGCTATGGAGTAGGTGAAGGTGATTTGGGGTAGGCTTAAGGCTGCCCAAAGTCTCTAAAAGTCCTATGCAGATGTTAGGCATAGAGACTTGGAGTTTGAGGTTAAGGATAAGGTTTACCTCATCGTATCTCCCATGAAGGGAGTAGTGCGGTTTAGCAAGAAGGGGAGGATCAGTCCCCGATATGTGGGTCCTTATGAGATTTTGCGAAGAGCTGGTAATACTGCTTATGAGCTGGATTTGCATTCTAGCTTAAGCTTGGTTCATCCGATATTTCATGTTTCCATGATGAAGAAGTGCATTGGTGATCTTTCTTCAGTTGTTCCTTTGGAAGGATTGGGTATCACTGATTTTTTTTCTTATGAAGAAGTCCTGGTTGAGATCCTGGATAGGCAAGTTCATCGGTTGTGGACTAAGGATGATGCTTTGGTTAAGGTTCTTTGGTGGAACCATAAGATGGAAGAAGCAACATGGGAAGCGGAAGAAGGAATGAAGTCAAAATATACGCATTTATTTTTTGCTCCGAGGATTCGTGCCTAAGGTATGTGTCTTCGACACATCTCTATTTTATGAGTTTGTCAAAGGAAAGATTAATATCTTTGCCTGTTTGTTTTCAAACTTTGTTAAAGATTGAGAACATGTTTGATAATATAATGCAAATGACTCTTGCGTGTAGTTACCCCTACCTTGTCCGTCATTCGGGGACAAATGTTCCTAGTGGGGGAGACTGAAACACCTTAGTTTCTAGACCTTAGAAAATTTCCAGGAGTTCTGATCTCTGGACCCTATATGACTCATGGTTATTGTAATACCCGAAATTTGTACCCCGAACGCTACACGATACTTATGACCCCGAAGGACAACAAGCTAATCTATGACTGATATCTGCTGTGAGCACTGAAACATGATATTGTAATAGATGCGGAAATAGGCTGAAATGCCATAAGGTTCAAAATCTGTAAATACCGATAAAGTGTATCAACTGAAATAACGATCTGTAAAGCTAAATACTGTCTGAAAACTAATCTGTAAAGCCTCTAAATGAATTGTCTGAAAGTGGAGTTGATGGGACAATCCCCCAACTAACTCCATCTACTAAAATACTAAGTCTACTAAAATAATGAAATAAAAGAATATCCTCGAATGATGAGGACTCACTACTAAGTCTGATATATTGGCTGAATCTGAATCTGTCTATGCGCGGTCAGGAACCTGAGTGTCCGAACCTATGATATGAGACATCATAGAGTAAAGAAAGAGTATGCGCAGTACGTGGAATGTACTGGTATGCTAGATGAGGTACGACTGAATGCAAGGGTTCATATGCATGAACTATAACTGACTGAATGATATTGAGTAACTGAACATGAGAATACATAGATAACTAAAACTAGTGTAAGTACTGAGTATTCAATCTATGCATATACATATATTTACCGTAACTGAGCTTTTCTGAAGCTAAGTACTTAATTTTGATAACTGAGTAACTGATAATATGAGTTACTGATACTGATTGACTATATCTGGCAGTCCTAATTCTATAGAACTGAACTGAGTTCTATTCTAAAGACTGAGAATGAAACTGTGGGAGGTAATCATCTATCAACCATGTCCCAAATAAGATAAGATAACTGAGTTGGGGTCCAATTTGTAACCCCAATTAGAAGGGTTTCAGTACTGTGCCACAATTAAAGACAACTGAAAAGATATCCTCATCTTCCAGGTACTCTAATGAGAATGATGGAACCCTCAAATGACAGGTTAAAACACCTCATCAACCCTCAACTGGCATGTTTGATGTCTCAACCTATGTTGGCTACGTAGTTCTGGAACGTAAGGATTACTTCTAAGGATCACACCCTCTACTGGTAGGTGAGCCCCTATCCTTGGGTTTACTCAGTGCTAAATCCTACTCCCAACTGAAAGACAATGAACTGAGTATACTAAACTGAACTAGACTAATACTGAGATTACTGAGTTTTCCTGAGTTCTGTAGCAGACTGAGTTCTACTAAGTTCTGTAACTGACTGAGAGTAGTACTAATCGTGATGTGATTGAGACTATTCTGTAACTGACACTGGATCTAGGTAAACAACTAAATTGTTGGGTATTAAATACCCCTAAGACTCAATAGCATAAAAAATAAAGCATATCATCATCTTGAATAACATAACAACGTTCACTTGTTCATAATTTATCCATAGACACATTTTATTAAACACTTGTAAGGCATTTACTTATACATGAATGGGGAATACATGCTATCATGTTATAATGACACTATTTAATTCACATAGGCATTTTATCAAATACATGGGAAGCATACTTGGTTCATTAAATCATGAATACTTAGGATTAACATGGATACAATAATCATCTTGCAATTTGAAGGGTTTATCATGAATATCATGTAAATCAACACATACTAGGATCAATTCTTGGAACTTGTAATTTAAACCATGGATTAAAACCCAACAATAACATGGACATGAATTCAATTCAACTAAATCATGAAAATTCATAAATACACATTCTTTGTATTTTTAAAAAGGGTTCTTGGGATCCGTGGATAACAAGGGTCCATGGATGAACATCTAACATACCTTAATTTGTGAGTTTCTTGAAGTTCTTGGTGAATTCTTGAGCTTTGTTCTTGGTTTTTGAAACTAGGGTTTTCCCCCTTTTTGAGAGAGAATGACTTAATTTTGAAAAAGTGAATAAATGATGAGATAATGGGTTATTTAGGGGTTAATTTTGTGTTTTAGACTGATTAGGGCCGTGGAAAAATACCCATTTACCCATGGGAACGTCTTAAAATTTCGTACTGAAAAAGTTGATTTTAGGCCCTGGCGCGATGCGCCATAATCACGTAGGGCCACTGGAAGTTGCCAACTGGGAATGTGGCTGCTGGCGCGATGCGGTGGTATCGCTTTGCCACCTTAGATGCGACCTGGAAGTTCACCGCGACGTGGTGGGATCGGGTTGGTACACTGGAAATTGATAAATGTGAAAATAATCTTTGGCGTGATGTGCCGGTATCGTGTTACATCACTTAAAACTGACAATTTCCATTTTGGCATACTCCGCGATGCACTACTAGTCTTAATGACTGTGTTTAACAGCTGAAACTTAAAATAGCCATAACTTCTTACCCGGTTATTAGATTTAGGCAAATTTTATATCATCGGAAAGATAATTGAATTTCCTATGCAATGGCAGGCTCTAAAATAAAAATAATACTGAGTATTTTCTAAAATTTTATCCTAGCTAACTCATGGACTGAGAGTTAATCTAAGCTCAGGAAATATGGAGTATTACAATATCTCCCCCTTGGGAACATTCATCCTCAAATGAGACTGACTAAGCTAAGAAACACAGATAGACTGAGTTGACACACTGAACATGAATATCCGATTCATGACTGGACTACTGACAACTGAGTTCGTATACAGAACATGCATATCTGATGCATAGAATACATGAATGAAGCTACTGATAAACTGAATTTTCATACTGAACATGCATATCTGATGCATGAGTACATGTCTGAACTGATTCGTGAATGCATAATTGAATATGCAACAAAAATGGATACTGAGCTTATAACTATATCTGAACATGGAACCGAGTAAAGCTAAGAAAGATTGTTATCTTAAGCTGGATCTGAATTTACAGAGAATAGGTGAGGATACTTGATCCGCATATCTGCTTCTGCTTCCCAATTAGCTCCCTCACGGACTAATTTCGCCAAAGAACTTTGACCAAGGGAAATTCTTTGTTCCTCAGTGTGTGAATCTAATGATAGAGCATCTGGACTGAAACATCTTCGAAAGAAAGATCATTCTGAATATTTACGTCCTCTAAAGGAACTATGACTGCTGGGTCACTAATGCATTTCTTTATCAAGGAGACATAGAATACTGGGTGCACTGAAGCTAAATCTGAAGGAAACTTGAGCTCATAAGCTACCTTTTTGAAATGACTGAGAATTCTATAAGGATCGACATATCGGGGACTGAGCTTTCTCTACTTGTCGAACCTCTTCACCCCCTCCATGGAAGAGATTTTGAAGAACATAAAATCACTGATCTCAAACTCGAGATTTTTTCTCCTTACATCCGCATAGGATTTCTCTCGGCTCTAGGCAGCCCGAAGTCTTTCTCTGATTGACTGAACCTTCTCTAAGGTGTCAAACACTAGATCAGGCCCTACTACTATGGCCTCACCTACTTCAAACCAACCGATTGGAGATCTGTACCTCCTACCATAGAGAACTTCAAATGAAACCATCTGAATACTGGAATGATAGTTGTTATTGTATGCGAACTCGATCAAAGGCAAGTGGTCATCCCAACTACCCTTAAAATCAACAACGCATGCTCTAAGAATATCTTCTAGAGTCTAAATGGTCCTTTCTGCTTGACCACCAGTCTTAGGGTGGAAGGCTGTACTGAGATGAACTTGGGTACCAAGACCCTTTTGGAATGCTTTCTAGAAATAAGAGGTAAACTGGGTGCCTCTATCTAAGATGGTGACACTAGGACTTTGTGTAACCTGACTAACTCTCTGATATAGAGTTTGGCATAGTCCTCGGGTAAATAGGAGGTATGGACTGGCAAGAAATGAGTTGATTCGGTCGTCTTGTCTACGATAACCCATATAGAATCATGCTGATGACGAGTACGAGGCAAACCCGTCACAAAGTCTATATTCACTTTTTCACATTTCCATGTAGGAATACTGGACTCCTGTATGGACCCACTAGGATTCTGGTGATCAATCTTAACTTACTGACATATAGAGCACTTAGCTACAAACTCTGTAATATCTCTGTTCATACCACTCCACTAATAGATCTCTAGCAAGTCGAGGTACATCTTAGTGGCCCCTGGATTAATAGAGTAACGCACACCATGCGCTTCTACGAGAATTTATTACCTCAAGTTGTCTACACCTGGCACATATAGCCAACCTTAGAAACACAAAACACCATCTCCCCTTAGGAGAAAACCTCCACTTTCTAATCTTTGACTAATTCTTTCAACTTAACTAGACTGGGATCTCTATCCTGCTTTTCCTTCACCTCAGAAACTAGAGAGGATTCAGAACTATTCTACACCCATACACTACCTTCTACTGAATCGACTAAGTGGACACCTGGTCCGGCAAGCTGATGAACTTCCTGAGTTAACTTCTTACCATCCTAAACATGAGCAACACTACCCATAGACAATCTACTGAGAGCATCAACCACTATATTGGCCTTTCCCGAATGATCCAGAATACTCATGTCATAATCTTTCAATAACTCTAGCCACCTTCTCTGGTGCAAATTCAAATATTTCTGAGAAAAGACATACTGAAGGCTCTTGAGATATGCGAACATATCAACATACATCTTTAAGGCAAATATTACAACTGCTAGCTCGAGGTCATGAGTAGGGTAATTATTCTTATGGGGCTTAAGCTATCTGAAGGCATAGGCTATGACCTTACCTCTCTGCATAAGGACACAACCCAGACCTACTCTAGATGCATCACAATACACAACAAACCCATCTGAACCATCTGGTAGAGTCAAAACTGGGGATGAGGTAAGTCGAGTCTTCAACTCCTAAAAACTCTTCTCGTAGGACTCTGACCACTGAAACTTGACTTTTTTTTGAGTCAATCTGGAAATGGGGGATGTAATAGAAGAAAACCCTTCAGCAAACCGACGATAAGAGCCAGCTAAACCTAAGAAACTCCTAATATCTGATGGAGAGATGGTTTTAGTCCAGTTTTTCACCACTCCGGTCTTTTGAGGATCAACTCTAATGCGATCACTGGAAACAATATGAATAAATAATGCTACTAACCTTATCCAAAATTCACACTTACTGAATTTGACGAACAATTGGTGAGTTCTAAGAGTCTGAAGTACGATTATGAGGTGATTTATATGATCATTCTTGCTACAGAAAAAGACAAGAATATCATCGATGAAGACTATAATGAACATGTCCAAGTACTGCTTGAACACATGGTTCATTAAGTCTATGAAAGCTGCTAGGAAATTAGTAAGATGAAAAGACAGGACTAGAAACTCAAAGTGACCATATCGAGTTTGGAAAGCTATTTTCTAAATATCACATTCTCTGACTCTGAGCTGATGATAGCCTGAACTGAGGTCTATATTAAAAAAGTAACTAGCACCCTGAAGTTTGTTAAACAAGTCATCAATTCTGGAAAGTGGGTACTTATTCCTGACTGTGACTTTGTTTAATTGATGGTATTTTATACACATTCTGAGAGAACCATCTTTCTTACACACGAATAAGATAAGTTTACCCCAATAGGAGACGCTAGGTCTGATGAATCCCTTATCTAGGAGATTTTTGAACTGTTCTTTTAACTCTTTGAGTTCTGCTGGTGCCATTTTGTATGGCGGAATAGATATGGGATGAATATCTGGAAGAAGGTCTATTTCGAAGTCAATTTTCCTTTTGGGAGAAACTCTAGGAAGATCTTCGAGAAATACATCTTAGAATTCATTTACTGCAGGAACTGACTCAAGGCTGGGAGTTTCTGAGCTAGAGACTTTGACTTGCATAAGATCATAGACACATCCTTTGGATATCATTTTTCTCACTCTAAGGTATGAAATTAACTTACCCTTAAGTGCTGTGGTACTACCTCTCTATTCAAGGACTGGTTCATTTGGAAACTGAAAATGAACAAATTTGTTTCTACAATCAACTAAGGCATAGCACAAATGAAGCCAATTGTAATACCCCGTACTTTTTTCTAGCTTGAAATTGTCTTAAGAATGGTAGAAGCTTTCCTTGAAAGATAAATCCACTTTTGTACACGTGGTATTTTAAGATTTTCAATTTTGTCATGTGGAAATTGAATTAGCTTTCCAACGATACCAATTTCGTCAAAACACGACATCGGAGGAGAAAGTTATGGCCAAAATATAGAATACAGTAAAACCTCCCAGATGTGACGGTGAGGCCAACGGACCGTCGGACTAGCGATGGACCGTCACCCACGACCGTCGCAGTAAGGTAGTGAGAACTACCTTCTACCTAGGAGTGATGGCCTAGGCCGATGGATCATCGGACTAGCAACGAACCATCGCTCAGGCCGTCGCAAGGAAAATAGTGAGGCTACTTTCTGGATAAGGTGCGACTGTCAGGTTGATGGACCGTCGAACTTGGGATGGACCATCGCCCAAGCCATCATAGAAAAAACAGTGAGACCCCATTCTACCTAGAAGCAACGGTCAGGGCCGATGGACTGTCAACTCCGTGACGGACCATCGCACCCACCATCACAGGTCTCATTCGGGGTTAAGGACAACAACTGTAGGAGCTATCATGTAACCAACATGCCCCAATATGAGCTTATTGGGATCCAACCTATAACCCTAGTTTGAAGCATATCTGTACTTTGCCACCGGTTTTAACACTGGCTGACGATATGATCCACTAAACTGGTGTCCCGAAGGACTAGGAAGTCAATCCTAAATTGGCGGTTGACCCGCTAGAGAGTGTCAGTCCAAAAATGGCGGGTGACCTCTTATAACCTACGCTGGTGACGTAGTTCTGGAACTTAGGGGTTGCTACTAAAGGTCATCGTTCTAAGCTGGTGGGTGAACCTTCATCCCTAGCTTTACTCAGTGCTAAATTCTACTCCCAACAAAACTGACACTGGTATTATTATAGGATTAACATGATATGGTACTATACTGATAAGTGCTCAACATGAACATAATGTTTTGAATATAGTAATAAAATTAGGCAAAATGACCTTCTAGACCCCTGTACTATGTCGGTTTTGTAAGTTGGATACTTTTACTTACATGTTTGTCATCTGGACCCTTTACCCCATTAAAAAAATAATATTTTGCACCCTTTGACCGTTGACCTTGCCTATGTGGCATTGAAATGGTGACTAGGACAAAGAGAGTGTAGCCAATCGCCTGAGGGTGCGAGTGGGGGTTAATTTTTGGCTAATTTTATATTAAAATAATTTTAAAAAAAAGGCAAAATGCTTTTTTGGACTCTTGTACTATGTCGGTTTTGTAAATTGAACACTTCTATTTACATGTTTGTCATCTGGACCCCTGAACCCACTAAAAAGCTATATTTTAAGCCCTTTGACCGTTGACTTTGCCTATGTGGCATTAAATGGATGACTAGGATAAGGAGAGTGTAGTCACTCGCCTGGGGTGTGAGTGGGGGTCAATTTTTGATCAATTTAATATTAAAATAATTAAAAAAATAATTCAAAAAGGGTTTTTTCCACTCCATATTTTTAATTTTAAAATATTTTTAAAATTTAAAAATAATAAATTTAAAAAAAAAAAAAAAACTTCCCACCCCACCCTTCACCCCCATCCAGCCCCGTGCCACCCTACCCCAGCACGTGGGGTGGGTTGGGGAAGGGCTGGACGGGTGTTGGGGTGACTTGGCACACGACACATGTGGCAGGTGACGTGGCACACATGGCAACTTATGTGACAGTTGATGTGGGAGAATGCTCTCCAAAAATGTGTTTAAAATGTTGCATTTTAGTGGGTGCAGGGCTTCAGATGACAAACATGTAAGTAGAAGTGTCCAACTTACAAAACTGACATAGTACAGGGGTCCAGAAGAGCATTTTGCCAAAAAAAAATTAAAATTAAAAAAAAATTAAAAAGGTCCTTTATTTCCCTCCGTTTTTTTTAATTTAAAAATATTATTAAAAATTTTAAAATAATTTAAAAATATTTTTAAAAAATTAAAAATAATTTCCAAATATTTTTAAAAAATTAAAAATAATTATTTTTTTAAAAAAATTTAAAAAATAAAAGTATTTTTCCCTCCCCACCCCACCCCGTCTCCACCCCCACACCCTACCTAGCCCCATCCCACCCCACCCTGAGCCTCCTCACCCCACCCAGCTAGTCTCTACCACCACACCCTACCCCCAGCCCTCTACCCCACCCCACCCCAGCCCCATGCCCACCCCCACACCTCACCAGCCCCTTGAAGCCCCTACCCACCCTACCCCCAGCCCCTTCCATCCCCCACACCCCACCCTATCACTCTTCCAACCCCCCAACCACCACATTCACTTTTTATTTTTTATTTTAATTTTCCTTGATTCAATTTTTTTCATTTTTTTACAATAAAAATTTAAATTTAAAATCATTTTTTTTTTGGGGATTAAAATTTAAATTTGAATTGAAAGTGAGTGATAGTGAATATTGAAAAAAATTAGTGAATTTCGCTTGAAAAAAATTAAATTTTTTGTTAATTTTTTAAAGATATTCAAATTTAAAAATTATGTTTGTATATATGAATTTATGGTCTGACTAACTTGTAACTTGAAAATAAAGACAAGTATAAACAGATAGGTATTGGGTTTTTATAACTCTTCAGCACTAAATGATTACTTTAAATACGATGATATCGTCAAAAACACTTGTAGGAAATCATAATTTAGAAGCCCAAAACATAATACATTTCATTAAATGAATAAAATACATGAATTTGAACCTGGAAATGAGTTAAACTTGAGAAGATAACATGTTCACATGATTTAATTTACAAATTGATAACTTAACATGGAATCAATTGAATATGACGTGGGTAATTGGAATTCAAAGCATGAAATAATCTAATTTACATGGGAACACATGTTGACATGACTTGAATTCAAATTACTAAGTGGATTAAATTCATACTTATCATGGATAGTGTCATAAAAGAGGGAAAATTTCACACTTAAATTAAAAGGGGATTTTTGGGTTCATTGGGTGGAAGAAACCCATAGATGAATACATCACATACCTTAATAGGTTGAATTCTTTGAAGAAAAGTTTGAACTTAGAGCTTGGATGCTTGAATTCTTGGAGGGAAGCTTGAATTTTGTTCTTGGGAAAATGAGGAAAGGGCTTACGTATGTTAGCTGATGAGTAACGGGAAAATAATACCCTTTTTGGGGCTTTAAGTCATTCCTTGGACGATTGGGATGATGGGGAATTGACTAAAATACCCCCTTAGACATTTGAACAAAATAGGAAAAATGTAGCCTCCACTGCATGAAGGCTATCACAGAGGCTAGCCTCCATGTCACGAACCCTATTGCGGACTCACAACCTTCGTATCACGGAAGCCAGTCTCTGCGATAGCTTTTGTGGAATGGCCCTATTGCGGAGGCTTGCTGCTTTTGTGGTCTAAAAATGCCCCAAACCTCTTTCAAAAATTCCAAAATTCATTGGGAAAACCCTTTAGCATCCTTAAACGTGTTTCAATTCAAAAATCACTGGTTCGTGTTCGAGAAGGCCAAAAATAAAATCCGTGGAATCTTGGTGTCTTGAAAATGGTTAAGTTTCCTATACTTCATGAAAATTTCATGCCTTAAGACCCCTTAAACATGCAGCCAAGAGCTGAGACGAGCTTAGAATCTTACAGGATATTACAATATCTCCTCCTTGGGATCATTTGTCCTCAAATAAAGCTGGTTAAGCTGAGATACTAAGATAACTGAGATCGTGTACTGAATTCTCACTACTAAAAAAGGCAAAAAGCAACAAACTGTGTCGCTTTAAAAAGCGACACTGTCCGTCGCATATTTTCACGGATTATTGTGCCAACTAATAAAAAAATTATTTATAATTTTTTTTAATAAATGCGACGGATAGCGTACAAATAATAATAATTAGTTGTTGAAAAGCGACGTAATCCATTGATTTTTAGATTTAATTTTTAATTTTATTTATTTTTATTAAAAGCGACGGAAAAAGTCACTATAATTTTTATTTTTTAAAATATTAATTCTAGAAAAGCGACGCTGTCCGTCGCAATTTGTAATTATTTTTAATTTTTTACAAAATGCGACAGATAGAGTCGCTTTTGTTAAAATTAAATAAAAATTAATATTTTAAAAAGCGACGTTGTCCGTCGCTTTTTATAAAAATAAAAAAAATAAAACGACGGACAACGTCGCTATAATTTTTATTTTTAAATATATTAATTCTAGAAAAGCGATGCAGTCTATCACAATTTTTAATTATTTTAATTTATTTTATTTTTACAAAAAGCGACGAACAGCGTCGCTTTTGTATAAAAATTAATTTTTTGAAAACCGAAGTTGTTCATTGCTTTTTTAATTTAATTTTTATTTATTTTTATTAAAAGCGACGAACAATGTCGCTACAATTTTTATTTTTAAAAATATTAATTCTAAAAAAGCGATGCTTTCCGTCGCAATTTATAATTATTTTTAATTTTTGTTCATTTATACAAAAAGAGACGAATAAAGTCGCTTTTTTAAAAAATAAATAAAAATTAATTTCTTGAAAAGCGACGTTGTCCATCATTTTTTAAATTAAATTTTCATTTTTGTTTATTTTTATTAAAAGCGTCGACCAACATCGCTATAATTTTTATTTTTTAAAATATTAATTCTATAAAAGCGATGCTGTCTGTCGCAATTTATAAATATTTTTATTTTTTTATATTTTAAAAAAAGCAACGGACAACGTCGCTTTTGTTAAAACTAAATAAAAATTAACTTTATGAAAACTACATTGTCCGTTGATATATGATATTTTTCATAAATAATTTTTATATTTAGAAAATTAAATGTATTCAATTATATATTGAATACATTGATATCATATGATTGATTGATCAAAAAAATAATATACTGTTGAAGTTATAATATAATAATATAAGCTAAATTAAACAATAATTTATCATTATGTATACAAAACGTTATATTACAAGGTAATTTACATGTGTATGTAATGTATCTAGTACATACTGTGAATTTTATAGTCAATCAACTATATATATTGAATACATTAATATCATACGATCAATTGATCAAGGTAATAATATATTGTTGAAGTTATAATATTATAATGTCAGCTAATAAATTAAGCGATAATTCATTATAGTAGAAATAAAATATATTGTATTACAAGGTAATATACTCGTGTATGTGATGTATATAGTACATATTACAAAATTGATAGTCAATCAAATATATATATATATATATATATATATATGTATGTATATATACGTTTCTCTCGTATAGTGATGTATATAGTAGTTAAAAGTTAGCTAATTGAATCTATATATCCAAATATTTTGAATAATATGTTAACATCATATGATCGAGGTAATAATACACTATTGAAATTATAATAATGAAGCTAATTAATCGACAATTCATCATATTAATACGTTGTATTAACGTAATCGAAATCTTCAATTCAATCTTTGTTAACCCAATTTCTAATCGTAATTTGACTCATCTCCTCAATTTTAATCTCAACCGTTCATCATATTTGATCAACGGTCAATATTAAAATCAATTTTCACTATTTTTTTCTTGAAATTAGGGGTGTGCATCGGTTGGTTCGTCTTGGTTTTGTATATTATCGATTTGATTTATTGGTTATCGATTTTTAAATAAGTTAAACCAATAATCAAATCAATAATGCATTTTTTATCGGTTTTTGATTTATTTATTTTTAGTCCTTAACGGTTTGATTTTCAGTTTAACCAATAAGAAAATATGCATAAAATAGAAATAGTAGCAACTAATTAACAAGAAAAAAAATACAAAATCTTAATTGCAACAAAAATTCTACATGATGTGTTTTATTTTACAAGAATCTTCAAGCTTGAATAAGTTTTCGAGAAGTTCCGCGTACACTGTACCCTCCACAGACCTAATTTGTGGGACTAAATTGATTTAATTGTGTTGACATCCAATTTTGACCTCACGATACCCCTCTCAGGCTGCTATTTTATACAGTAATTTTACGTAACATTAATTCTTACATGCTTAGTTTATTTTAATATCAATGTCTTACTATTTTTCTCATCATTTCCACATTTATTAAATTATTATTTTTCACAATTTATTAATTCAAATTCGACATTTTACATAATTTTTATTAATATTTATTTATTTTTACATAAATGTGCACACTCATAATTTATAAATGCATTGTCTTTATTATTACTACTATCGATAATTTTATATAACATTAATCTTTACATGCTTAGTTTATTTTGATATCGATGTCTTATTATTTTTTTCATAATTATAACATTTATAAAAATAACGGGCCTAATTCAATTCAATTCAATTTCTCAATGTGTTTATTTTCTATCCATTTTGTGCACAATTAATGTCAGTATTAACCAAATTGATATTAATTCCATTTTTGACCCATTTTAAAGTAATTTTAATCTCAGCCGTTGATCAAAATTGATCCAATGTTTGATGTGAACACCCAATTTTGACCTCTCGATACTATTTTTAGGCTGTTATTTTTGCAAAATAATCAATTTTAAATGTTAATATTTTTTGCACATTTTTCTCGCATCAAATCGATTTTTGACGTGTCACATTTATAATTTAAAATTATTTTATTAGATTTTGATGTCATTTTTATGATTTATTAGTTCAGATACAACATTTTCTGTAATTTTATTAATATTTATTAAATTATTTTTGTAAATATGCACACTCACCATTTATAAATTCTTTGTCTTTATTATTATCAATATCGACAATTTATATAATTTCACATGCGCCTTATTATTTCGTGATTATTACATTGTAACCTAATTCAATTCAAGTTCACTATTTATTTAAATTCTAGCTACCTTCTGTTCAATTTTATCCAATTTATTACAATTCTAGCCAATTTATATTCAATTTTTAGCCAATTTGAAATTAATTCTAATTTTTTAACTCATTTTTTTTAAAAATTATTCTAATCTTATCCATTGATTAGAATTGATCAAACGGCTGAGATCAAGATCTTGCCTCCTTTCTTTTTATACACAAAAAAAAGGGGAACCCTAATCCATTTCCACAAACAGCCGCACCTTCTCTCCCTCTCTCTCCTTAAACCTTCTCTCCATTATTAGTCAAGCAACGATATCGTAGCCCTCATCCCACCAGACAGTGGACACTGCCGCTGCTCTAATCACCTACCCACTGGCGTCCTCCACCCGTTAACAAACCCGCCCAGATCCGGAAAATATGATCGCCGCACTAGCGCCTCTCTCCTTTTCTTCTCTCGCCGCCGCCATCCAGCCAAGTGCTGCCACGCTACCAGCAGCCACCTCCAGCCACTGCACCATAGATATTTCACTATTAGATAAAAGCTAGCAACTTTTCTTTCTTTGTTTGTTTGTTCTCTCTATCCTAACTACAAGATATGTCCTTTTCTTTATATTAAAATAAAGTCTTAATGGATCAAAATTTTCACATAAAAGAAAAGTGGAAGCAGTAAGAGTTGTTTCTTGATATTGTTTAATTGAGGGATTTTGTTACTTTCTTGAAAATAAAGTTTTTTTTCTTTTTTTTTTGTACTTGGATGAATTTATTACTTTTGTTGTTTTCTAGTGGATTTGGGTCACATCATTATTGCATATGTACTAAGAGTCAGGTTATTGGAAATTTGTCATATAAAAATATGGAGGCTTTATGAGGTTAAAGATTGGATCTTTTTTAGTTGTAATGGTGATTCTTGAAATGAGTTATTGATGAAATGCGAATTAATTATTTGAAAATGTTTAAATGTAGTGACTTGAAATGTGGATTAGTTATTTGAAAATAGTTAATTTTAGTGACTTGAAATATCTACTAGTTATTTGAAAATGGTTAAGTGTATGACTTGAAATGTGTACTAGTGACTTGAAAATGGTTAAATATAGTGACTTAAAAATGTGAATTAGTTAATTGAAAATAGTTAAGTGTAGTGACTTGAAATGCTAGTACATGACTTGAAAATGGTTAAGTATAGTGACTTGAAATGTCAGTTAGCTATTTGAAAATGGTTAGAGTGTAGTGACTTGAAATGTGAATAAGTTATTTGAAAATTATTAAGTGTAGTGACTTGGAAATGGTTTAGTGTAGTTATTTGAAATTGTAAACTTGTGACTTGAAAACGATTACTTGTGAATTAAAATGGTTAAGTGTAGTTACTTGAAATGTGAATTAGTTACTTAAAAGTGGTTAAATATAGTGACTTGAAATGATTGATTAAGTGTAGTGACTTGAAAACGGTTAAGTATAGTTATTTTAAATGTAAAGTAGTTACTTGAAAATGGTTAAGTATAGTGACTTGAAATGTGAATTAATTATTTAAAAATGGTTAAGTGTAGTGACTTGAAACATGAATTAGGTATTTGAAAATGGCTAAGTGTAGTGACTTGAAATGTGTACTAGTGACTTGAAAATGATTAAGTGTAGTTACTTGAAAATGCTTAAGTATAGTGACTTGAAATGTTAATTAACTATTTGAAAATGGTTTGAGTGTAGTGACTTGAAATGTGTCCTAGTGAATAAGTTATTTGAAAATTATTAATTGTAGTGACTTAAAAATGATTAAATGTAGTTACTTGAAATTGTGACTTAAAAACGGTTAAGTGTAGTTACTTGAAATTGTGAACTTGATGCTTGAACATGGTTAAGTGTAGTCACGTGAAATGTGTACTAATAACTTTAAAATAATAATGTATAGTCACTTGAAAATGATTAAGTATATTGACTTGAAATGTGATTTAGTTAATTGAAAATAGTTAAGTGTAGTGATTTGAAATGTGTACTAGTAACTTGAAAATATTCTAAGTGTGGTGACTTGAAATGTGAATTAGTTATTTAAAAATGGTTAAGTATAGTGACTTAAACGTGTAGTAGTGACATGAAAATGGTTAAATGTAGTTACTTGAAATGTCTACTAGTTATTTGAAAATGGTTAAGTGTAGTGAAATAAAATGTTAATTAGATATTTGAAAATGGTTTGAACGTGTACTAGTAACTTGAAAATAGTAAGTGTAGTCACATGAAATATGAACTAATGACTTGATTTTTATATGTTTTGATGTAAACTTGCATACAAATGACATCTGGTGGTGACGGTGGTTGGCCTCTTCCTGATAAGAGTTCGAAATCAACTGCTAAAAAGAAATCTCGGACACTTATAGACTCCAATGAAAAAACTTTAGGATTTTTTAAGTGTTTTGGTGGTTGTTGGATTAATTATTAAGTGTTTTGTATTTTGGATTTGATTGTTTAAGTGTTCTTAATTTGAATTGCTTAAATATTTTGATTGTGCGTTGTATGATTATTTTAGAAATGTGTGTTGCATGAGTCTGTATATATTAAATTGCATTTTTATTTAGCAGGTGAGATGCAAAAAATGCAGATTTTTGCATCCAAAAAAATGCAGAAAAGCGACGGACATAGTCCCTTTTGTCAGTCACTTTTCTGAAAAATTTTAAAATAAAATTTAAAAAAAGCGATGGCCAACATCGCTTTTTTTTTTTTCATTATGAAGAATAAAAAACGACGACCAACGTCGCTTTTTTTCTTCATTATGAAGAACAAAATGCAATGGACAACATCATATTTTTCTTCATTATGAATAACAAAAAGTGACGGCCAACGTTGGTTTTTGTCTTATTATCAATTTTTTTTTCTCAAAATACGACAGACAATGTCATTTTTTCTGAATTTTTCCTTCAATAAAACAATGCTATGCATCATTTTTTGTTTATCATGTGTTTTTTACATGAAGAACAAAAAACGACGCACAACGTCGCTTTTTCTAAAAAAAGTAGCTAATTTTTTTTCAAAAAGTGACGCTGTCCGTCGTAATAAAAGCGACTCATGCCATCATTTTCAAAAAACAACGCCCCTTTTTGAGACAGAAAAAAAGCAATGGATTTTAGTCATTTTTACCCAAATAAGCGACACTAGCCGTCACTTTTGGCCATTACTTTTTGGCATTTTTTAATAGTGCCTTAAGAGCTTTAGAATGATTATATAACTGAAACTTAAACATGATACATGGACTGAACTGAATTCATAAATGCATGCTATAACATGAGGATGGTTATATAGATGAACTAGAGAATGAGAGAGCATCAATTTAAAAGAAACCATTACCTCAACCTGAGTCTTAATTTATAGAGAAAAGATGGGGATAGTTGGTTCGCATATCTGCTTCTGCTACCCAAGTAGCTCCCTCAATGGACTGATTTTCCATAGAACCTTAACCAAAGGACTGATTTTTCCATAAAACTGATTTTGCCATAGAACCTTCTCGTACATCCACTCTCTAGAGGAATGATAGAGGTTGAATCACCAATGCATTTCCTTAGCAAGGAAACATGGAACACCAGATGTCCTGATGCCAAATCTACAGGCAACTCTAACTCATTAGCTACCTTCCCATAGCGGCTCAAAATTCTATATGGGCTAATATAGCGCGGAGTAATGTTCCCTTTCTTTCCAAACCTCTTCACCCCTTTCATGGGTGAAATATTTAAATACACTAAGTCACCAACATCAAACTCAAGATCTCTTCTTCTTATATCTGCATAAGATTTCTATCGGCTCTGGGTTGTCTTCAGTCTTTTGTGAATCAACTAAACTTTCTCCATCATTGAAAACACTAAATCCGGCCCTATCAAAGCAGCCTAACCTACTTTAAACCAACCAATAGGGGATCTATATATCCTCCCATAGAGAGCTTTAAATGAAGCCATCTAATTATTGGAGTGATAGCTGTTGTTATAGGCAGACACTATCGAAGATAAGTGGTTATCCCAACTACCCTTAAAGTTAAAAGCACAAGCTATCCACATGTCCTCTAATGTTTGAATTGTAATATCTAACTGAAAATCTATTTGAGGATGACAAACTGTGATGAGATGAACTTAGGTACCAAGACCATTTTGAAAAGCCTTCCAAAAGTAAGAGGTAAAATGACTACCTCTATCCAAAATGATGGTAAAAAAAACACCATGCAACTTTACCAACTCTCTAAGATAGAGCCTTCCATAATTCTCATCTGAATACGAAGTATAAACTAGGAAGAAATAATCCAACTTAGTCATTCTATCAACAATCACCCATATCGAATCATGTTGAAGACGCGTACGAGGCGATCCTATCACAAAATCTATGTTCACCATCTCCCACTTCCAAATGGGGATACTAAACTCCTGAAGCATACCACTAGGTCTTTGGTTCTCAACCTTAACCAACTGATAATTCGAACACTTAGCCACAAATTCTGTGATATCTTTCTTCATACCACTCCATCAATAGATTTCTCATAAATCGTAGTACATCTTAATAGCCCCTGGGTGAATAGAATATCGTGCACCCTGCACTCTAATATACGCTACCTCAAACCATCAACACATGGAACACATAGTCTTCCCTGACAACAAAGCACACCATCTCCCCCTTGGGAGAAAATGTCCACTTTTTGATCTCTCAAAGCCTCCTTTAAATTAACCGAACTAGGATCTCTGTCTTGCTTTTCTTTTACTTCAACAACTAATGAATATTTCGAACCATTCTAAACCCATATACTACCTTTGACTGAATCAACCAATCGAACTCCTAACCTAGCAAGCTGATGAGCCTCATGGACTAACTCCTTCTTATCATCCTCAACATGGGAAACTACCCATAAAAAATCTACTAAGGGCATCAACCACTACATTAGCCTTTCTCAGGTGATATAACACACTCATATCATAATCCTTCAATAATTCAAATGACATGACCTGAACCACGACCTAGTTATGTCGGGAGTCTCATGTCCAACTAGGACTAGAGATCACCCCCAATACCCAACCGTAACCACCCTACTCCCTCTATCGAAAGAATTCTAATTATATAATAAGATAAAATAATAATAGTTTAAAGACAAAAGATGAAATCTATAACCATAAACAAACTATCACAACTAAGTGTCCAACCAATACCAATACCAATGCTAACACAAAAAACGACACCGCCCATGCCCATATAGTTCGACAAAGCCTCTAGCCAGAATCAAAGATATCTGATTAGGACATGCCCCCGACCATAGCCAAAACCAAAACCAAAGAAATAACAATAATAGAAAAAAGTCCATAGCATTAAATGGATTCTTCTGGAGTATAGAAGCTCACCACTTAAATCTGACTCAAAGCTGTGCCTAAATCTAAGTCATTGAGCAGGAGGAATGGTAGTATGGTTGGTTCCTGCATTGCATGAGAATATAACACCTAAAGATAATTAATGGAGTGAACGCTAGCATGTAACTCAGGGATAAGGTAAAATAATGCCATTATTCAAAGCCAAATAAAATAACTATATGCAATCATATATATAGATATATATCATGCCGAGATAAGGAAAAAGGTTTAGCATGCATTTAAATCCTTAACCTGGATTGTGTAGCTTGGCCATCCTAAAACCACCCATGAGTTATATGGGTTCAGTTCCCCATGCTGAAAGGGACCAAGTGCGTGTTAGTCCCATGACCGAAGAAAAGAACCTGAGATGACTAGTAGATTTCCCAAAATATAAAGTGTGATATCATGCACACGGTCACCAAGACCACCCTCACATCAGCAAATGTGAGTTTCCAATGTTGGTCCCCCCGGTACTCCCACCTTCTACAGCTTTTCTACTTAAATACCTTTAAACCCATATTAAATCATTTACACATTCTCAACTATTTACCAAGGAGTATTTTAATTAGGAATTAACCATTGGTATCTTCATACCAAAATTAGAGCTTTCAAGTCTATTACCTTATGCAATATAAACCATTAAACTAAATTAGACTCCATTGTTTCCAATTAACAAAAATTATTTATAACCAAACCTTGGATACCAAGGCATTTCCAAAACCATATGAAACTAACCAAAACCAATTCATATTTTTTTAACCATTTATGCAATGCAAAGATTCCAAGGATAATCAAACTATGTGACAAAAATCATTCTCACTAATGATTTCACAAACAGGTTGAGGGTATGCCATTATCAAAGCCAAAACCATCAAATTTAGGGCTCAACCATAACATATTCTAATTGAATCACCATTCCCACGCACCCACATGTGGACAACCATAATTAAAACATGAAAAACCATAATTAAGTCATGAGGAACATTAATCAACCATGAACATCCAAAACCCCCAACCTTTATTTCAAAACCATAACAATACCATGGAAACCATACATTAAAACATATGCCTTTAGTAAAATATCAATGAGGGAAGAGTCACATGCTTGAATTACAAAGATTCATGGAGAGAAATTAATCCTTAAGCCTATAGATAACCACTTTGGAGAAACCCTAGCCAATTTTGTTTGAGAGGATTTTAAGAGAGTAAAAAGGATGTTTAGTCTTATAAAGGGTGGAATAAATGACCAAAAAGTGTAATAGGGCCGTGGGGTCTTAAGGGATTTGATTGGGAAATGTCTAAGGCTTAAGTCATCGATAACCACTTCAAGTTATCTCGAAATTTCACTAAACCCCTCAACTAAGGCCTGTACCTATCAGGCCTCTAACCCCCCCAAATTTTGATCAACCCAACCTTTTTTACCCAAATTTCATCAGATCTCACGCGTGTGTCTCTAAACACTGCTTATGTGGATAACTAGTCCACTCAAATGTCTCCACGTGTATTAAATAAAGCCACCTATTTAATAGTCACACATGTCAAGTGAGTCCAAAAAAATTATTTTAAATTATAATACATAGCAAAAAAACCTCAATTATATACCCCCCACTACAACATACTCCATTCAACCCCTTTCTCTTTGCCTGAAATCTCTATTGCTGGGAGAAAAAAAGATGAATGCTAGCATCTCGTTGTTTTCCTCAATTCACTATCTTCCTCACACGCCAATCCAAATTCATTACTATTCTTTCTTCTTCTTGAGTTATAGGATCTTTAGAATTTAAATTATTTAATAATTTCAAAAACATTATTTCAAATTCATATGAATCTTTTCTGAAAAAATGGAGACTCATCAAAAAATTTTAAAAAATGGAGTTTCTTTGAAAATTTTAACCCAATTTAATTTTTACTTTTATGATGAATTTTTTTCTACGGACCTAACGAAAATCTTTGTTAGTCAACTCTTTTGATGAAAAGCTTTAATTAATGATTTATTTAATTGGTGTTATCCTTAAAAAGATAACAACAATGACAACATTAGAAATGACGAAGTGATGGTTGAAAGAAAAAACATAGAAGAAAGAATTAACAATAATGGAAAATGTAAGTAGTGACTAGTGGGGATTGGTGGCCATGGGAGTTGAATAGAGAGGATACGCAGGTGGTTTTGACTTGGAGAAGACAAAGGATTTTTAATTATTTTTTATTATTATTTAAATTAAATAATTGGTGGGTGCTGGGTGGAATGATCCCAGTTTCTTCTTCCATTTTTTCTTTAGAGAGGCATTTTTTGTAAAAGAAACAAAGGAATATTTAGAAAAAAAAATTCAATATATATCATGCTCTCTCACATGACATGAATACTTAAAGAAGGGAAACTTTTCTAAAAATATCTTATAGCCTCTTTCCCATAAATGTGGCACACTTTGCACCCATACGCAAAACTCTACTCAATATGACTTTTAGATACCCTAGGATAATTTAAACCTTAGGCTCTGATACCATATTTTATCATGACCCGAGGCTATCCCCTAGTCGCAACACGATGCTTAAGGCCACAAGTGACCCCAAGCTAACCTATGATCTGCTACTTGTTTTGAGTGTTAATAAAATGATAATAAAATAACATATACAAAAAATAAACTAGTGAAATACTGATGAACAATACTAGCATGCCTGAACAACTAAAGAAGAAACTAAAACATGTTTGAAAGTTTGAACACTAAACTGACTGTCTGTCCGTCTAAAAGCCTCTAAAATCATAAGGAGTTGATAAGACAAAAACCCCAACTAACTCCGACTGAGTAAGCATAAATAAATACTAAAAAAAATACAGTAACATGTCATGTCCTCGATAGATGGGGACTCACCACTACTGCTACTGGAAATATTGAACTGTGTATGGATGGTCGAGGAACTGAGCGTCCGAACCTATGTTATAAAACAACATAGTTCAAAAATAAAAGTATGCGATCAGTACTTTTAATGTACTGTTACGTGAGGTAAGGACTAACTAAAATACATATAGAAGTAAACATGAATGCAAGAACATGTTAAACTATGAATGTAAGACTAAGTAAAGCATGACCTGAGTTAATTCGTAAAACTGACTAACTAAAAAATCTGACTACTTGGTCAAGAAAACCTGAACTGATATAGACTACGTACTGATAGAAATTATGGGAGATATCATGTAATCGACATGCCCTAATTTAAGAAAATAGGGGTCCAACTTGTAACCCTAGTTAGAAGGGTGTCAGTATCTTGCCACGGTTACTAATGCTAGCTAACTATGTAGATCCACTAAACTAGTATCCCGAATAATTAGGGAGTCTGTACTAAACTGGCGGGTGACCTCTCATAACCTATGTTTGATTTATAGTGCTTGAAATTAGGGATTGCTACTAAAGGTCTCAGTCCTAAGCTGGTGGGTGAGCTTTCATCCTTAGGTTCACTCGGTGCTACATCCTACTCCCAATTGAACTGAGACGAGTATTATTATTGTCTTAAAACATGATGTGGTACTATACTTATAAGTTCTCAGCATGAACATGATGTTCTACATATAGTAATAAAATCATGGTCTGAAAATAGAGATATGTATAAATAGATAGGTATCGAGTGTTCATAACCCTCAAACACTAAATTCTTACTTTAAATACGATAATACCATAAAAAACACTGGTAGGAAACCATAATTCAGAAACCCAAAACATAATACATTTCAGTAAATGAATAAAATACATGAATTTAAACACAAAGATGAGCTGAACTTGAGAAGATAATATGTTGACATGGTTTTATGTACAAGTTAGTAATTTAACATGTAATCAATTGAATATGACATGGGCAACTAAAATTCAAAGAATGAAATAACCTAATTTACATGGGAACACATGTTGACATGGCTTGAATTCAAATTACTAAAAAAAAGTATGTATTAAATTCGTACTTAACATGGATAGTTTCATAAAAGAGGGAAAATTTTATCCTTTAATCAAAAGAGGATTTTTTTTAGCTCAATAGATGGAGGGAACCCACTGATGAATACCCCACGTACCTTACATTGGTTGAATTCCTTGAAGAAAAGGTTGAACTTAGAGCTTGGATGCTTGAATTCTTGGAGGGAAAGCTTGAATTTTGTTCTTGGGAAAAGGGGGAAAGGTTACTGATGAATAATAGGCCAATAAATCCCTTTTGGGGGCTTTAAGTCGTTCCTTGGATGACTGAGATGTAGGAGAATTGACTAAAATACCTCGAGGAATTTTGTAAAAGATAGAAAAAATACAGCCTTCGTGGCACGGATGCTATCATGGAGGCTAGCCTCCGTGTCATAGACCCAATATCAGACTCACAACCTCCCTGTCATAGAGGCTAGTCTCCGCGACAGCTACTGTGGATGACCCTATCATGGTTGCTTGCCACCTCTGTGGTCCAAAAATTCCTCGAACCCCTTTTAAAATTTCCAAAATTTATCTGGGACACTCCTTTAACATCCCTAAACATGTTTTAACTCAAAAATCAATGTCTCGGGTTTGGGAAGATCAAAAATAAAATTCGTGTAATCTTGGGGCCTTAAAAATGGTTAAGCCCCTTACTTGTGAAAATTTCAAGCCTTGGATCCCTTAAACATGCAACCAAGATTTGAGACGATCCTAGAATCCTACAGGATTTTACAGTTGCCCATTTGTGGTTATCTTGGTTTTTTTGATTTCTAAAATTAGGATTGATTTTTTAGTTTTTTGAAATCAATTGGGAGGTGAGGGTTTTATCCCATTGTTGCCCATAATTTTATTAGCTTAAGCATTAATCCACGTATCATCTATCTTATTTTCCATTCCCCTACTTTGATTGTTATTATTTTGGTATCAAGAGCCTAGGTTTAGGTTTGTTTACACAAATCTAAATCTTAGGATTTTAATCTTTTTAAAAATTCAAAAATAAAAGAAAATAATTCAAAAATTCCCAAAAAACTATGATATTTTTTGTTTTGATTTGTTAAATTTGACTCCAGGTATTGATTTCCTACTATCTTGCAATTATAGATTTCAAACCTAATACAGTTTAGAGTTGTTAAAGTGAAGTTACCATTAAAGGGTTTCAAGCTTACAAAACTTTATCAATTTTAAAAGTGTATTTATTGATTGAGGATTAATTGGGGCTTAAAAATCGAGGTTTGTTCCCTAAGTCGAGGGGGAGAACATATTAAAATTTGAGCTAATTCTGAGGTGATTCAGGGATGTTACGATTTTATGTGTGTTCTTGAGCTTCTTCGTATTTTTCTTGAAGAAGAGGGAAAGTACACTTTGATTCAAAAAATTTTAATTCAAAGTTGGTCAAAGTATTTGTGGATCAACTAACAGAAACTTTGAAAAAAATATTATTTTTTTAAAATTATTTTAATTCCACATGGACCTGCCATGCAGCAGTTGACCAGTTAACCAGCTGCCATGCCAACCCCAACACAGCAGAGGACTAGCCAACTACCCAATTATCCATGTCATCCTTCCCCTAAGAACTTTTTGGCACATGTAAGGGAACTTCAGAGAGCAAAACTTGTAGGTTTTGTGAACTTAACCAAATTTTTGGTCCCAAACTAAAAAAAAATAAGTCCACAAAATTTTTGTAAGTACCCAAACTTCAAACTTCTTCTTTTTCACTCTTTTTTCTTTGATTTATCATCTATTTAACAAGTTATTAACATCATTAATAACTTTTTAACTAGTTTTCAACATCAAACCATCTCTTTGATTCACAAATTAAAAAACAAGTAGTAATTTTCCTACTTTTGTTAGTTTTTTAGTTCAATTTTTTCATGCTTTTTTTCTTCTACTTTTCTCATATTAATTTATTGATAAACTTATTGATTCAAATCTGCATGGATTTAATTAGGTTTTACTTCCTCAATTGTCACAAAATTTCACTCCACTACAAAGGATAGGTGAACTTAAATTGATCAAGGGAAGCTAGTTCACTATAAATTTTGAGATGATACTATAGGAGGAAAGTTAAGAGGTTATGTACGAGTGACATGACGCTTTTCCTACTAATATTGTTTGTTGAGTTGTTTTAGGTACCATGACTAATGCAAGTCCATGTGGGGAGAGCGTAGATCACATCATGGAGGCTATTACCCACATCTCAAACAAATAGTGAAATTGAGTGCGGAAATTAATGGAATAAGAGAGAAAATAAATGGGGGGATGGTAGGTATGGGTTAATGGTTGGTATGGATGGAGAGAGGGAAATCACTTCAACTAGAAAATGAGTAGATAAGAAGGGAATCGGTGTAATCTACCACCATTACTCCGGGACAAGCTCAAGAACTAGGTTATGTTCCTCAAAATCAAACTCGAAACTTCCAACAACCCACCTTCTAAATGAAAAACATTCCAAACTAACCAAGACAATCTATACCATATCCCGTCCACAACCATACTATCCCTTACAACAAAAATGTCCTTTTGTGGTATAATAATTTTAATACTAAACTCCAATCTAAAATACATAAAGTGAATCCTTGAATGAATCCCTCATATAAACTCCATAATATGCATCACAAATATCCTAACAAAACTACCAATTCCAAAATCCTTTCTATGATGAATGAATAATGATATCAACAACAATGAGTTTTAGGAGCATAGAGGTAGGGGTGGTTATGAAGTGCCAACGAAAGTAGTTTGAACTCAAAAATTAAGGTGAGACCAAGGCATAAGAGATCAAGAATATAGGAATAGAGGGCATAAGATGACAAATAAAAGAGATAAGATGGGCTATAAAAATGACATGATAGAAAAAATGAGATAGGTTTGGGGAGAAGAGTGATCAAGATAGTGGGTTAAATACTATCGAGGTCTCACGTCCAAGGTTCGAAGAAAGTAGTGACCCTAATAAGTTCTTGGAAAGGAAAATTCAATGTGATTGTATCTTTCTCACGAATAATATTTCAATAACTTTGAAGAAAAATTATGATATGACTCAATTTTAAGGGTATATGTCCACTTGGTGGAAGTCCAAGAGATGGGAAAGGGAGAATCACACAACTATGAGTTACCTACTTGGCAAGAGTTTATTTTACTTGTGGAGTTGAGGTATTTAAATCCAAACCACTACTAAGAAGGGCTCACTAAGGTGTCTATGTTGAGGCAAGGTTCCAAAAGTGTGGAATAATATTATGATGAGTTTGAAAACTTGTAAATGAAGTCAAAACATAAAGAAAGTATAAAATGTATGTTAATTTAATTTGTGGCAAATTTGAGGTATGATATCTTGAAGTATTTGAAGACTAAAATCTATGATAATCTTTAAGCGCCTTTTTGTGATGCCTCAAAGGTAGAATTTGATTTGAAAGAAGAAAATTCATACATGTCCAAGAGTGCTTCACCTTCCACATGGGACTATAGTAGAGATAATTGAAAGGTTAAATCTTCTAAGGGGCAACCTAAGAGTGGTTGTCAATATACTAAAGTCAAGATTAATTACAAATCCAATGTAAGTGAGAAGCCATAAGAAGGTGACTATTTTAAACCTAACTTTCCTTGACCCTCTTTCATTCAATGCTTTAGATGTCAAGGAAGGGACATGCTGCTAGTGAGTGTCCCAATAGAAGGTTAATTGTTATGCTTTAAGATGGGTATAGAATCAAGGAGGAATAAGATGATGATAAAAAGAGTGAAAGATATGGATATAAAGATGGCGAAGAGGGGATTGATTTAGGCTATGAAGCAGAAAGGTCGGATTAGAGGGTAACTTTGCTCCTTTTCTGAGAAAGAGAAACCTTTGGTTGATGATGATGGAGATTTAAAGGTGAATGACAATCTTTAATATGTTGTGATAAAGTTTATGGGATACCTTTATAAAGAAGAACTTGATCAAATGGAGAATTTATTTAATGCTACACACAAAATCCAAGATAAGGTGTGTTCTTTGATTATTGATAGCAAGAGTTGCACCAATGTGCTGATTCGTTCTTTGGTGCAGAGTATGCAAATTCCAATAAGAAATATTCCAAACCTTACAAAAAATAATAGATAACTGATAGTAGGGATACAAAAGTCCTCAAGAAATTAAGTATCCAATTTTGTGTGGGCAAGTACACTGAAGAGTTGATTTGTGATGTTGTGACTATGTTAGCTTGTCATGTATTATTAGAAAGACTGTGGAAATTTGATAGATATGTTATGTGCCATGTAAGGTACAAAAATATACTTTTGTGATTGAAGGTAATAAGTACGTGCTTGCACCTCTCACTCCATACCAAGTGAGTAGGGACTATAAGGCTATTAAGGAGTTTTGAGAGAGGATAAGGATGGATGAGGCAAAGAGTAAAGGTGAAAGTTTCACCATTCAATGAAGAGAGATGAATTGTATAAGAACAAGAATAATATATGCATTATAACCAAGCCAAGCAAGTGTCTAAAGAGTATGGATAAGGAATACTTTCTAGTGTGCCTTGTCAATGCCAATATTTTGTTGTACGCTACCAAATACTGGCACTTTGCCTGGTATTATTTATTCTCTTTTGAAGGTCATTGATGATTTATTATTAGAGTATATGCCCAAAGGATTACCACCCTTGATGAAAATTGAGCATCAAATTAATTTTGTGCCGAGTGTGTAAATTCCTAACCAACTAGTCTATAGAAGCAATTTGGAATAGATCAAAGAGATACAAAGGAAAATAGAAGAACTTATAGAGAAGGGGTTGATCAAATTCAGCCTAAGTACTTGTTCCATACTGGTAATCCTTGTACCCAAAAAAGATGGAACTCGAAGGATGTGTGTTTATTGTAGAGATATGAATAAGATTACCATCGAGTATAGTCATATAATTCCTATAATTGATGATAGTGTCTTTAGTGTCTTCTTAAAAATTGATCTTAAAAGTAGATACCATCAAATTTGCATGAAACTAGGTGATGAGTGGAAAATGGTTTTCAAGACAAAGTTTGGGTTGTATGAGTGGCTTGTAATGCCATTTGGGTTGACCAATGCTCCAAGTACTTTCATGAGGTTGAACCATTTTTTCAAGACTTTCATGAACAAGTTTATGGTTGTTTATTTTGATGACATACTTGCGTATAGCACAACAATTGAAGAGTATGTGATCCATTTGAAAGAAATATTTGATATCTTGCTATAAGAGAGGCTCTTTGCTAATCTTAAAAAATGTTCATTTTGTGTTTAAAAGGTTGTCTTCTTGGGTTTTGTGGTTAGTGAAAATGGTATAGATGTTGATGAAGAGAAGGTAGAATCCATCAAGGATTGCTGACTGTAACCAAAGCAACCGAGGCAAGAAGTTTTCATGGGTTGAAAAGTTTTTATCGGTGATTTGTGAAGGGTTTTAGTTCAATTACTTTTCTTTTAACCAAATTGATCAAGAAATATGTACTTTTTTATGGGGTGCATAAAAAGAAAAGTCCTTTCAAGCCTTGAAATCAATATTGAGTTCCTCACCATTACTTCAACTACCCCACTTTGGTAAAACTTTTGATATTGAATGTGATGATCTAGGTATTGGTATAGGTGGTGTATTGATGCAAAAAGGAAAACCATAAGTTTACTTTAGTGAACAACTAAAGGGATCTACTTGTAGATAACTTATGATAATGATTTAAACTATTTTCTACTGAAACCATATCAATAAATGCTATCCATAAGTGGTTTAAGGAATGAAACAAGAAGATGCATTTGTGCAGTGTTGGCTCATTGGCATGACTACTTGTGGCATAAAGAGTTCATAAAAAGGATTGATCGTGAGTACTTGAAATACCTTAATGGGTAATCCTAGTTGAGAAAGCTACATGTTTAATGGGTTGAGTTTATTGAGACTCTTCCATATGTGATCAACTTCAAGCAAGGAAAATAGAATATGGTAGCGGATGATCTATCAAGAAGGTATGCGTCGGTCAATGCTTTAGCTTCTAAGATGATGGGATTTGAAAGCTTGAAGGGATTTTATTTTATGGGTTTTGATTTCAAGGAGACTTTTGAAAGTTTTAATCATTGAAATTGTGTTGAATGTTTCAATTGGTTGATGGATTTTTATTCAAGAATGAGCAGGTTTTTGTGCCCATGAGTTCTTGGGGAGAGTTCCTTGTCAAAGAGGCTCATAGAGGTGGTTTGAAGAGGTACTCTGGGTAGCTCGGTCCCTTGACATTATCATGTGTCAATTCTATTGTCCCAAAATGACCATGATGTGGAGCAAATTTGTGGACAATTCCTTTAATGCAAGCAAGCCAAATCCACAACTCGATTTGTCATGATGGAACCTACTTTATTCCGTTAGTAGGAAAGCCGAACTGTATCCCAGAGCTATAAGAAATGGGTTTAATTTGGTGGAAAGAAGCTTAAAATTTGGAGTTTTCAAGTCAAGACTTATAACAATAATTCAAGTAATAATAATCTAAAAGGTAGGTAAAATAACAATAACATCCAACGATCAAGTAGTGTCGGTACAAGAGCCACTAGAAAAAGGAATATAAGTACTATAATAGTCAATATGCATCATTCTCAAATAATGAAAAACTAAACAAAGTAGAAGAAGGAGAAAAAGACAACTTCGGCTCTAAGAGCTCACCCTGCATCCAAATTCTAAGAAGAACAATCATAATGTTAGGACGACCTTTAGTACTCGGATCTGCACTAAAAAGGGACAGAAGTGTTGTTTAAGTACCAAAGCCATGAGTACTCAGTAGACATAATTGGACCACTGAGCTATATCATGATATAAGTACAATAACGATGCAAGATAAATAAACTAAGTCAAGGCAAAAGGGAAAACCTGGAATAATGCTCCAATACTTTAAATAAATAAGATAAATAGATATAATATGAAAGAAAACATAGTTAATACTAAAAGACTGGGCCCCATTAGCTAGTTAATGCAGAATGTTAATAACCCAACATAGGACCCTATAAACTCAGAGGGTGCAATCAAAGAAAGTAAATAACTGAAGTTACATTAATTAACCTTATCTCAAGCCATAACCGACAATCCATTCATGACATAACATACCATAAATAACCTCTCAATGTCGTACTCAAATCGGGAGTCAATATCATCATCGTTTGTCGGACTTGAACCAAAACTCAGATCATCAATTTCCAGACTAAAATTGAACTTTAATATCAATAAATCACCGGACTTGGTCCGGAACTAAAACCAACTACCTAGTACCACTCTAGCATAAGCATGAAGAATCTAGTCTCTTTAAGCTCTAAAAATATGAATTTTTAAAGATATAATACGCCCAATAAATCTTTAAGGAACTAACGATAGTCTTGACCTAAATTAGGTCGAAGGGACTGCTTTTAGTCTTCAAAATCCACTCTAAGGCAATTTCTACCCTGAACTAGGATAAGATATCTAATTATTATACTATATATTAAATAAGCCACCTTTAGCCCTAAGATAGCAATTCTACATACATTAGTATCTAAGTCGATTACGCCTAATTTATGGTTAGTACTAAATATATCTCCAAGACGTAATTCCCAACCCATATCTAGACTAGTATCATAAATATACTACAAATTAGCTCAATTTATGAGGAAGGTAAACCTAGTCTACGTGGACGCCAATGAAAAGTCAGTGAAATTTGCTAAATCACCAATTTCCTATTCCAAGAAGTTTTTGTGTGATGCCACGATATAAAATCATAATCCACTCATCCATACAAGAATAATAGAACCCATATTGCATCTTCAACTTTGGGTCCAAAATTAAGTAAAAAAATCCCAGGTGGGCCTCGTTTGTGGAATCATACTTTCTAAACTGACAACACATCCCTCTATGCTTAAGGAACATTTACCCTCAAGGATGAATAAATTCGGAGCTCAAACGGTGCTACAATAAACCGACCAATATTCTAGGGATTTTGGAAAATAATAAAGAAATTAACCATGAAATTAATGAAAACTTACCGATAATTTGGAGAAGAAACGAGAATTCCAAGCTTATACACACCCCAAAATCTCCTATCAATGTTCTCCCTAAGTTTCCACATATTCTGGGTTTTCTCCCTCTTAAATTTGTGTAAAAGATGGGAGAAAATCATACTATGTGTGAAATTTATAACGCTTCAGGTGTCGCTAAAGTGGGAACACTAAAGCCCCAGTTGTTGCTAAAGTAGGCACTATCCATGCTTGGCAGACCGCTAAAGAGGACAAGCCAGTGCTAAAGTGGCTTGCGCTCTAGTGGCAACTTGCCACTAAAACGGCACACTAAGCTCGCAAGGGATGCTAAAGCACCCAAAGGGCCGCTTTAGCATTCATACAAACTAAATGCACCAATTGGATTCTTTGTATTTTTCAAAGTCTCTGCCTACCCCTCAAAATTCATTTGGAATCCCGTACATGCAATCAAACTATGCTGCCCTTTCTAATTCAATATTTCAGACTTAATGGCACAGTTAAAGTTTCCATCCGAGGTCATTTTGATGAAAAGCTGGTCCCATATCCAAGTGCCATTTTTCTTTAAGTTCCAGCCAATAGCTCAAAATGAGTCCAGAAGCCGTAGGATCCAAACCAAGGGTCCATCTAGCCTAAAATTGATGTTCTGGAGCTATTGGAGCTGTTAGAATTAGCATTTAAGGTGGTTTAACTGGATTTTTTTGCCCAATAGACAATTATGACAGTGGAGACTTCAAAATAGGGAATTGGCTCTAAAAAGTAAACGAACTGCCCACTAACTGAACTGTCAGTTTCTACAAGTAATAAATAGCTTAGGGCAGCTATAGGAAAGCTCTATATAGCAAAAATAAATGAAAATACAAAAAATGACTGGGAGGGTCATTACAATATCCAATGCTAAAAGACATTTTGTCCATAAGAGTAAAGGGTTAGGATGTACCTGAAGCCTCGAACAAGTGAGAATACTAGGCCCACATCTTGCTCTTAATCTCCTAAGTAGATTCCTCTACTGAACCTTAACTACTATAATCTCTCTAGTGATCAACCAACTAACTTCCCTAGATAAGATAAACATAAGATCTTTTACGAAGGTCAACTACCATCCAACTAAACCAAGTCCCATCTGGAATAAATAACCCTAGGGGGAGATATTGTAACATCCCAAAAATCCAATCCAAAATAAGAACCATGATACAAGTGCATCTAGAAATAAAAATTCATGTTCGATAGTATGAGAAGTGATTTAGACATGTATTAAGGCCACAAGTAACTCCTAGCTCGTAGCTAAGTCAAAACCTCCCTAATCGATTAACATCTTGTGAAGTATCTTTCTACAATCAACTTAAAAAGCCATAAATCCTAGATTTTGAGATTTTATGAGCTAAATACCAACCTAAAGATAGATCTTTGAATTATATTTCCAGCACATCCAATTTGCCTTAATTCGATATTAAAGTAAAAAGTTATGCTCAATTTATCTAAGGGGGTGTTTGTCTGACAGAGTATGACAACTCGGCTTATGAGCCATCACACCTGTGATGGGCCGTTAGGTAAAGCCATCAATCTTAAGCAGCAAGAACAATTTTTTTCATTTTTTGATGGTTCGAGTGGCAGTTGTTCAAATTATTGACGGTTCATCCCCTAAACCATCAGCCGAAACTGTTCTTCACTATTATAACATTTTTAAAGGGGTGGTTTGGTATTTTCCCACACTTTTAACAAAAAAAATACATCCTTTAAGCTATCTTAAGGCTATAATATATGTCTAAAACACTTTAAATTCCACATTAACTCAAAATTCAGTCAACATATAGAGAGAAAATAGAGAAATAGGCAATTTTCTTCTCCCAAGGCAAAATTAAGGTTCTTCAACTTGAAAATCCATATTCAAAGGTTTCACCAAGGTTTACATATCTAGGTATGTGAAATTCATTAATGGTTTTCCTTTCACCCATTTAATCCCAAAGTTAATTCAATTCCTTAAGCTTAATTCACCCTTCAATCTTAGGTTGTCCATGAAAAAATGTGAATTCCTTTAGTTACATATAATTGATAAATTTTTTCTTTTAGGCTTGAGTTATAAATTCTTTTTTATGTTTTGATTATAGAACTTTCATGATTAGTTACATTCTTGAAAGCTGGTAGGTTATGAACAATTGATGACTTAGAATATCATGCTTTATTAGCTCAATATTCAGTTCTTCGATTTCCAAGATCAGGCTTATGAGTGAATTCATGCCAATCATCAGTAAAGTACGAACACCCTCCCAATATGGGTTACATGTTGGATTCCAATATGCTCACATAGTATATGTAGGTTACATAAACCTCCCACAATTTAGTCTCAGATAACTTTTGACCGTATCTCCAGTTTATTTAGTATCTTATAGTGTTATGTTTATTACTTGGTCATAGCATCAATTTATATATTTTAGTTCCATGTTCAGGTTATCATGTCATTTTCAACATGTTTATTTTATATAGTGTAGTGCATATCTCATATTCTCAGTACATTCAAAGTGTTGACTACATAATTTTCTTTACACTATATTTTCTTATCATACAGTTAGGACGTTCAACATCTTGATCGTAGTTAGCTTGATCCAGCATCACTTTAGCAACTGTGATTTAGTGAGTCCTCATTATTCAAGAAATATTTATTAGTATCTTATTTGTTACTCTATTTCAGATTTAGACAATTAGAATTTGTTGGGGGGTTTTGTCTCAACAACTCACCTTAGTAGAGCCTTTAGACAGACAATAGAGGTCCAGCTTTATGTTATGCTAATTAATTTTCATTTTGATTTTATTGTTGACATTTTGTTTGATTATTTTTACATTATTCAGACTTTAGTTTCTACACAATGTTATTCAGTATATATAGTATTCATAGTGTCATTCCATGCCATGGGTTATCTTGGGGTCACTTGTGACTCTAAGCACCATGTTACAACTAGGGGGTAGTCTCGGGTAGTGACACCTTCCTAGGACTAAAAAAGGACATGAAGACATATTTACAGTCGTGGACAAATTTACTTAGATGACTCATTTTATTCCATTCCATATGTGTGATAATCCATCCTATGTTACATCCTTATTTGTCAACAATGTTCTTAAATTGCATGGAGTCCCTCAAACTATTATGAATGATAGGGATTCTAAATTTCTTAGCCATTTCTTGAAGAGGTTTTGGGTACACTTGTCAAAGTCATGTTCTCTACCTCTTTCCACCCCTATATGGATTGGCAAATCAAAGTAGTTAACCAAAATCATGAAAGCACGCTTAGATGTATAATTAGGGGAACCTAATAACTTAAGAAGATCGTTTACCTTTGATTGGGTTTGCATATGATTGGTCTTTTCACTCTTCTATTAGAATATTCCCATTTGAAGTATGTTATGGATTTAGTCCCTTGTTTCCATTAACCATGAATCATTTATCTAAACATATTTTTGTGAGTTTAGATACATATTAGAGGGAAAGGGAGATGATGGACATTCATTCCAAGGTCAAAGAAGCCATAGATAAGAATAATTTAAAGATAGCCACTCAAAAGAATTGTAGGAGAAAGAAAGTGATCTTCAATATATAAAATTAGGTGTAGGTCTATTTCTGAAAGGAAAGGTTCCCACAAGTCCAAAAGGAGAAACTAAGTCTAAGGAAGGATAGTTCTTTTAAAGTTCTTAAGTGGATAAATTATAATACCTACATGATTAACTTGCCAAGTGAGTAGAATGTTCATAGTATTTTTAACGTTAGTGATATATCTCTTTGTGTTATAGGTGAGCATTTAGAATTAAGGATGAATCCTTTTGAAGAAGGAGAAGATGATACTAGCATAGATGGCTCATGCCTCTCAAGGCATTTTGCGCATAGTCAAGCAAGGGAGCTACAAGACCTATAAATGATGATCATGCAAAAAAAAATCTTGGAGAAGCTTCAATAATGTCAATGGAAAACTTATAATGTTTGGAAGGTCCAAAGGATTGAAGTTGAGGAGGAAAAAGTATCATTTGTTAAGTGCCTATCCCTTAAATTCAATAAATTCACAAAAAGGGAACCCAAACAAGGCCCTTGTGTCATGACCTGAATCAGGGCCTAGCCATGATGGGCATCTCAAGTCCAACAATGATCGGAGACCACCCCTTTCACCTAGCCAAATAGAATATAGTACCTCTCACCTATAATAACCCTAATGTCGGATGAATTCCGTACATATGACAAGATAGCATAAGATAAGCTCAAATAATTTAAGACATGTCAATAATCAATAATCGATAACCAACCAAAAATAACTAACCAACATCAACCAAGTCTACAGTAATCCATAAAGTCTACTAACAAAACCACAATCAATAAAGTGTTGGGACATGCCTCTGACTCTGACAATGACAATGACAATGTTATTAATAATGTAAACATTTCAATTCTAGTCTATGAAAGAAAACTAATGAAATGACCAAGTCTTCTAAAGAATGGAACATCACCACTTCACCATCAATGACCAATGAATCAAATCGGTCCACCTAACTCAGCATAGGAAATGTAAAAGTATCTTCTATGCCTGCATTGCATGGGGATACAACATTCGAAGATGGTTAGTGGGTTGATCACTAGCATGTAACTTAGGAATAAGGGAGAAAGTATTGCCATAAATAATTATTTAAAACCAGTCAATTCAATACACATCATCAAATATATATATATATATATTTATATGTATATATATATGTATCACATGCCAAGATAGGGAATGCAACTTATCATGAACTCTTAAAATCTTAACCTGGATTGTATAGTATAATAGTCATAATCAAGTCACCCATGGACTATATGGTCCCCCAGCTCTTCCCCAATGTATGTAGCCACATGAACTAGAGAATAATCATATGTCATATGCTTGATGGGGGACTCGAACCTCCCGTCATAAATCAAAGGTGACTTAAGCATAAATTCATGTAACATATGAGATTTGAACCTCCCAATCATATAATAATAATAAAGGGGGGCTAGAACCTCTCGGTCATGTAGACCCCCATACCGGCTAGCGTGGTTTTCGATGTTGGTCCCTCAGGACCTCCACTTTCACGGAATAGCTACACAACCCACGTTTAAGCCCCATTAAAATATTTATCACATATTCTCATTCACTGAACCATAATATATATTTAGTTATACACTTTTGGTATCATCATACGACTACAATTGCAAGGTAATATCATCATGACAAACCAATTATCATCACTTAGGGGAATTCACAACCCTCTAAGCTCAATTATACATTAGCTTGGAGACTTACTCAACCCCATTAGGTTCAATTCAAAATCATTATGCATTATTAGCTTTTTACATTATGCAATAGTTCAAGAATAGTTTAATGTGCATACTTTCCATACTCAAAACCAATTTCATAATATGGGGTTGAGTTTATTATCACTTCAATGGTCAATATTCATAATTTGGAGGAAATCACAATCTCCTAGTTTAGTCACCTTACCCATGCAACCAACAAGTTCAAAACCATGAATAAAGAATGAACGATCATATGTAAACCATAGGAAAATATTTTTAAAAAATAGACATTCAAAACCTTCAACTAGTGTTCCAAAACCAATATCAAAACCTCATGAATAGCTATTTAAAATACATGGTTTTTACAAAATAATAGATAGGTAAGAGTAACATGCCTAGAATACCAAGATTTATGAAGAGAATTCAACACTTGATCCTTTGGATGACTTATTTCTTAGAAACCCTAAGTATTTTATTTAAGGGAATTTAGAGAGAATAAAGAGTGTCTTTAGTGTAATAAAGTATAGAAAGGATGCCTCAAGGGTGTTTTGTGGTCGTGGTTATTAAGTTGGGAAAGGAAGGAAATGTCTAAAGTTCCCTCAACTTAAAAATTGAAAAATTGTCGCTAGTGACTATGGGTCACATTATGACTCATAACAACACACAACGACTCATCACTGTGAGTCCTAGCCAAGAAAGTGTCATTAGGAACATATACTATTGAGCCTACGACTTATATCATACGACTCGTTAGGGGACACTATGAATCATAGGGTTTTATTCGTCACCAGGACATCAACACTTGGAACATACACTGGCTTGACTATGCTTGGAATATCACAACTCATAATGAGTCCATACAACTTGTTAGGAGAAACTCATACTCAAAATAGAAACCTTAGACACATACACTATTCAGGCTATGATTTAGGTTCAATGACTTATCAAGACACCCTATGACTCATAAGGGGAGTAGTAGTCAGGACAATGAGGATAAAATTTCAAAAAAATTCAAGGACCAAGAATTCAGGGTGTTACACCTTGCCTCATTAAGAGAAATATTATAAAAGTCAATGTCTTCTTTATTTTCTTAATATAAATATGATCTTTTTCCTTTAAAGACTAGATTCTGTTGAATATTAAACTCTTAAACTTGTAATTCTTCATAGTGAATTTCCTAAAGAAAGTTAGGGAGTAATTAGTAGCAGAATATTTGAATTATTGGTGAATTTCTTGGTTTGATTAATTGAAGGTTACCCATTTATGGGTATCTTAGTTTTCTTTAATTTGTTAATCTAGGGTTAATTTTTAAGCCGTTGAAATTAATTGAGAGGTGAGGGTTTTAGCCCCTTGTTTCCCATAATTTCAATAGCTCAAGCATTAATCCACATATATTTTTTCTTATTTTCCATTCCCTTTCTTTTATTCCTATAACTGGGAGACTCAAGGAAGAGGCCTCTGATGTATTTATTATAGGTATTATCCTACTTTGCTACCAATTTTCTTTCATGTTATTTGACCTCAAATGTATATTCTCCTATGTGTATACAAATTTGGCTGCTAATTTTGATGTTGCGTATAAGTCCTTTTTTATGCCTCTTCATATTTCTATCCCCATAGGAGATTCTTTAGTGGTGAACCAGGTGTACCAATTCTGTGTTGTGGACTTTATGGGGTGTGAGACCTAGGTAGACTTAATTATCCTAGATATGGCTGATTTTGATATTATCTTAGGTATGGATTGGTTAGATCACTATTATGGTAGCTTGGATTGTTATACCAAGATAGTGACTTTAGATACTCTAGTGTGCTAATGTTAGCTTGGAAGGGTACTCTTAATTCGGGTCCAAAGGGAGTTATATCTTTTTTACTTGTTTGTTGCAAGGTAGAAAAAGGTTGTTTGCCTTATTTGATCGATGTTTGTGATACTAGTGTTCCCTTACTGCCTTTTTTGGATTTTCTTTAAGTTAATCATGAGTTCAAGAATGCATTTCCTCCGAATTTGCTAGGTATACCTCCAGATTGTGATATTAGTTTTGCTATCGATATTAAGCCGAGCACCAAACCCATTCTATTTCTCTTTATAGGATGGCCCTGACTGAGTTGAAAGAATTGAAGGAGCAGTTTCAAGATATGCTGGGTAAGTGGTTCATTAGATTTAGTGTATTGCCTTGTGATGTGCTTGTCTTTTTTTTGAAGAAAAATGATGAATCTACGTGCATACATATTAACTACCAACAATTGAACAAGGTGACAATCAAGAATAAGTATCTTATTCTTTGCACTGATAATCTATTCGACCAACTTCAGGGTGCTTTGGTTTATTCTAAGATTGACTTGAGGTTTGGGTATCACCAGTTGAAGATTAGAGCTTTGGACATTCCAAAGATAGTTTTTTGGAAATGATAAAATCATTATGAGTTTTTAGTCATGTTATTTGTACTATCCAATGACCCTGACGTATCATAGAGTTGTTGAACTAGGAAATTCAATCGTATCTTGACTCCTTCTTGATTGTATTTATAAATGCTATCTTAGTTTATCTCAAGAATGAGGCCGATCATGTGAGGCACTTGAGAATTATACTTCAAAGATTACGAGATGAGAATATGCTAAGTTCTCAAAGAGCGAGTTTTTGTTGGATTCTATTTTTTTATTGGGTTATATGATAATTAAGGATATAATTATGGTTGATCTGACAAAGATATAGGTTATTCATGATTGGGCTAGACGTACTTCTCCTATTAATATTCTGAGCTTCATTGATTTAGCAAGTTATAATTGGTGTTTTGTAGAAGGTTTCTATTCTATTGAAACTCCTTTGACCAAGTTGAGTTAGAAGAAGATATTTTTTAGCGGTCAGATTCTTGTGAGGTGAGCCTTCGAAATCTTAAGGAGTTATTGGATTCGACAGCTATCTTGACTTCGTCCAAAGAGGATGTAGGATTTCTCATATTTTATAATAATTTTGTAGTTGAATTGGGTATTATGTTGATGCAGGGATGTAAGGTGATTTCTTATGCTTTTCATAAGTTAAAGTCGCATGATAAGAATTACCCTACCCATGACTTTGAGTTGGCAACAATTATTTTTGTATTGAGTTGTGGCGGTATTACTTATATGGGGTACATTTTGAGACTTTCTCAAGTCATCATAGGATTTAATACTTCTTCCCTCTAAAAGATTATAATATAATATAGGGATGTTGGCTTGATTTGCTTAAGGACTACTCACTATTATTTATCATCTGCGCAACAGAAATGTTATTGCGAATTCCTTAAGCCTAAAGGCAACTAGTATGGGGAGTTAAGTTAATATCTTGACTCAAGATCAACCTTTGGCGTTAAAGGTTTAATAGTTAGATAACTAGTTGGTTGGGATTAGTATTTCAACACCCATACATGTATTAGCCTTTGCAAAGGCTGGATTTTCTTTGATGTAATAGATTTAAGATCATCAGTCTAATGATGAAAAATTGAGAGTGATTCATGAAAAGGTGTTTACTAGCGAGACAAATGAGGCATTTATTAATTCTAATACTATTTTGAGGGATTAGTGTTCGAGTTTATGTGTCGAGAGTTAGGGTATGGGTTAGATTGATCTTAGAGGAGGCTTATTGTTCTAGATATTCCATTCACCCAAGGGGCAACCATAATGTATCATGATCTAAAGAAACATTATTGGAGGGGTGGTATGAATAAGGACATTATAGAGTTTATCGCTAAGTGTTTGAATTAGCAAATGGGTTGTAAGATGCAGAGAAAGTCAATTTCAAAGTAGAAGTTGGAGTGGATCACCATAGATTTCATAAATGGTCTACCCCCAACCTTAGGGAAGTTTAACTCTATTTAGGTGATTGTAAATCCATTGACCAAATCAACCATTCCTATGAAGGCGAGTTATAATGCAGAAAAATTGTCTAAGATCTATATTAGGGAGATTGTTTGATTGCATAGTGTCCCTATTTCCATTATATCTGATAGAGGTACTCTGTTTACCTCAAGCTTCCGAAGCACTATTTATAATATTTTGGGTACTCATTATATGTGAGAACAACGTTTCATCCTAAGATGGATGGTAAGTCTTAGAGGACTATTCAAGTGTTGGAGGACATGCGTTGAGAATGTGTCATAGACTTTGGAGGTCACTGGGACTAGTACTTGCCCCTAGAAAAGTTTGCCTACAATAATAGTTACCATTCTTGTATTCAAATGATGTACTTTGAGGGTTTGTATAAATAGAGGTGTAGATCCCCTAAGGACTGGTTTGACTTATTTGAGGTAAGACCTTGGGGTACAAATTTTTTAAGGAATTTGATGGATCATGCGAGACATCTAGAAATGGGGTGGTACGATACAGAAGATGCCCATTTCAAATTGGAAGTGAGAGTGGATCACTATGCATTTCATAGTTGGCCTGCCCCCAACCTTGGGGAAGTTTGACTCCATTTGGGTGATTTAGATAGATTGACCAAATCAACATATTTCATTCTTGTGAAGGTGAATTATAATACAAAGAAATTGGCTAAGATCTAAATTAGGGAGATTGTTTGCATGATATAACTGTTTCCATTGTATCTATTAGTGTTACTCTATTTACCTCAAGCTTTTAGAGCACTGTTTAGAAAGAGTTAGGTAATCGACTTGATTTGAGTACAACCTATCATCCTCAGAAGGATGATCAGTCTGAGAGGAACATTAAAGTAGTAGAGGATATGCTTTGAGCATGTGTCATGGACTTTAGAGGTCATTAGGATCCCTAGTGGAGTTTTCCTACAATAATAGTTACTAATCCAATATTCAGATGTCGCCTTTTGAGGATTTGCATAGGCAGAGGTGTAGATCCCCCATGGGATAGTTTGATTCATTTGAGGTGAGAGCTTGGGGTATAAATTTGTTGACGGATTCAATGAATCGTGTGATGCTAATTCAGCAATAGCTATTGGTTTCCTAAAGTAGGAAGAAAAGTTATGCCGACGGTCAAGCTTGTGATATATCATACATTATTGAAGACCGACTTTTGTTGAAAGTTTGACCCATAAAGGATGTGGCGAAGTTTGGAAAGAAATAAAAGTTAGTTTGAGGTTCAAAGTGACCCTTTTAAGATTCTTAAAAAGTATGGTGATGTGGCATATAGGCTAGATTTTCCTTTACATCTATAGATTGTTCATCCTGTATATCACTTCTCCATGTTAATGAGGTACCATTGTAATACCCCATATTTCTCAAGATTAACTTAACTCTCAGTCCATTAGTCATCTAGTATAAAATTTTTGAAATACTCAGTGTTTTGTAGTTTAGATCTTGCCATTGCGTAGGAAATTGAATTAACTTTCCAACGATATAAAATTCCCCTAAATACGATAACGAAGTAAGAAGTTATGGCTATTTTAAGTTTCAGTCGTTAAACACTGTCATTCGAGCCAGTAGTGCATCGTGGAGTATGTCAAAATGGAAATTGTTAGTTTCCAGTGTTGCTCCGCAATATTGGCACGTCGCTCCAGCAATTGAATTCATAATTGTCAATTTTCAGTGTACCAACTCAATTCCACTGCATCGCGATGAGTCCAGATTTCAGAACCAAAGGGACACTGCGATTCCATCGCATCGCGCCAAGCCCCCAAATCCCAGTTGTCATTTTTTAGAAACACGGCACATCGCGCCAGGGGTCCAAATCGATAAAATATCATGAAAATTAAAAGTGACGTCCAGTGCTAAATTGGTCTTTTCTCTTGATTTTAATTTTCCCAGGTGTAACACCCCGCATTTTCCTAGAATAATCTAAGTCCCAATGCATGAGTATTCATATATGAAATTTTTAAAACACTCATTATGTTCTAATTTAGATCCTGCCATTACGTAGAAAATTTTATTATTTTTCCAACGATATAAAATTTGCCCAAATTCGATAACTGGGTAAGAAGTTATGGCGATTTTTAGTTTCAGTCACAAAACCCCATCATTTTAACCTCTAGTGCATCGCAGAGCAGGACAATCTCTAATTTTAAAAAATCTAGTAAGTGTCCGCGATCCTGGCGTATCGTTCCATAGGTCAATTTGATATTTGTCAATTTCCAGTGTGACTCCGCAATAATGGCGCATCGCGGAGCAGGCCAATTTCCCATTTATCAATTTTCAGTGGTCCTCCGCGATCATGGCGCATTGTGGAGATAGACAAATTGGTATCCACAGGCTTACCATGATGGTGGCGCATCATGGCGCTGATCCAGGTCCCAGTTGTCCCTTTTTCAGTGACTTGGCGCGATAGTGGCGTGTCACATGAAGGCCAAAAATCGGGATTTCAATTTTCGAGCTTGTGTTTTTAAATTTGTGTAAGGGTGTTTGGGTCTTTTTCCTGAGTCCTAAACTCGCCCTAAACACGAAATTTAACCCCTAATTGACCTACATACTCATCATTATTCACTTTCTCTCAAATTAAAAATCTTCTCTTTCAAGAACAAGAAACCCTAGCTCTCAAGAATCAAGGTCAAATCTCAAGAACTCTCCATTAATCCTTCCAAATTCATCATCCCAAGTATGTTAGATGTTCATCAATGGATTCCTTTCATCCATGGAGTCCAAGTATCCGTTTTAATTACAAATCTATCATATTTTCAAGATTTATGATATTAAATTGTGATTTAAAACTATGAATCTCCAAGAACTTCCTTAAATATTGATTTTATGCCATACTTTAATGGAATTATTATTGTTATCAAATCCCCCATGTTTTAATATTGTCATTCATCGAATTAGATCATGATTTAGTGTTATAAATGTTGAAGTCATGCTATTATTTCAAGTTTTATACTATGCCCATGAATTGACTAAACTATGAAGTACAAGTGTTTGATAAAATGCCTACAAGAGATTTATTTAATAAGAGCCTTCATGTATTGGCCTTCAAGATTTAGTGTCTTTTCAGTATTGTTATTTTGAGTCCTGGGGGTATTGAATACCCAAAAAACATAGTTGTTTATTTAGTTTAGTCTCTGTACATTATAGAATAGTCTTCAAATTATATTATGAGTATTATCAGAATAGTTAGATATCAGTCATTAAACTCAGAACAGTTTAGTATCTCAGTGTATTCAAATGGGAGTAGGATTTCACACCGAGCGAGTGTAGGGATGGTGCCTTCCCCATCAGATAGGAAGAGTCGTTAGTAGAAGTCCTTATACTCTAGAACTACGTAGACAACATAGGATATAAGTAGTTACCCATCAGATTAGGCTTGACTATCTCGCAGGGGTCACCCGTCAGTTCAGGCTTGACACCCTTAGTCTTTTGGACATATATCAGTTTAGTGGATCCAAACAACCATCGTTAGTACCTGTGGCACTGTATTAACACCCTTCCAACTGGGGTTACAGGTTGGACCACGATTAGCCCAAATTGGGGAATGTCGGTTAGAGGTCTCAGATATAGTATCAGTTACAGTCCTAGCTCAGCTATTCAGTCTTAATATTGTTTGATCAAAGCATACAAATTTCAGTTATTTTAGTATATCAATTTATAGATTTCAATCAGTTCATGCTATATGCTTGGTCATGCAACCACAGTATTTACAGATCTTTTTGTTTTTTTGGGTATCTACAGATTCCATGCTCTTTATTCAGTACTCTATGCTTTACATGTATGTCTAGTTAATTATTATCATTCCTATTCATGAGACCATGTATATCAGCCTACCTCATTTAGCATACCAGTACATTCAAAGTACTGATCGCATACTTTTGCTTTTGCGCTATGATGTCTTATATCATAGGTACTGATGCACAGTTCTCGGATCGCATTAGATTCTTAGATTTATCAGCACTATAGTAGCAGTGGTGACTCCTCATCATCCGAGGACAGATTATATTACTTCATGTATTTATCTTAGTAGTTAGTAGAGTTAGTTGGGGCCTGTCCCATCAACTCACAGTATCCAGTTTAGAGGCTTTTCAGATACAATAGTTAGCTATTCAGACTATTCAGATTTTAGTATTTTTATCAGATTCATAACTCAGCTGTTATTTCATTATTAAAAACTTATAGTGATTCAGTTGTTCTTACACATTCATGATTATATTATTCAGTACTCATAGCAGGTACCAGCTCATGGGTTAGCTTGTGGTCCATCGGAATCGTAAGTACCATGTAACAAATAGGGAATAGTCTTGGGTCGTTACACCAGGTGTGAGATTTAAGCCCTAAAAATGTTTTAAGTAACTCATTATTCAACTTTTCCCCAAATTAAAAAGGCATTCTCTCTCAAGAAAACAAACCCTAGCTCTAAGAAATCAAGGTCAATCTCAAGAATTTCTCCAAGAACCTTCAGGAACAAATATTTCAAGGTATGTTAGGTGTTCATTCACGGGTTCCTTTCACCCATGAAGCCCAGGAACCCTTTTTCAAAATACAAAGATTGTATATTTATGAATTTTCATGATTGAGTTGAATTGAATTCATGCTCATGTTATCGTTGGGTTTTAATCTATGCTTTAAATTACAAGTTCTAAGAATTGATCCTAGTAAGTGTTGATTTACATGATACTCATGAAAAACCCTTCAAATTTCAAGATGATTATTGAAATCCATGTTAATCCTAAGTGTTTATGATTTAATGAATCAAGTATGCTTCCCATGTGTTTGATAAAATGCCTATGTGGATGAATTAGTGCCATTATATCATTATAGCATTTATTGCCCATTCATGAATAAGTAGATGCATTACAAGTGTTTGACAAAATGTGTCAATGGATGAATTAGGAACAAGTGAACAATGTTATGTTATTCAAGATTATGCTATGCTTTACTTTTCATGCTTTTGAGTCCTGGGGGTATTTAATACCCGATAATTTAGCTGTTTACCTAGAGCTAGTGTCAGTTATAGAATAGTCTCAGTTATTTTATGATTCGTACTACTCTCAGTCAATTACAAAACTCAGTAGAACTCCATCAGTTACAGAACTCAGGAAAACTCAGTAACCTTAGTATCAGTCCAGTTTAGTTCAATATAATCAGTTTAGTGTCTTTCAGTTGGGAGTAGGATTAAGCACCGAGTAAACCTAAGGATGGGGGCTCACCAGCAAGTTGAGGGTGTGATCCTTAGAAGCAATCCTTGTGTTCCAGAACTACGTAGCTAGTGTAGGTTAAGGCATCAAACTTGGCAATCAAGGGTTGATGAGGTGCTTTAACTTGTCTATTTAGGGTTCCACCATTCTCATTAGAGTACCTACCAGATGAGGGTATCTCTTCAGTTGTCCTTACCCATGGCACGCTATTGACACTCTTCGAATTAGGTTTATAGATTGGACCCCAACTCAGTTAACTTATCTTATTTGGGGCATGTCGGTTAGATGATTACCTCCCACAATTTTAGTTTCAGTCTTTAGTATAGAACTCAGTTTAGTTCTACAGAATCAGAACTGTCAAATACAGTCAATCAGTATCAGTGACTCAGTTATCAAAAATCTTAGATTATCAGTTACTCAGTATTAGAACTCAGTACTTAGCTTTTGAAAAGCTAAGTTACAGTATATATATATATATATATGCACAGATTGCATACTCAATATTTATAGTAGTCCCAGTTATTTATGTACTCTCTTGTTTAGTTACTTTATATCATTCAGTTAATTATTATGCATGCATATAAACCCTCGCATTTAGACTTACCTCATATAGCATACCAGTTCATTCCAAGTAATGACACATACTTTCTCTTATGCTTTGACATCTCATATCATAGGTTCGGACGATTTGGTTCCTGATCGTGCATAGACAAATTCAGATTAAACCAGCAGTAGATTTAGCAGTGAGTCCTCATCATTTGAGGATATTCTTTTATTTCATTATTTCAGTAGACTCGGTATTTTAGTTGATGGTGTTAGTTTAGGGATTGTCCCATCAAATCTACTTTTAGACAATTTAGATTTGAGGCTTTTTAGACTAGATGTTCAAATAGCTTTTAGTTTTGCAAATTGTTATTTCAGTTGTCACACTTTCTCAGTACTTATAGATTTTGAACCTTATGGCATTTCAACCTATTTTCCATATGTATTACAGTATATTATTTAGTGCTCACAGCAGATATCAGTCATGGGTTAACTTGTAGTCCTTCAGGGTCATAAGCATCGTTTAGCATCTGGGGTACAGACTCGGGGTGTTACAAACTTGGTATCAGAGCCTAAGGTTCAAAAGATTCCTAAGAAGTTAGAAAGCCGCATCAAGTAAAGTCTTGTGAATGGGTGTGTAGCGTGCCACACTTATGGATAGGAGGCTATGAGATATTTTAGGAATAATTTCCCTTCTTTCTATATTCATGTCATATGAGTGAGCATGAGCTCAAATTAAAATCTCAGTCTAATTCACTTCTTCCTTTCGTTTATAGAATATGACTCCCAAAAAGACTAATGAAAGAAGAACCAAAAATCAGTCAGCACCCAGCCTGTTCAAGCAGATCCTCTAGACGAACATGTTTCCCATGCAGAATTCCGAGTTGCATTCACTACTTTAGCCAATTCAGTAGGAACTCAAAATAAATGGCTAGCTATTGTTCCAGCCAGCCCAATGGCTAATACTGCTGTAACCAGGATTTGGGACTTCACCTGAATAAATTCTCCCCTATTCTCAAGATCTAAGTCAGAAGAGGATTCGCAGAAGTTCCTCGATCAGGTTCATAAAATCATAGGCATCATGGGAGTGACTTCCAGTGAGAGTGTTGAGTTAGCTGCTTATCAGCTATAGGATATAGCTCGTACGTGATTTAAGTAGTGGAGGGTAGACAGGGGAACAGATGCAGCACCCATAGAGTGGGAAGAGTTTGCTACTGCCTTCCTAGATAGATTCTTTACTTTAGATCTAAGAGAGGCCAAGTTGTTAGAGTTTATCAACCTCAAATAAGGCAATATAAATGTGAAAGATTATTCCCTCAAGTTTACTTAGTTAGCCAAATATGCTCCCCATGTAGTGGCAGGAAGTAGTTCCAAAATAAGCAAGTTCGTAACTGGGGTGTCAGATAATGTTGTTAAGGAGTGTAGAACAGCTATGCTAATTAAAGAGATGGACATATCTAGGTTCATGGTCTATGCTCAACAGATAGAAGAGGCTAAGAGTAGAGAGAAAGAGAGAGGCAGAACAAGAGATCTAGAATAGGTAGCTTTAATTTCAACTAGCCTAAGTTAGACGACGGTAATCGTTTCCAGTTTCATCCAAAGTCTTCAGTTCCATCTCCGTCCTCAGCCAGTGCTCCAGTCCCTAAGTTTAGAAATGGTAACAAAGATAGGGCACCAGGCTCTAAGTCTCAGGGTATTATCAGCAGTGCTCGAACAAATCCTCTATGTAAGACTTATGGAAAGAACCATTAGGGTGTCTGCAGAGCTGGCAGTGATGTTTGTTTTGGGTGTGGCAAGCCAAGCCATAGAATCAGAGATTGTCCTCAATCAGGTTCTCAAGGTCAGAAAAATCGTCCTTCAGCTCAGTTCGGTCACCCAAATTAGTAGGGTGCCACTTCTAATGCCACAGTGGGCAATGCCTAAATATGCTCTATGCACTCCAGTCCAGACAAGATTAGGAAAATTCTCCTTATGTGGTCACTGGTACGTTATAGATCGTCAATTTACATGTTTATGCCTTACTATATCCAGGAACTTCTCTGTCTTTTATAACTCCTTACATAGAAATCAACTTTAAAGTTAAACTATAAATCTTAACAGAACCATTCTCAGTCTGTACCCCAGTAGGTCTATCTATCATAGCCCGACGAGTATACAGGAATTGTCTGGTTATGATATCTCAGAAAGTCACTTCGACAGACTTAGTAGAATTAGCGATGAAAGATTTTGATGTCATTCTTGGCATAGATTAGCTCCATTCATGCTATACCTTAGTTGATTGTAGAAACAAAATTATTCATTTTTAGTTTCCAAATGAACCAGTCCATGAATGGAGGGGTAGTACTACAACGCTTAGGGTTCAGTTAATTTCATACCTTAGAACAAGAAAAATAATATCCAAGGGCTATGTCTATCATCCTGTGCGAGTCAAGGACTCTGTGATCTGTGAACACATCAAATATTTCTGACATAAATGTTCTTTATCATCCGAGAAAGGCCAATATAGTGGATGATGCTCTCAGTAGACTGTCTATGGGTAGTGTTGCTCATGTTGAGGATGGTAGAAAGAAGTTAGATCAGGAAGTTCATCAGCTTGCCCAACTAGGTGTCCACTTAGTCGATTCAGCAGAAGGTAGTGTGTGGGTGCAGAATAATTCTGAATCCTCTTTAGTTTTTGAGGTGAAGGAAAAATAGGATAGAGATCCTAGTCTATTGAAGTTGAAAAAGTCAGTTAGAGATCAAAAAGTAGGGGTTTTCTCCCAAGGAGGAGATAGTGTGTTGCGTTGCCAGGGTTACCTATGGTGCCAGGAGTAGATGACTTGAGGTAACTAATTCTTGAAGAAGTTCAAGGTGCGCGTTACTCTATTCATCCAGGGGCCACTAAGATGTACTATGACTTATGGGAGATCTATTGGTGAAGTGGGATAAGAGAGATATTCCAGAGTTTGTAGCTAAGTGCTCTACATATCATCAAGTTAACATTGAGCACCAGAAGTTGAGTGGGTCTATATAGGAGTTCGGTATTCCTACATGGAAATGGGAAGAAGTGAACATGGATATTATGATGGGTTTGCCTCCTACTCATCATCAGTATGATTCTATATGGGTTATCATAGACCGAATTACCAAATCAACTTATTGCTTGCCAATTCATACCTTTTATTCAGCCGAGGACTATGCCAAACTTTATATTAGAGAGTTGGTCAGGTTACACGGAGTCCCAGTATCTGTCATCTCAGATAGAGGTACCCAGTTTACCTCTTATTTCTGGAAAGCATTCCAAAAGGGTCTTGGTACCCAAGTTCATCTTAGTATAGCCTTCCACCCTCAGAAAAATGGTCAAGCAAAAAGGACCATTCAAACTTTAGAAGATATGCTGAGAGCATGCATTGTTGATTTTAAGGGTAGTTGGGATGGCCACTTTCCTTAGATCGAGTTCGTATATAATAAAAACTATCATTCCAGTATTCAGATGTCTCTATTTGAAGCTCTCTATGGTAGGAGGTGTAGATCTCTAATCGGTTGGTTCGAGGAAGGTGAGGCCATAGTAGTAGGGCCTAACTTAGTATTTGATGCCTTAGAGAAGGTTCAGTTAATCAAAGAAAGACTTAGGGCTGCCCAGATCTGACAGAAATGTACCCAAATATGAGGAGGAAAGATCTCGAGTTTGAGGTTGGTGATTTTGTGTTCTTGAAAATCTCTCCCATGAAGGGGGCTAAAAAGGTTTGGCGAGAAGGGAAAGATCAGCCCCTGATATATCGGTCCATACAGGATTCTCAGCTATTTTAGAAAGGTAGCTTATGAGCTTGAGTTTCCTTCAAATATAGCTTTAGTACATCTAGTATTCCACGTCTCCTTGATAAATAAATGCATTGGTGACCTAGCAGTCATAGTTTCTTTAGAGGACGTAAATATTCATAACGATCTTTCTTTCGAAGAGGTTTCAATCTAGATCCTCGATCATCAGATTTGTAGACTGAGGAATAAAGAAGTTCCCTTGGTAAAAGTTTTTTGGTGGAATTAGTCCGTTGAGGGAGCTACTTAGGAAGCAGAAGCAGATATGTGGACCAAGTATCCTCACTTCTTCTCTGCAAAATCAAATCCAGCTTAGGGTAATAGTCTTCCTTATCTTTACTCAGTTCAATGTTCACTTACAATTACAAACTTGGTATTTATTACCATTGCATATTTAGTCATGCATTCATGAATCAGTTTAGACATGTACTCATGCATCATATATGCATGTTCAGTGCAGAAATTCATCTTATAAATAGCTTCCGTCATGTATTCCATGCATCAGATATGCATGTTTAGTATAAAAACTCAGCCTATCAATTGTTAAGTCATATAGTCATGTATCAGATATGCTTGTTCAGTGTGTCAGCTCAGTCTATTAATATTTATCAGCCTAATCAATCTCATTAGAGGACAAATGTTCCCAAGGGGGAGATATTGTAATACCTCATATTTCTCAAGCTTAACTTATCTCTCAGTCCATGAGTCATCTAATGTAAAAATTTTAAATACTTAGTATTTTTATGTTTAGAGCCTGCCATTGTGTAGGAAATTGAATCAGTGTTCCAATGATATAAAATTCACCTAAATTCGATAATCGGGTAAGAAGTTATGGCTATTTTAAGTTTCAGTTGTTAAAGACCATCATTCGGGCCAGTTGCGCATCATGGAGTACGTCAAAATGGAAATTTTCAGTTTCCAGTGTTGCTTCATGATATTGGCGCATCACACCACCAGTTAAATTCATAATTAATTTATTAATTTCCAGTGTATCAACGCGATCCTACTGTGTCGCAATGAGTACAGATTTTAAAACCAAAGGGGCACCGCAATTCCACTGAATCATGCCAAGCCTCCAGTTTCCAGTTGTCATTTTCTAGAGACATGGCATGATAACGCCGCATCGCGCTAGAGGTCCACGTCGGGAAAATTTCACAAAAATTAAAAGTGATGTCCAGGGCTAAATTAGTCTTTTTTTCATGATTTTAATCCACCCAGGTGTGAGATTTAAGCCATAAAAACATTTTAAGTCATTCATTATTCAGCTTTTACCAAAATCAAAAAGGCATTCTCTCTCAAGAAAACAAACCTTAGCTCTAAGAAATCAAGGTCAATCTCAAGAATTTCTTTAAGAACCTTCAAGAACAAATATTCCAAGGTATGTTACATGTTCATTAATGGGTTCCTTTCACCCATGAAGCCCAAGAACCTTTTTTTAAAATACAAAGATTGTATATTTATGAATTTTTATGATTGAGTTGAATTGAATTCATGCTCATGTTATTGTTGAGTTTTAGTACATGCTTTAAATTACAAGTTCCAAGAATTGATCCTAGTATGTGTTGATTTACATGATACTCATGAAAAACCCTTCAAATTGTAAGATGATTATTGAATCCATGTTAATCCTAAGTGTTTATGATTTAATGAACCAAGTATGCTTCCCATTTGTTTGATAAAATGCCTATGTGGATGAATTAGTGCCATTATAACATTATAGAATGTATTTCCCATTCATGAATAAGTAGATGCCTTACAAGTATTTGATAAAATGTCTCTATGGATAAATTATGAACAAGTGAACAATGTTATGTTAGTCAAGATTATGCTATGCTTTACTTTTCATACTATCGAGTTCTGGGGGTATTTAGTACCCAACAATTTAGCTGTTTACCTAGAGCCAGTGTCAATTATCGAATAGACTCAGTCATATCATGATTAACACTACACTCAGTCAGTTATAGAACTCAATAGAACTCAGTCAGTTACAGAACTTTGGAAAACTCAGTAATCTCAGTATCGGTCTAGTTCAGTTCAGTATAATCAGTTCAATGTCTTTCAGTTAGGAGTAGGATTCAGTACCGAGTGAATCTAAAGATGGAGGCTCACCTACCAGTTGAGGGTGTGATCCTTAGAAGCAATCCTTGCATTCCAGAACTACGTAGCCAGCATAGGTTGAAACATCAAATCTTGTAGTTGATGGTCGATGAGGTGTTTTAACCTGTCAGTTTAGGGTTCCGCCATTCTCATTAGAGTACCTTCCAGTTGAGGGTATCTCTTCAATTGTCCTTACCCATGGCATGATGTTGACACTTTCTAATTGGGGTTATAGATTAGGCCCCAACTCAGTTATCTTATCTTATTTGGGGCATGTCAGTTAGATGATTACCTCCTACAGTTTTAGTTTTTATCTTCAGTATAGAACTCATTTTAGTTTTACAAAATTAGGATTGTCAGATACAGTCATCAGTATCTGTAACTCAGTTATTAGAAATCTTAAATTATCATTTACTTAGTATTATAACTCAGTACTTAGCTTTAGAAAAGCTCTGTTACAGTATATATATATGCACAAACTACATTCTCAGAATTTACAGTAGTGCCAGTTATTCATGTACTCTCATGCTTTGTTAATATATATCATTCAGTCAGTTATTGTTCATGTATATGAACCCTTACATTCATCCTTACCTCATTTAGGATACTAGTACATTCAACGTACTGACGTATATTTTCTCTTGTGCTATGATGTTTATATCATAGGCTCGGATACTTAGGTTTCTGACCGTGCATAGACAGATTCAGATTCAGCCAGCAGTAGATTTAGCATTGATTCCTCATCATTCGAGGATATTCTTTTATTTTATTAATTTAGTAGACTTAGTATTTTAGTAGATGGAGTTAGTTGGAGGATCGTCCCATCAACTCCACTTTTAGATAGTTTAGATTAGAGGCTTTTCAGAATAGATGTTCAGATAATTTTTAGTTTTGCCGATTGTTATTTCAGTTGATACACTTTATTAGTACTTACAGATTTTGAACCTTATGGCATTTCAGCCTATTTTCTACATTTATTACTGTATATAATTCAATGCTCACAACAGATATCATTCATGGGTTAGCTTGTGGTCCTTCGGGGTCCTAAGAATCATATAGCATCCGGGGTACAGACTCAGAGCATTATAACCATCCAGATGATACTCATGAGATTTGATAAGATTTTATTTTGTTAGAACCTGATTTATCTATTTAGGCTGGCAGACTAAGAAGTTGAGGTCTAAGAAAATTATTTAAGTTAAGGTCTAGTTAAGACATCATTCTATTGAAGAGGCTACTTGGGAGGTAGATTCTGACATACGTTTTACAACTCTAGGTTCTTTATTTGCCTTTTAGTTTAAGGATGAATTGGTGTCTTAGTGGTGGATAATGTAACAACCTTGAATGTAAAAATTTTCATTCTATGTGTTTTGACTATTTTTCCATTCCTCATAATTATTTCATGATGGTTATGAGGCATGGGAATAATTGGCACGGTCATCGATGTATTTGAGAAAGTTTGAGACTCTTATAGGCTTTAAAAGCCAATAGTGTTAACTTTGGTCAATATTTTAGATTTCGAGCATCAGATGGTGATTTAGAAAGTTCAGTCATATCTAAATTGCAGATTTTAGTTTAGTGGATGAGTTAGTTTTGTCTTGGAACCTTTATTTTACATTTTGATCCTTATTTCAAAAACTAGTTAAAATGCCTAAATGAGGTCCCGAGGCTGTTGTGAACAACTTACTTTTAAAAATCCAACATTTTCATTAAGTTCAGAATGTCGAAAATAGCCTATTAGCATATATTGTTATTTATCTGAGGTTCCAAACAAATTTTGAGGTTCTATTTGGAGGCATTTTAATCATGCAAATCTACTAGATTACTCGAATTATGGTGCAGCCAAATCCTTCTTCGTGAATGCAGACTCTTGGCCATGAATGTGGAAAAGAATGATTTGTTTCACCATGAATGCGATACTGGTACCATATTTGCAGAGGGTTACATTTTTTGTTAGTTGCAATCGTGATCAGGACATCATGAATGCGCTGTGTCCTAATCGTCAGCCTTTTGTGGCAAAAGGCTGATCATGAACTTGAAGGCCAAGTTTATCGCCTTGTTAATGTTAACGCTTGCGAACGCAAAGGGTTGGCCGCATTCATGAAGTACTAGTCATAGAATATTATAAATAGTTATTTTTTTTTGGTAATTTTCACCATTTTTTGACCTTGGAGCTTTAGAAAAATTGCAATTTCTAGGAATTCTTCACCATTCTTGATTGAGTAATCTTCAAATTCATCTTTTCATTATTTCCTATTAATTTTATCACCAAAAGCACCTTTTAATCTTGTTTTCAAACTAGAATATTTTTTGGAGGGTGGGGGGAGGTTACTGGTAAACTCTTAAAATAGTTTTTCTTTGATTTGAACATTGATTTTAATTCATTTTCAAATGATTTTTTAGTTGTATGTTTCTATTGTTATTGGCAACAAGTTTCTAAGATAAAATTTTAGCTTTACTCTTTTTGTTTTCAAATTCTTTTCTTGAACCCATTTTGAACCCGCCTTAAATATTTTCATATTGGCATCATTATTTTTTTAACATATAAATTTAATATTTAATATTTATTTGTCATTTAGAGATTATTTTAAAAGAAAAGGATCCATATTGAAGGTTCTACCTCGTATTTTAGCACTTTGAGGTAGGTTATGGCTTAATTTTTATTAGAATGGGCTGGATAGTATGTAAAGAGTGCTATGGGTTAAAAAATTAGTGATGGAAATCATATTTTGAGATTTTTTTATGATTATGTTGTGCCTGTGATGGGACTTATATGTATATTGCTATTGACTTGAGATATCATATATTGTTGTTGCCCGTGTTGGGGATTTATTTGACATCATAGGCGTTATTTATACATTAAATTGCATAATTATTGTTGTTGCCTGTGTGGGGGTCTTGAATAGACATTATCAGCCTTATTTATGTATTATTTGCCTTTATCATGATTTATATTCCCGAGTGAGGGGTTTAAAATGCTATTATTGATGTCATACATGACTACTCTTTCTAGTGGTGCCGAGCGAGGGATGAATTGAGTTGAATTTGACCTCAACTATACCTGTATTGAATTGATTATTTTCTTCATATTGATTGGTTATGAGTATTACATCCTCATTTTCTTATACATATTTATGAGTTTGGTACCACAAAATATATATTTTTATAGAAAATGAGACATTTTATAAACCACCTATACCAAGGGACGTGTCGATAAGGTTGAGTGAGAAATATTGATTTTATATCAAAATGAGATACTTTATGAAACACCTAAACTGAAAGATGTGTTGGTAAGGTTGATTAAGACCAAGGTTTGAAAGGTTTATACGTAAGTTGCACTATCATTACATCAATGCATTGCATTTGAATATTTTGTGTCCCTTTTACATATCTTTGATGTGTAATAGTTTACTTATATAGTTCTTGTGTAGATGTTACTTTTATCTTATATTGTTGAATTATTAGAGGAGATGGTGTGAGCTACCATTTGAGAACTTTTCTACTTGTAGGTGAAGTACTCATAGTATCTTTTACTTGTACTGATTTTCTACTTTTCTCAGTCAGTCTATGATACCTGCTAAGTACAAGGATGTACTCACCCCTATTATACATTTTTGGTCAAGATTCTAGCTCAAGTATGAGACACCACAACTAATTTCGTGCTATCAGAGTTGATATTCGAGGTACTGGCATGCTCCAAAGTCCAAAGTTGATTCCAGACCTTCTCTTATGATTGCCTTGTCCTTACTTATGTTTCGGAACAGATTATGTATAAAGATATCCAGTTATGTTTTAGATGCTCTTATACTTATGAACCAGATTCTAGGATGTATTTTGTTCATTTTTTTTCTAAGTTTTATATTATGGACTGACTTCATTCTAGAAGTCTCATATTTTCACTGTTAATTTATATTTTTATATTTCCTTTCACTACAACAAATTTCATTATCTATGATGAATAATTTTTCACATAAAAATCATATTTCATCCCAAAAATATTCTATGCCAAAAAAAATTCGTCAATCTTTCATCTCTAAACGTGGATCACTAAAAGATACGAAGACAATTTCATGTTTCATCACTAAGTAAATCTTATTAACTACAAAATTAAATTTCGTCCCGAAATGGGTTGTATTATGATGAAGTTATTGGTCTGAAATAGTGTATAATATTATAGCTAAAAATAATCTAACGTTGCTAAAAGGATACTTATTACCGACAAATCTAATTTGTCACCAACTTTAATTTTAATTAGTGATGATGTTGTTTGTCTTTATCGGGATGTATAATTTGTAGCAAAAAAAAATGTGATTTCATCACTAAAAAATACATGATTTGTGTACGAAAGAAAATTTTCATCTCTAAACATATAAATTAGTGGAAAATATTTTTGTCAGAAAAAGGAAAAAATTTAGGATTGAAAGCTATTTATGCATAAAAAATTATGCTATTAAAGACAAGACTAATTCATCACTATATGTTATCTTAAAGTCACACCGAGCTATTTTCAAGCTAGGTTGATCCACTTCTTACAAGCTTATACAACACACAATTATTATTTTCCATATAATTTGAATATGAAAAGAACAGTAGGAACCATTCAAGCTTCAATAAATCATTTCTCAAACAGTACCACTAATCTCAGAAAATAAAAAGAACGTATTTAAAAATGAGATATAAAATGTCAAAAACTTAATAAAAAATATTGTATTAATATCCGTTGTATTAAGATTGGTCCGAAGGGAAACCACAATCATCATCTCTAATTACTATCATCTTCTTTCCATTTGTACCTCCTGGACTTCTATATCATCTTCATTCCTTGGTGTACAAGTTGGATCTATCTCTTTATTCATCACAATGATAAATTTGAAATAAAAATAAGGTATTTAACTATTACAACAATAAACAAAAACAATGTTAAAAGTACTTAAATAAAACATGGCTTAAAATCTTAAAGTCTATTTTCTTAACAAGACATCATCATGTGCAAATGTAACCAATTTATTTTAGAACAATACTAGCATAAAATAGAAACAAGTGACAGTTGAGAAAATAATGATGCTAATGAAACATTCTAGTACAAACCTTAAAGGTACTAGAATCTAAGTATACTAAAGAACGAACGACAAACTAATTAGGTCAAGAAGAAAGAAAAAAATAATACAGTGAGAGCTTGAACAATTATATTGTGAAGAAAATTTAGCCTAATCAATTTTAAGTACTTAAGTTCTTACCGACGTTAGTGACATACTTTAGTAGTAGACTAGTGGAAATTACCAGATACACAATATAGAGAAAAGTAAAGGATACACATGATATAAAGGAAACAATGGGCCCACTACCTCACGCCACCACAAATATGGAGTAACTTTGTACATAAAGAATTTGGCAAATAGGGAAAAATCACTTATTATTTATTGTGTTCTACCGCACATGCAAGTGTACGTGGTCGTACAAGTACTATAGTGATCCTTTTGTGACAAATATAAATCCCAGAGGGACTTAGAGTTTAAAAAAACAATCTACTTAGAGTTACTAATGAGATTAAATAAGATTGAGTTTAATGAATTGGAGAGTTAGAGTTTTATTGACTATAAACTAAATACAAAACTAACAACATTATGAAGTTCGAATTGCGGACAATATGTGAAGAGTTCCAAGGTTGAGGAATTTACTTCGCATTCACACACAACTATGATTTTTAGTTGGTGTTGGTATTTATCATGATTATTAATTTACGAGGTTAATAGTATAACTCGGGGATGATCACCCTTTAAGTCGTCTACCCAAATTAAGCTCAAAACAATATCATTGAGCGAGGATGTGATTCCTTAAATCAGATGCATTAAGCTATCTTCCCGTTTCATTGACCAAGTTAGGTATTTAGGTATCTCTCTATACTACACAAATCATCCTTTAATAATTAGTATCTAATGATTAAAGACATAACCCACACTCCTTACATTCTTCATTCTCTCTCTCCACTCCTATAGTTAATTTGTTTTGGGACTTATATTTATCCTAAAGTTCACAATGCTTTGTAATAGTAAACTAAGAACAAAAAAATAATCACATGCTTTATAAATATATACCAACAATCAAACCATAATTACACAATCATATCTGTAGCTTCAACCCTAGAATTAGGGTATTTATCCACTCATAGTCTTACAAAGAATCACAGTAATTGAATTCGTATGAAAAAACTACAAGAGAAATAAAGTAAAGAAAAAAAAACCAATTTGTATCCTCCCTAATATGTTTTATCCTCCCAAAATCATCCAATGTGTTTAGAATAGAAGCTAAGTATTCTATTAATAAATAGGATGATTTTTACCCAAAATACACAAGGTTATGGCATGCCCTTATCGTAGAGGTTCGTGGGCTTGCCATGTTCTTATTGTGAATACCCATTGGGATGTGCGATTGAAAAGTTTATCCAAGGGACTGGCATGGTCTTATCACAGAGGACAGGGAGAGTGTCATGCTCTTGTGCTTAAATTTCATGCTCTCCATTATAGTGTAGTCTCTTCACTTTGTTTCTTGTCCCATGCATTGTAGATGTCTTTTCAACTCTATTTAAGCTTATTTTGCTTCCTGATATTTCTACTAACCACCACATCATATAACAAACATTATTTCATACAACAAAATAGAGCTTATCAAAGTACACTAGAACAATAATAGCACCTCTAGTTTTCTCGTCTAGGCTCTATTTGATCATTTTGATTCTTAACTTGTTTCAAAAACACCTTAAACACTCTAAACATGTAAATTAATATATAAATACATAATTACACCCTTAATTAATCATTAATCACAACAAGAAATCTTTAAAACTAAGTTAAACACGTATAGATAATGACATTTAGGTGTATAAATACGCCTAAGATCACCAATCCGCACTTAAAGCTTTGTTCATCCTTGAACAACTTTTTATACAAGGCACTATTCAATAATATACTAACACCACTACTAAAACTAAGACACTCAATCTATAACAACAATGACCACATGAATAGAAAGTTCCACAATAAGCATATCATATTACAATTGAAAACTCATGAACACTATTATAATGACTTGATTCTGTGAAACTTCCCATTTTCTATTTATTGACCATTTTCCCCTCTCTGTGGTTGTTATATATTTTCTGGGGGTGTGGTATGGTTTTCACTATTCTCAATGCAATATGAAATAGTTTGTGTGAGTTTATGGTTTTTAAAAGTTGGAACGGCCTCGTAGTTGACTTTGGTCAATATTTATTATTCTATATGTCTAATGGAAAAACATATTGTGCAACAGGTTTGGAATGTCCATTTTTGATTGGTACCATGGTTGGTCTGGTTTTGTGGAATTTGAATCTTATTTTGACCCTTAGTTCAGAAATTAGTAAAATTTGATCTCGAGGGTTAATTTTTTAAAACCATCTTATTTTAAAAATCTAATATCGCCATTAAGTCCAGTCTAGAACATTAAATTTGGCCTAGTAGAATATTTTATTTGCCTTCATGAGATTCCAAACTAATCTAGAAGGATTAATCAACAACTTTACAACTTAGAAAAGTTGTTGATGTAGCTGAAGTCAGGTGCAGCCGCTTTATCATCCAAAGGACCGATAAAGAGCTAGCCTCTTTAGTGTACCATGTTCGACTAATTGATCAACCTGATGTGTGAGCTAATGCTAACACATTTGAGGATTCTAACTAAGAATAATTTCAAAGTCATAAGCAACTTTTGTTGTTTTTGATTGTTTTATGTTTGGTTTTGCAGTAGAAGCTAATATGATAAAGAACCAACAAGAATGGAAGCAAAGGAGTTGAAATTAGAAGGAAATAGAGGCAAAGTATGGCGGACGATATTTGTGATAAGTCGTCAGCCTTGTGATAAGCTATCACGTTCCTTGTCAGTCGTAGACAGATAATTAGCCTAAGTTGATAATTGTGATGATGTTTTGTTATAGGCCATCACGGAGCTAATAAGGCATCAAGAATATCGTCATCCTAAGACAGCACATGAGAACTGAAGTAGAGCCTTGATGATATTTTGTGATAGGTCGTTAAGGAACTGATAAATCATCAAGATTGTCGTCAACGTTAAGCAGAAAGTGATAAAAAGTATAAAGAAAACTGACGACATTTGTGATAAGTCATCAGCCTCCTAATAGGCTATCAGAAATGTCGTCACCTAATCCGAGGAATTTCTAAATTCTATTATTTTATTTCCATAATTAGGGTAAACTTTCTAAAGTCTTGTTTAGGATTTTCTTAGGAGTTTGGAACATTGAGTTTTAAGCAATATTCTTTGATATTTTCTCTCTCTACTTTTGGCTTGAGAAAACAATTGCTTTAAAGATATTATATTCATTATTTTGGATTTCCTTTGTGATTTAATCTGAGAATCTCTAGTTTCTATTTATCTTGTGGTAAGTTTATCTTTAAAAGCATGAATTCATCTAGTTGCTTCGATTTTTATGTTATGAGTGGCTAAATTCCTTTAACCTGAATTATGGGATCTAGGGTTAGGTCTTGATAAGGTGCTGAGTGATCAGGATTCGAAAGGTAGTAGGACTTCTTGATAATTCTGAGGTTTTAATTAACGTTTGTTGTTTGCAAAAAATAGATAAAACCTACTTTGATTTTCTTGAGATAGAAATCAAATGTAGTAGGAAGTGAATTATCAACAGGGACTTGGAAATACTCCGTTTAATAATCAGCACTATAACAAGGTTGGTTAACCTGAGGTAAAATCTGGGCAGTGAATATAAATTCCCTAAGTCCGAGAGGATTAGGTAATTAAATGCTTAAGTAGGTCGAGAGATATTTAAGCATAAATTCAATAAAGATAAATTGTTGTCCTACCTACCATGAGAATCATGAACCACTAGTAGCATCTGTCAAGTACCAAAATCCATAGTGAACATAATTTTGATTTTTCATAAACTCTTAATTACGAACACTGAAACTAGCGTAACCAAAAAGTTCTAGTTAAACTAAAACCCCCTCATTTCTAGAAACAGTCAACTATCAGTTGACTAATTTGCAAGCGACTTATGTTCACACCATATTCCCTATGGGATTCAACCCCAACCTAGTTGGGTTTTATATTAAAAATAATCGCTTACATTCTCATTGAGAGGTGTAGTTTGAGCGTTATTAAAAATGGCACCGTTGTCGAGGAATACGGTTGTAAACTGAAGTTTTTGTGCAGAAATTGACTGTTAGTTAAGTTTCCTAATTTTACGTTTATTTGTTGTTTTTGTTTATTTGCTGGATCTTTATAGTGTATGCCAAGAACCAGAAGTTCCAGGGAACCATTATTACCACTTAATCAAGAACCGCAATGAATTGGAAAAACGACAGAATAGCAAGAGGCTGACAGACTCGCAGCCTTAGCTCTAGCTCAGGTGAATGTGCAAAATGTCGGGCAACAAACACGACATCCAAACCCTAAGGAAGAAGATTTGGGAGATAAGGAGTTGCTGAATCTTGGTAACCCAAGGCGTGCAGAGCAAATAGCTGCACCAGTATGGCGTAATGTTAACAGGAATCGTCCATTCTAAGAAAGAAAAAAGTACCAGCCGGTCTAATATAATCTCAATGATGATGATGATGATGATGGAATAGATAGAACAGGTGCAACGGGTGCAATCATTCCTCCACCATTAGAACCTGGGGCAAAGTTCAACATTATGATTACTATGATCCAACTCCTTAATCTGAAGGGGTTGTTTGGTGGCCTTCCTGGGGATGAGCTGAACTTGCATCTAGTTAATTTTATCACCATCTGCAAATCTTTTGATAACACAGAAGTGGTCTAGAATACTATCCGTTTAAGATTATTTCCGTTGTCTCTGTCTGGGGAGGCAATATTGTAGCTAAATGAGCTGACACTCGATTCTATAACCAATTGGAGGTAGTTAAAAGGAGCTTTCCTAGAAAGGTTTTTTCCATCTTCCAGGAGGGTATAGTTGAGGGATGAGATCAGCAACTTTAGGTAACTCCCAACTGAAGCCTCGCATGAAGCCTGGGAAAGATTTAAGAAGAAGCTGACACAGTGTTCGAACCACAACATAATGAACATACATTTGATGGAGACTTTGTACAAGGCTTTTAACTCTTTTACAAAGCCATTATAGACAATGCTGCTGGTAGTTCATTTATTGATCTTACATTCCTAGAGGCTTTAGAAATGCTGGACAAAATGACCAAACAGAGTTGGGCATGGCATACCAGAGACTCTGTGGTGGCTATCCCCACTGCTTCTGTAGGTATTACTGTGAAAAAACGTAGAAGAGAAGAGGAATGTGACCAATACATGGTTCACCTAAAAACACAGATTACCTTGCTACCCAAGCACTTGCTATCAGGAAACGTTAAGAAGGTAAAAGCTGTAGGATCTCAGGATAGGATTGAGGCTGATGCAAAAGAAGAGGCTAACTATGTTAATAATCAGGAGGGTTTTTGAGGCAATATAAAAGGGAATCGTGGTCATAAATTTTATAATAAGCCTATTTATAGAGATAGAGAGAAGGGAAATTGGAGGAATAACAATGACAGGAGAGAGCTATATGTTCCTCCTGGAAATCGTGAGGCTGCTTGAACAAGTTCTGAAAAGATGTCCATAGAGGACATGATGGCTAAGTTTTTAAAGAGAATAGAGACTACCAACTCAGGTGTGACCACCATGAAGATAGATCTGACATACATCAGTCATTTGGTCTACTCACACTCCACCATAATCAAATAATTGGAATAGCAGATGAGCCAACTCTCCACAGTATTCAACCAGAGGAAGAGCAGAACATTACTAAGTGATACGGTCTAGAATCCATGAATTGATGGCTCATTCATGGATATTACCACTACAAGTGGTAAGATATTACCTGGCCCTTTTATGGGCAAACCTATAGTTGATAAGGTACTTGTTGATAAATTGGAAGAAGGAGGTCTAGTGGAGTTTGAGAAGCTAGATAATTTTAATGATGTTCCAGAGAAACATGAAGAGAAGGAGAAGACGGAAGTGCTAAAAACTATCTCAAGACCACCACCTCCCTTTCCTCAGTGGTTGAAGAAGAAAGCTAATGATGCAAATTTCAGCAAATTCATGGCAATGCTCAAGCAATTGACAATAAATGTGCCTTTGGGTGAGGCACTTGAGCGAATTCCAGGATACACAAAATTCATGAAGGACCTTGTGACTAAGAAAAGAGCGGTGAGATACAAATTAGAGGGTAATCTCCATCATTGTAGCGCTATTTCGACAAAGACCTTGGTACAGAAGAAGCCAGACCCAGGCATATTCACTTTTCCCTATACAATTGGGACTAAGGACATCGCCAAGGCATTATGTGATCTAGGAGAAAGAATAAATTTTATGCCGCTGGCTATTTATAGAAAGTTGGGTCTTGGAAATCCCACACCCACCAACGTGTGACTCGTGATGGCAGATAGGTCAGTAACGCGACCTGTTGGCATTTTGTATGATGTGTTGGTGAAAGTGTCCAACTTTATATTCCTTGCAAACTTCATCATTCTGGACTTTATATTCCTTGCAAGTTTCATCATTCTGGATGCGAGGTTGACTTTGAGGGGTCCATAATCTTGGGTCGACTTTTCCTCACAATCAGAAGTGTGTTGATTAATTTGAGAGTAAATAAGCTCTTATTCAGGATGAATGATGAAGTAGTATGGTTTGATATGTGTAAATCAATAAAGCAGCATGAATAAATAAGTATGTTCTTAGTATTTGATGTGTATTATGAGGACGAACAGGAGGTGTCAATAGCTGAGCAACTTGTTGTTGAACCTTTGGCCGCACTTATGATGAATTTTAATAGTGAAGACATCAAGGAGTATGAAGGGACTATTTTTTCTTTGGAAGGAAGGAGTTCATATCCTTATGCTCCTAAAAAGATACACCTTGACCTTGCTAATCGACCAACACCACCAGCTAAGCCATCTATTGAGGAGCCACCAGTGTTGGAATTGAAAGAACTGCCTGAGCACTTACGGTACGTGTTTTTGGGCAATGGGAACACGCTATCTATTGTTATTGCAACTGATTTGGGTGATCAATAGGTAAACACACTTATTCAGTACTTCAAAGGCACAAGAGAGCTATAGGATGGACCATTGCAAATATTATTGGCATTCTCCCTAGTATCTGCACGCGTAAAATTCAACTTGAGAAAGATTGTATTCCAACCATAGAGCATCAACGCTATTTTAACCCACCAATGTAAGAGGTGGTTAAGAAGGAGATTATTAAGTAGTTGGATATAAGAGTGGTTTACTCTATTTCTGACAGTAAATGGGTGAGCCCAGTTCAATACGTGCCTAAAAAAAGGAAATGACTGTGGTTACAAATAAAAGGAATGAGTTGATTCAACTCAGGCCTGTGACTGGATAGAGATTTTTCATAGACTACCACAAGCTGAATTCATGGAGTCTAAAAGACCACTTCCTGATGCCCTTTATAGACCAAATACTTGATGAATTGGCTGGAAGGAGGTGGTATTGCTTCTTGGATGGTTATTCCAGATACAGCCAGATTTGTATTGCTCCTGAAGATTCGAAGAAGATGACATTCACATATCTATATGGCACCCTTGCATTTAATAGGATGCCGTTTGGGATATACAATTCACCAATCACTTTTCAATGGTGTATGATGTCTATTTTCTCACATATAATGGAGGACACCATAGAGGTATTCATGGATAATTTTTCTATAGTGGGAGATTCATTTGAGATGTCTTTGATGAACCTGAGTATAGCCTTGCAATGATGTGTTGAATTCAATTTGGTGCTTAGTTGGGAAAAATACCATTTTATGGTAAAGGACGGCATCATTCTCAGCCACAAAATTTCAAAAAAAGGGATAGAAGTTAATCGAGCAAAGGTGAAAGTTATTGAGAAACTTCCACCTCTTATTTCAGTGAAGGGAGTGCGTAATTTTCTTGGACATGATGGCTTTTATCAGAGGTTTATAAAAGACTTCTCAAAGGTTGCAAGTCCACTATGCAAACTTTTAGAGAAAGAAGTAAAGTTTTTCTTTGATAATGATTGCTTGAAGGCATTCGAATACCTTAGAAAAAAGTTGGTTGAGGCCCCTATTATTGTTGCACCAGAGTGTTTAAAACCGTTTGAGATCATGTTTGATGCAAGCGGTGTTGCCCTTGGAGCTATATTTTGACAAAAGAGGGAAAAACTATTTTATCTGATATATTATGCCAGCAAAGCACTAAATGGAGCGCAAAAGAATTACACCGTCACTGAGTAGGAACTTCTGGCTGTAGTGTATACTTTTATGAAGTTCAGGGCTTATCTACTTGGGACCAAAGTGGTGGTCCACACTGACCATATAACCTTAAGGTACTTGATAGAGAAGAAGGATGCAAAACCAAGGCTGATTAGATGGGTGTTGCTGCTACAAAAATTTGACTTTGAGGTCAAAGATTGGAAAGGTTGTAAAAACCAAGTTACAGATCATTTTTCTAGAATGGAAAGTGAACAGGCAATTAGTGATGAAATGGAAATAAATGATGCATTCCCTGATGAAGAGATCTTCGCGGATGTTATGGAATAATTGCCTTGGTATTCTGATTATGCAAATTATGTTGTGAGTGAGGTCATCCCAGAAAATCTTTCTTTCCATCAAAGAAAGAAATTCCTACATGATGTGAAACATAACTTTTGGGATGAGCCGTATCTTTTTTCGCAATGTATGGATAATATTATAAGGAGATGGTGTCGGAAGTGGATATATTATGCATATTGAAAGTATGTCATGCTTCCCCAGTTGGAGGTCACCATGTAGGTGACCGAACGGCTAGAAAGGTATTGCAGAGTGGTTACTATTGGCCAACATTATTCAAGGATACCCATGAATTTGTGCTGAAATATGACCAATGTTAGAGGCAAGGGTCAATCTCCAAAAGACATGAGATGCCTTTGACTAAGATGCTTGAAGTGGAATTATTTGATATATGGGGCATCAAATTCATGGGCCCTTTTGTAAGCTCGTATGGATGAAGTATATTTTAGTTGCCGTTGACTATGTATTGAAATAGGTTGAAACAATTTCCTTGTATGATAATGAAGGAAAAAGAGTTGTTGCTTTTCTAAAAAAGAATACCATCTCTCGCTTTGGAGTACCACGTATTATTATAAGCGATAGAGGATCTCATTTTTACAACAAAGTATTTTGAGCAGCTTTAGAAAAATATAGGGTGAAACAGCATAAAGTATCCACTCCATATGACCCACAAACTAGTGGGCAAGTGGGAGTGTCAAATCGAGAGATTAAAGCCATCCTAGCTAAAATGGTAAATGATAGTTGGAAAGATTGGTCTTAAAAGCTCGATGATGCCTTGTTGGCATATCAGACTGCTTTCAAGACTCCCATTGGCATGCCACCATTTTAGCTGATCTATGGAAAAGCTTTCCACCTACCAATAAAGCTGTAGCACAAGGCCTTGTCGACACTCAAAAGGCTGAATTTAAGTTGGAAGGAGGTAGCAGAGCTGAGACTGGAAAAATTGAATGAGATGGATAAATTCCATCTCATGTCATATGAACGAGTAGATATATATAAAGAAAAGATGAAAAAGTACCATGATTGGAGGATAGAGAAATGAGACTTCCAAAAGGGTGACTTGGTGCTTCTATTCAATGCTAGACTTAAACTGTTCCCAGGAAAGCTTAAATCTAAGTGGTCAGGCCCATTTAGAGTTAGTCAAGTCTACTCATTTGGAGTAGTAGAACTTGAAAATAAAGATGGTAGCACCTTTAAGGTGAATGGGAAATGAGTCAAGCTTTACATTGGTCTGAAAGAATCGATAAAAAGCATCACTACTATTTGTCTTGATAAAGTCTAAAGTAATCAAGATACCTGAGTTGTACCACGATGTTAAATCAGGCACTACATGGGAGGCAACCCATGACCCTCAGAATTGATCCAGGTATACTCTAACCCTTAGTTCAGATTTTCTTTAATTTTAAGTTGAGGGTATAGAGTAAATTGTTGTTGTAAAATTTTGTAGCCAATTAGAAGAAATACTTGTACTTGAGGAAGTTAAATTGTTTTGTGATTTTTGTACACCTCTTTAAGTGGTCTACTCTTTTAACTGTGTGATTTGCATTCAAGTGTGACCACTGTGTATCTTTGTATGGCATTAGTTCTAGTAACATAATAATCATTGCTAAATAGTTGCATGAACTGAATGAGTCGTAGCTTGTGATATACATGTATGCCATGTGTGTGTGAGCAACTACTTAGTTCCCTTTGTATGCTGAAGCTAGAACTTGCCCGGTTAGTCTTACCTAGGTTGAAGGATAGGGGTTAGGAAAGGATCATAGGCCATATTAGCTCACTTTAGCCTAAATGACCTTCCCTATATGTATAATATCTGTTAGCCTATTTAGCCTATTTCTTTGTATGACACCTGTTATCTTCCTATTTAGATCATAATGAACCTATTTTTGCCCTGGTCCTCCTTGGACACTATGCACCTTAACTTAGGCAAATGGCCTAAGTTGAGGGTGGTTATCATAGGGATTCGTGATATAGAATGAGTCTAAAGAAAGGTAGTATAAAAGAAAAGAATAAAAATCTGGGTGCAAAGGAAAAGAGCAAGAAAAAGAAAAATTATGAAAAAGATTAAGTAATTGAGAAAAGACTACACCCATCCTAAATAAGTGTGATCAAGAATAGAGAAGAGCAAAAAAGGCTAATGATTGAAACCCCAAAAAATCTATTGTAGTGTCAAGGAGGCTTAGTCACTTTAAATACTATCGAGTATCATACCATCCTCTAGCCTACATTACATGCCTAAGAGAAGTCCTATAGAGATCCTAGATGACCTATTTGAAGATCTGGGTAATGAATATAAGGGCAAGCCTATGGTACTTGGCATACACTAATTGGACCTTTGTTCTGAGAGTGAGTGTTTTAATTGTTCCCATGGTTATATATATAATTCTTGATATAAGAGAAGGGAGATTTCTTTGCTATGAGGGCACACTGGTTACATTGCTAGTTATTGACTTGTTCGGGTAGTGTATTACTGGTCTATGCATGATTATTATAACTAAATTGATGTCGTATCTTGAGTCTTGTATGTTGAATTGGTGTTGTTCATTGTTCTTGAATTGAGTGACCTTGGAGATGGTGAAAGTGTTTTGAGATAATGTGGATGCTTGACTGCTAAATGTGCCTTGAATTCTCTTAGTTGTATTAAGTTGCTTGAGGACAAGCAATTATTTTAAGATGAGGTTGTTGATGTATGAGCTAATGCTAACACATTTGAGGCTTTTAACTAAGAATAATTGCAAAGTCTTAAACAACTTTTGTTGTTTTTGATTGTTTTGTGTTTGGTTTTACAGTAGAAGCTAATATGATAGAGAGCCAACAAGAATGGAAGTAAAGGTGTTGAAATCAGAAAGAAATAGAGGCAAAGTGTGGCTGACGACATTTGCAATAAGTCGTCAGCCCTGTGATAAGCTATCAAGTTCATCATCAGCCAAAGACAGAGAATTGGACTAAGATAAAAACTGTGATGATATTTTGTGATAGGCCATCACGGAGCTAATAAGGTATCAAGAATGCCGTCAGCCTAAGGCAGCACATGAGAACTGAAGTAGAGCCTTGATGATATTTTGTGATAGGTCATCAAGGAGCTGATAAATCATCAATATTATCATCAGCGTTAAGCAAGGAAGCTGATGACATTTGTGATAAGTCGTCAGCCTCCTGATAGGCTATCACAAATGTCGTCATCTAATTCGAGGGATTTTTGAATTCTTTTATTTTATTTCCATAATTAGGGTGAACTATTTGAAGCCTTGTTTACGATTTTCTTAGGAGTTTGGCACATTGAGTTTTAAGCAATATACTTTGATATTTTCTCTCTACTTTTGGCTTAAGAAAACAATTACTTTGAAGATATTATATTCATTATTTTGAAATTTCCTTTGTGATTTAATCTGAGAATCTCTAGTTTTTATTCATCTTGTGGTAAGTTTATCTTTAAAAGCAAGAATTCATCTAGTGACTTCAATTTTTATGTCATGAGCAGCTAAATTCCTCTAACCTGAATTATGGGATCTAGGACGTCTTGATAAGGTACTGAGTGATCAGGGTTTGAAAGGTGGTAGGACTTCTTAAAAATTATGAGGCTTTAATTAATGTCTGTTGGTTGCAAACAATAGATAAAACCTACTTTGATTTGCTTGAGAAAGAAATCAAATATAGTAGGAAGTGAATTATCAATAGGGACTTGGAAATACTCCATTTATTAATCAGCGCCATAACAAGGTTGGTTAAGCTGAGGTAAAATATGGGCAGTGAATGTAAATTCTCTAAGTCCGAGAAGATTAGGTAAATAAATTTTTAAGTAGGTCGAGAGACATTTAAGCATAACTTTGATAAAGATAACTTGTTGTCCTACCTACCATGAGAATCCTGAACCACTAGTAGTATCTGTCAAATACCAAAATCCCGAGTGAACATAATTCTGGTTTTTCATAAACTCTTGGTTACAAACACTGTAACTAACGTAACGACAAAGTGCTCGTTAAACTAAAAATCCCCCATTTCTGGAAACATACAACTATCAGTTGATTAATTTGCAAATGACTTACGGTCACACCATATTTCCTGTGGGATTCGACCCTAACCTAGTTGGGTTTTATATTGACAAGGATCGTTTACATTCTTATTGAGATGTGTAGTTTGAGCGTTATCACAACCACACTAAAATGGGCACTTGACCTCTTTAGTGCCACTTTAGTGGTCGCTACTTTAGCGGTAGTTAATCGCTTTAGTAGCCTCATGCCTTTGGGCTAGACCGCTTAAGCGGTCAAGCCATTGCTTAAGCAATGACCGCTTAAGTAATTATTTGATCACTTTAGCAGTCATAGCTGGGTTGGTATAAAACCATTTTCAATATTTTTTTTCTATTTTTGAGACTTTGAGCTTCGGCTCGGGCGATTTCTTTCATTTTCAAGCTTGTTTAAGATCTAAATCACTATTTCAGTTATTTTACTTTGATTATGTCATTTCAATCTCTTTTAAATCTCAATTTCAAATTTGAATTTGGTGATTTTTGGTTCGGAAGACTTTAAAATGAGTTTCTTCGATTAAAATCTTATTTTAACCCATTTTTACTTGGGTTTTGTCCTATGACTTCCTTTAATCATGGGTAAGGTTTTTCTAAACAAAATTTTTAGTTTTAGTCTTTCATTTCATAGTCCCATTTTGGGTGTCCATTTTGACCCCACCTCAAATATGGGCAATATGGGTCTTGTTGGCTTTTTTTTTAACTAATAAATTTAATATTCGTATAATTTAACTAATTCTAAGGTCGTTCGAAAGGAAAAACTCAGTGTTGAAGGGCTTTAGGGTTGGATTTTAGACGTAACAAGGTGGGTTATGGATTAAATTTCTTTAGACTTGGCTAGATCGTTAATATATATAAAAGCATGCTATGCGTATAGGTAATAATCATGGAAACTTTATTTTAATGTTTGTGCCCGAATGAGAGTATATTGTTGGTGGTGGTGACTTGATATGATATTTACTGCATGTTTCCTATGTGGGGGCTTTATTTGATATCATTGGCCTTGTATATGCATATCATGCCTTTGTAGTGGACATAATGCCCGAGTGGGGGCTTAAGTTGATAAATATTACATTAATGATGTCTTACTCTAATACTATTTTAATAGTACATTGCTTATATGAATCATGGATGTATGGTTGTCATATTGAGTAGATTTTGAGTTAACGTGTATATGTAATGAATGAATTCGAGATTTTCATATTGGTTGGATTGTTAGAATTATATCATTATATCATGCATATACTCATGAGACATTAGTATCACTGAGGAAGTATTAATATTTGAAAATAAGATAGTTTTACAAAACCCTCTGCCATAGTCCACGAGTCGAAGAGGAGATATTTATATGGACATTGGGACTAAGTATTGAGAATGTATATGGGTTGCAAAACCCCCATGGGTCCAACATTAAGGCGTTAAGGATCAGTAGGTGTATATAGAGGTTATGAAATAACCTCAATCATATCACGTCATTATTGTATTTCATACATTGTGCATGTTTAGTGTTGTGCTTCTATGTTTTATTCCATGCATATCCGTTCTGCTTTATTTTGCATACCTATTTTCTTATTTATGTGTTATATTTAGAATTGTTAGTAGAGATGGTGTGACGTAGTATTTGGGACATTTTATGCTTGCGAGTGATGTGCTCATAGTATGTATTTATGTATATTATATTCCACCTTGCTTAGTCAACCTATGAAAACTATTGAGTATAAGTGGATCATACTCATCCCTAATATGCCCTTTTTGTGTAGATCCGGGTACGAGTGCATCTTACTATAATTAAGATAGTATGGTTTGTTAGTGATATCTTTGAGGTATTTGGCCGCTCAATGCCTTTAGAGCCAACCCGCACCTCTTTCTATCCAGTTGACTTCTTAATTTTGTATTCAAAGATAGACTTGTAGTTTTTAAAATTTAGTTATATTTCAGTTCTAAGTTGTTTTTAGATTGTTATTACACTATGAAACCAGGATTTGAGATGATTTATGGTATTTTTATCTTTTGGACTTCCACTATTTTGTACTTGTATGGGTCTAACTTTGCTCTAAAAGTCTTGCCTTAAGAATTAATGTATTATTTTTTTACTTATCAGTTTGGATGATTGGCTTCGCCTTGAGAATTAATGTATTATATTTCTTACTTATCAGTTTGGATGATTGGCTTACTTACCAGGTCTTAACCTCAATAAGTTTCATAACCAACTTAGTTTTGGTTTGTGCTACAATGGTATTAGAGAAGCCAGGTTTATTGGTATCATAAGTATAAGAACAGGGTGTCTAGTAGAGTCTTGCAGATCGATACACAAACGTTCGTATCTATCTTCGAGAGTCTAAAATATATCCTTAGGAAAATTTTTGTTTTATTCCTTATCGTGCGGGCATGGAATACCCTATTTATTCTAAACTATGTTCCACTCTATTCTGCACAGATAGTGAGGAATAGATCCCATTAGGCTAGGGATATTAAGCTAGTATCTGAGAAGAGATCCCAGCCTAGGTGACAAGTTATGGCTTGTACAGACTAGAGGTAGAGGACGAGCACGAGGATATGGCCCTTTCATAGGTATTACTAAGGGGATCTCCCCTGAGCCCAAGGTTTATCATGCTAGAGATATAGGACCTTCTCAGTTTCCACTAATTACAACTACCCCAGTCTTGGAGAGTTTATTAATTCATTTGCTGACTCATTTGAAGGGTGTTGCTTTGAGTGCACTTGGTATTCCACCAACTTTGAGCATTGAACCTCGATTTCTGCCCGGGTCTTCTCATGTTTTTCCTCCAATTTTTAGTATGGTTCCTTCATTAGTACCGACATCTTCTTACGGTATTCCACAGACTTCGGGTGTTTTTCCTCCTTCTATACCTGTATTCGAGTATGGTATTCTAAGTTCAAGAGTTTATCTTTCATCTATGTTTTCTTCTCAGTTAGGATCACAGTTTGCTAGATTTACTATTTCTCCTATTACTTTGGGTACCATTAAATCTTCTGAGGACCAGAAGAGGTTTGAGAGATTTCTTGCTTGTGTCCATCCAAGTTTGGTGGTGTTGTGGGCTAGGATAACTATAAGTTCTTGGTAAATTGCTGAGAGAAGTTGAATAACCTTGGATCACCGAGTCGCATGGAGTTTCTTACACTACTTACCAGTTGAGAGATGTAGCCAGGGATTGGTGTTGTTCATCTGTTAGTTGCAGACCCCTTGGTTTGCCAGAGATGACTTAGATCAATTTGCGGAGAACTTTGTGGTCAAGTTTGTGACCTACAGTTTTAGGGTCCAAATGAGAGACGAGTTTATAATCACTTAGAGAAGGGCTCCATGACTGTTATTTAGTATGATTCACGTTTTTATGCCTTGTCTAGATATTTGAATACCAATATTGCCACTAAGTCTGAGAAGATTCAGAAGTTTGTGAAGGGATTGGATGTTTTATTTTAGTTGGCTATTACCCAGATGGTAGTTTTAAGGGCGTCATTTCAGAGTACGGTGTACCATGCAATGATGAATGAGTCTATCCTTTGAGATACTCAGGGAGGTGCCAAGAAGATGTGGCGTCAGGGCAAATTTAGTGGGCATGCCTTTTAAGGATGAGATATTAGAGATTCCCATAGTTATCATGGTAGACTAGTGAAGGCAGATTTATTGGATTTAGGTGGTAGACCTTTAGGTTTACTAGCTATGGGTAGTTGGGTGTTGTCTCAGGGTGGTCATTCTATCTCAACCGCACCTCTTCAGATTGATGGAGCCCAGACTGGGGCCTTTTCATAATGGGTATCGCAAGTCAACCTAGGACCGGGGACCACCCTCTTAACCCAACCCCAACACCTATACAACCTTAGATGAGCTGAATTTCTGAGCATATAAAAAGATTCTGCAATGCTCTCATGAAGACTTTGGGATAGAATCACACCTATGACTGACCTAACCAAGTCTGTCCAAACCAAACTATTTATCCATACCATACTAAACCAAAGAGATTATCGAAACATAATATGAAAGTCAAATCCAAAATGTAATACGATGGAACAACCAACAATACCATCAAAGGGTGTAAGCCCCAACATCCATATCAATGCCAAGTCCAACACCATTACCGATCCCACCCATTCCAACCCCCAGAAGTACCACAAAGCCTTTATAAAAAAAATACAAATATTTGGTTGGGAGATAACCCCAACCATGGCCAAAACCAATGTCCGGAAAGAAAAAAAAAGTCTAAGAATGTCCAACATTAAACGATGCCTTCTGAAAGGATGGAATCTCACCACTTTAGTCCAATAAGCTGCCCCTGAATCAAGTACTATGAAGGAGGAGTCAAACGTCTTGTTCCTGCATAGAGTAGGTATACAACCACTAGTAGATGGGTTAGTGGGTGAACACTAGCATGGATATCGGGATAAGTATAAAGTAATGCCAGTTATCTAAACCAAGTGAAAACTGTCCAATGCAAACAACCATACATATGTATAAATGCTAGGAAAAGGGACCGGGTTTAGCATGCCATTTAAAACCTTAACCTGGGTCATGTAGCTTAGCTATCCTACCATCCACGGTCCATATAGGTTCAGCTCCCCCTGCTGAAAGGGTCCCGATGTGTGTAGCCGTATGACCAGGCAATTAACCTAGTATGACTAATACATCTCTCCAATATAAACTGACACTCGTACGTGGCCATCGAAGACCCCTCATATCGATAAATATGAGTTTTTGGTTTTGATCCCTCGGGATCGCCACCTTCCACGGCTCAACTTACACTCCCCACCATTAATGTCCAATTAAAATCAAGTCTAAACAATCCAATTATCCATTTCTTAACCAAGTCTAATTGATAAACCAGTGGTATCATCATACCACTATACCTGTAAGCATTATCCTTACCCAAATCATTTAGATTAAGGGGACACTTGGTTCCCTTTCCATTTACCATATTAACCTCTTGGGAGACTACCATGTTCTCCACAATCATAACTAATAATCTTTAACTTTTATAAACCATTTAAACCATTTGTAGTTTCATGCATAAACCGAAAACAATCAGGAGTTCCCTTTTAAAAGAGTCAATGCAATAAATATATCTTTATAAGAATTTAATCAAATATCTTGGGGGAATAGTATAACCAAAACCAAATTTCATTACCATTAACCCATTACCATGCAATTCCATTATTCAAAACCACCATTAATACATAGAATAATTAAAACCATATGAAATCATAACCAAGCCTTCAAAATCAAAACCCCCAAAATCAATGATTGAAAACCAAAACCAAGCAAAAGTAAAAACCATGACATCAACTATCTAACCATGCCTTTAATTAAAATTACAAGTAGGGAAGAGAATCATGCCTTAAACCAAGAGGATTGATGGAAAGAATTCACCAAGAAAAGCCCCAAAGTAAACCCTTAGTTGAAACCCTAACTCTTTGTACCAAAAGCTCTTGAGAGAATTATGATATGTTTTAGAACAGATTTTAAGTGTTTAAGAATAAAATAATATGGTAAATAACCTCCTAAGTGTATTAGAAGTCTTGGGTCCTTATTAGGGTAAGTAGGGAAATGTCGAGAATAACCCCACTTATCTTTCATAAAAACCTGACACAGGGTCACAACACCTAATTGTAACCAATCCTCAACCATGGATCAAACACTGTCCACTATACAATTCATCCAACCAATTTGTAACCTCAGCATACGATCTATTTACCCATGATATGTATCCCTGGTAGAATGTAAAACCAGGAGGGATCAAACACTGACCGCCTTATGAGTCACCTATACGACTCGTATCCATGCCTTACGACTCATACCCGTAGGTCGTATCCATTCCAGTGTCCAAGACCACCCCACCAACTAACACTATTCAGCTTACGATAGATCTTCACCACTTGTACCCCAGTTTATGGCTCATACTATAAGTCCTAATGAGTCCGAAGAATGAGATTCTTGGAAATTTTCTAAGGGTCCAAGCCTGGGATGCTTCAGTCTCCCACACTAGGAACATTCATCCCCCAATGACGGATAAGGTAAGTGTAACCCTACACAGAGTCATTTGCATTATCAAACATCAATCCCACCTTTGATGTCTCTACTCTTACCTTTACAAAGACAAAAAACAAAGATACGAGAGATGCAACTCTTTCTTTAAGAAACTTAGAAAATAAAGATGTGTTCAAGAACACATACCTTCTGCATAAATATCAAGAGCAGAAAATAGGATAGGATATTTGGACTTCATTTCCTCATCTGCTTCCCCTATGGCCTCTTTCTCCTTGTGGTTCCACTATAGAACCTAAACCAAAGACACATCCTTCATCCGCAACCAACGAACTTTCCAATCCAATATCTCAACTGAGACCTCTTCATAAGACAGAGAATTTGAGATATCCAACCTTTCCAAAGGTACGATCAAAGACAAATCACCAATGCACTTCCTTAACATAGAAACATGATATCGGATGAGCCAAACTCAAACTAGATGGAAACTCCAACTCATACACAACATTGCCCTCTCTTTGTAAAATATCATAAGGACCAATGTATCGAGGATTGAGCTTTCCCTATTTTGCCAAACCTCACTACTCCCTTCATAAGAGACACCTTAAGGAAAACCTTATTGCTAACTGCAAACTCCAAGTCTCTATGCCTAACATCCGCATACAACTTTTGATGATTCTGGCAGCTTTGAGCCTATCCCAAATAACCTTTACTTTTTCCATAGCTTGACAAACCAAATCCATACCAAACAAATCAATCTTGCCGAGCTCAAACCAACCAATAGGAGATCTACACCTCCTACCATAGAACGCCTTAAAAGGAGCCATACCAATAATCTTATGATAGCTATTATTGTAAGCAAACTTTACCAAAGGTAGATACTCCACCCAACTGCCAGTATAATCAATTACACAAGCTCAAAGCTTATCTTTCAATGTCTGAATAGTTATTTCCATTTACCTATCCAACTACGGGTGAAAAGCCATACTCAGACTATCTTTAGTCCCCAACCCTTTCTGGAAAGACCGCTAGAAGTAGGACGTAAACTGCGTATCAAGATCAGAAATAATCAAAATAGGCACCCCATGCAGTTTCAAAATCTCTTAAAGATAAATCATCATATAATCCTCTGCTGAAATGCTAGTCTGAACAAGCAAGAAATGTACAGACCTCATCATCCTATGCACAATGAGCCAAATTTAATCAAATTGGTTTCGAGATTGAGGAAGACCAATAATAAAATCCATATTGATCTTCTCCCACTTCCACTCAAGCAACTTAATCTCTTGATACAAGACACCAGGCCTCATGTGCTCAACCTTAACTTATTGGCACACCAAACACTTGAACACAAAATCAACCACGTCCCACTTCATGCCACTCCACCAATAGATCTCCTTGAGATCATGGTACATCTTAGTATAACCAGGATGGAAAACATAGCATGGCTCGTGTGCCTCAGCCAAGATCCTTTGCTGTAAATTGTCTACATTAGGAACACATAACCTCTCTTAGTACCACAAAGTACCATCACTGCTAATCTCAAAATCTGTCACCTTTTGCTCATAAATGCTACCCTTGATTTTTATCAAGGACGAATCCAACACTTTTTTCTCCTTAATCTCTGCACCGAGAGACTATCTAACTACTTCTTACACCATCACACCACCATTCTTGGTGTCCAAGAGATGAACTCCAAGATTTGCCAAGCGATGAATATACTTTACCAATTCTTACTTTCCTTTTTTCACATGAGCCAAAATATCCTCAGACAACCTACTAAGAGCATCAGCAACCATGTTAGCTTTACCTAGATAGTAGTGAAGACTCATATAATAGTCCTTGAGAAGCTCAAGCCATATCCTCTAATTGAGATTAAACTCTTTATAAGAGAACACATACTGCAAACTCTTGTGATCAGAAAAGATATCTACATGGACCTCATATAAATAATGCTGCCATATCTTCAAAGTAAACACAATGGCCGACAACTCCAAATCATGAGTAGGATAGTTTCTCTCATGCACCTTCAACTGCTTGGAAGCATAGGTTATCACCTTTCTATGCTGTATTAATATGTAACCAAGACCAACCCGAGATGCATCACAATAGACCATAAACCATCATTGCCTTCTGGAAAATTCAAAACTGGAGCCGAAATCAACTTATCCTTCAACTTCTCAAAACTCCCTCCACACTCATACGACCCAGAAAACTTAACCTTCTTCTGAGTCAACTTAGTCAAAGGAGAAAATTTTGATGAGAAGCTCTCCACAAACTGCCTATAATACCTGGCTAAACCCATGAAGCTTCGGATATCAGATGGAGTCGTAGGTCTAGGCCACTTTTTCACCACTGCCACCTTTTATGGATCGACCATAATCCTTTCAAGAAAAATGATATGACCTGAAAAATTCACAGAATTAACCAAAACTTGCACTTAGAGAACTTAGCAAACAACTATTATTTTTGTAAGGTCTACAACACCACACGAAGGTAATTAGAATAATCCACCCCACTCTTTGAATACACCAGAATATCATAAATAAACATAATGATGGAGAGATCTAAATACTATCGAAACACCTATTTATCAGATCTATAAATATTGTTTGGGCATTTATTAATCCAAATGACATCACCAAAAACTCATAATGCCCATACCTAGTGAGAAAAGCCATCTTTGGGATATCTACCTCCCTAATCTTCAACTAATGGTATCCAGATCGAAGATCTATCTTAGAGAAGAACTTGGATCAAAACCAAAAGACATAGCTACATAAGAAGTCTATATGAAAGGGTAGAACCTGGATCAAGCAAATAATTCACGTCACAAAAGAAAAGCTACAATGTACTAGTAATAATATTAAGTGATTCCTCAGATTCCTGATGGGATGAAAAAGCATACAACCTGTTCCAGCCAGCACTAGAACTAGGAACAGTAACAGAAGTAGATTCCACACCACCGGCTATAGAAATAGAAGATGAAGCCACCAAAATCCTATTCGCCCCCATAGCAACCTTATTAGGTAGATAGTCCCTAAGATCATGGCCAAATTGGCCATACTTAAAGCACTTATCCCTACCTTTCTCATAGAATCCCTGATGAGGATGACCATAAAATTGATAAGGAGGACACAAATAAATAGACTAACCTCTGCTTTCCTGAGACTAGTCTCCCTACACTCGAGAATTATTATCATTATGATGATGCCTATCAGCTGACTGTTGAGGGCAAGAAGCACTTATAGTAGAGAAGGGACCAAAACTCCCCTACTTTTTTCTTCCATTTCCTACCGTCTCTACCACTTTAAGACTGGGCACCTCTCTAATTAGAAAACCTACCCTGCTTACCATGCCTATCTCCAAATTCAGCCTGTCTTCTTCTTAACATATCCATATCTCTGATGGGGAAATTAGTCTTTCTCTCTGGAACTAGATCTCTGTTCAGCCCAAAAGCAAACTTCCTCATTCTCAACCTTATATCAGTTACCAAGTTAGTAGCATACCTCGACAATTGACAAAACTTTAAAGCATACTCCTTCTCAAATATTCTCCCTTGCCTGAGGTTCATAAACTCCTCCAACTTAGCTTCTCTTAACTCTTGAGGAAAGAACTAATCCATGAAGGCATCAGAAAAGGCCTTCCATAAACCACCTCTTCTACATCACCCTTATCTCTATCCCACTCTGCATACCACAGATAAGCAACCTCTTTGAGCTGATAAGTTGTAAAGTTTACTCTTTCCACATTAGTAGCCCTCATTACCTGAAGGATCTTCTCCATCTTATCAAGAAAGATCTGTGGGTTTTCCTTCACCTTCACACTTGTAGAAGTTAAAGGACTCATTTATATAAACTGTCCAAGCCTAGCAACCTCAGTAGATACAATGTTGGTCATACCCCACTCGGCCTAAGTAGTAAACAGTTGGGCAATAACATGTATAAACTAATGAAACTCCACATTTGTCACATTTCCTTGAGGGATCCGAGGAGCAGTAGAGGGAATAGAAAGATTTTTAGAACAATCAGGAATAGGACTATGAGATCGAAGATGTACTTCAGACATAGGAGGTACTCCTTCAGCATTATTCCCAAATAGGACGGAAAAATTTCCTTGTGTTCCAGATTTAGAAGGCATGATATGAAAGATGAACAAACAAGGATTAGAGGAGATTCTAGGACTAAAAAGTCAAGCTTGAAGAAATAATGACAAGAAAGTGAAACATTCCTAGATGTCTTACAGGCTCTCCTTTATGAGTGTGGCATGTTACACACCTCTAAAAGAGATGCTACTTGACACGACTTTATGGACTCCTAATTGACCATGAATTTAGTCTCTAATACCAAATTAACACAACCCAGACTAGGGACTTATCATAATGGGCATCCTAAGTCCACCTAGGACCGGGGACCACCCCTTTAACCTAACCCATCCACCTTGTATAACCTTAGATGAGCTGAATTTCCAAGCATATGATAAGATTGCACAATGCTCTCATGAAGACTTTGGGATAGGTTCACAACCATGACCGACCAAACCAAATCTGTCCATACCAAGCCAACTATCCACACCATACCAAACTAAAGATATTATGAAACATAATATGAAAGTCAAATCCAAAATGTAATACGATGGAAAAACCAAAAATACCGTCTAAGGATGTAGGCCCCAATGTCCATATCGATGCCAAGGCCAACACCAATACCGATCCCACTCATTCTAACCCCTAGAAGTACCACAAAGCCTCTATCCAAAAGAATACAAATATCCAGTTGGGATATGCCCCAAACTATGGCCAAAACCAATGTCCAGAAAGAAAATAAAAGATTAAGAATGTCCAACATGAAATAATACCTTCAAAAAGGATGGAAGCTCACCACTTCAGTCCAATAATCTATCCCCGAATCAAGTAGTATGAAGGAGGAGTCAAACGTCTGGTTCCTGCATACCGTGGGTATATAGCCGCTACTAGATGGGTTAGTAGGTAAACACTAGTATGAATCTCGGGATAAGGATAAAGTAATAACAGTTATTACAACCAAGTTAAAACCATCAAATGCAAATAACAATACATATATATATAAGTGCTCGAAAAAGAGATCGGGTTTAGCAAGTAATTTAAAACCTTAACCTAGTCGTGTAGCTTAGCCATCCTACCACCCATAGGCCATATGGGTTTAGCTTCCATACTGAAAGGGTCCCAGTACGTGTAGTCGCACGACCAGGCAATAACCCTAGGATGACTAGTACAATCCTTTAATATAAATGTGACACTAGCACATGGCCATCGAAGACCCTTCATATCAGCAAATATGAGTTTTTTTATTTTGATCCCCCTGGGATCGCCACCTTCCACGACTTAGCATAAAATCCTCGACATTAATGCTCAATTAAAACCAAGTCCAAGAAATCCAATTATCCATTTATTAACCAAGGATATTTTATAAACTAGTGGTATCATATACCATCATACTTGCAATCATTATCCTTAACCAAACTATTTAGATTAAGGCGACCCTCAACTTCCTTTTTGTTTACCATATTAACATATTAGGAGACTACCATGTTCTTCACAAGCATAATGAATGAGCCTTTAACCTTTGTAAACCATTTAAACCATTTGTAGTTTCATGCATAAGCTGAAAACAAGCAAGGGTTACCTTTTAAAAGAGTCAATGCAATAAATATATCTTTATAAAAAATTAATCAAACACCTTGGGGGAATAGTATAACCAAAACTAAATTCCATTACCATTAACCCATTACCATGCAATTCCATTATCCAAAACCACCATTAATGTATAGAAAACATAATTAAAACCATAAGAAATCATAACCAAGGCTTTAACATCAAACCCCCCAAATCAATGATTGAAAACCAAAACCATTCAAAAATAAAAATCATGAAATCAACTATATAACCATGCCTTTAATTGAAATTACAAGTAAGGAAGAGAATTATGCCTTAAACCAAGAAGATTAATGGAAGGAATTCACCAAGACGAGCCCCAAAGTAATCCCTTAGTTGGAATCCTAACTATTTGTCCTAAAAGCTTTTTAAAGAATTATGATATGGTTTGGAAGATATTCTAAGTATTTAAGAATAAAATAATAGGGTAAATAACCTCATAAGTATATTAGAATTCACGGGTCCTTATTAGGTTAAGTAGGAAAATATCCAAAATACCCACACTTAAATCCTATAAAAACCTAACACAGGGTCGCGACTGACCTCCTTATAAGTCATAACATAGCTTATGGTTTATACCCACCCAATCATAACCAATACTCAACCATGTATTAGATATTGTTTGAGATACAACTCATCCAACCAAGTTATAACCTCAACATACAATCCGTACCCATAATTTGTATCCATGGAAAAATGTAACACTAGGAGGATCAAATACTGACCACCTTATAAGTCACCTATATGACCCATATCCATTCCTTACGACTTATACCCCAAGTCATATCTATTCCAGTGTCCTATACCATCTCACCAACTAATACTGGTCAGCTTACGATAGGTCTTCACCACTTGTACCCTATCTTATGGCTTTCACCATGATTTATAATGGGTTCAAAGAATGAGATTCCTAAAAATTCTCTAAGGTTCCAAACCGCGGATGCTTTAAAGATTGAGATAGACCATAGAGGTTGGTTATGTGTGATTAGTTTGGCCAAAGACTTCTGTCACCATATTTTAAGCCTATTTCTATATCAATATTGAGAGGTGACTCTTAAGTGGCAAAGGTACTATTAGAGGGGCATAGGGCATAGGTAGTGGTTCCCGTGGTGGTGGTCACAAATTTACTCAGTCCGATAGAGAATTTGGTCAGTGCTATATTATACCTGCCAGACCTGAGGTAGAGGCTTTAGACACTTTATGATAGGTATCATCCCAGTTTACTTTAGATCTATATTTGTATATTTGATTAAGGGTTTGCTTCCTCCTACATGTCTTCATACTTTGCCTCTTGTTTTGATTCTACTTGTGAGCCTCTTACCATGCCTATTCATATAGGTACCCCTATAAAAAACTCTGTAGTAGTGGATTGGGTATACCGATCCTATGTTGTGACTTTCGTAGGGCGTGAGACTTGGGTATAACTTTTTATCCTAGATATGATAGATTTTGATGTCATCTTAGGTATGGATTGGTTAGCTCTATATCATGCTATCTAGACTGTTATGCTAAAAGCATGACTTTAGCTTTGTTAGGTATGCTAATTATTGCTTGGAAGGGTATGCTTTATTTGAGTCTAAAGGGAGTTTTATCCTTTCTATGTGCTCGTCGCATGATATAGAGGAGATGTTTGTCTTACTTGGAATATATTCATGATACTAGGTTTCTGTACTGCCTCTTTAGATTCTGTCCATATTGTCTATAAGTTCATGAATGTTTTTTCTATAGATTTACCTAGTATACCTCCAAACTATATTATTGACTTTGCTATTAATATTGAGCTAGGCTCCAATCTTATTTCTATTCCTCCTTATGGGATGGCCTCAGTGGAGTCAAAGGAATTGAAGGACCAGTTATAGGTATTATTAGAAAAGGGATTTATCTTACCTAGTGTATTACCTTGGGGGTTTGTTTGTCTTGTTTGTGAAGAAAAATAATTGGTCTATGCGTATGTGTATTGATTATCGACAATTGAACAAAGTGACAGTTAAAAATACATATCTTCTTTATCGTATTGGTGATTTGTTTGACTAGCTTTAGGGTGCTTTAATGGTTTGAAAAATTGGTTTGAGGTCTGACTAGCACCAATTAAGGATTAGAGGTTTGAATATTCCAAAGACAACTTTTCAAACTTAATACGATCATTTGAGTTTTAAGTTATGTCATTCAAGTTGACAAATGCACCAGCTGCATTCATGGAGTTGATGAACCAGGTGTTCGACTATATCTTGAATTTTTTGTTATTGCATTCATAAATGATATATTGGTTTACTCCAAGAGTGGGGACGACCATGAGGATTATTTATGAATTTTATTTTAGAGGTTGAGAGATAAAAATTTGTATTCTAAGTTCTCCAAGTGTGAGTTTTGGCTAGAGTCTATCTTTTTTTTATGTCATTTTGTGGCCAAGGATAATATCATGGTTGATCTGGCAAAGATTGCAGCAATTTGTGATTAGGATAAGCTTACTTTTGCTATTGAGATTTAGGGTTTTGTTGGTTTAGCAGGATACTATCAATGCTTTGTTGGGGAATTTTCTTTTACTAAGGCTCTTTTGAGAAAGTTGACTAAGAAGAAGATTTCTTTTCACTAGTCTGATACTTATGAAGTGAGTTTTCAAAAGCTTAAGGACTTATTGACATCATCTCCTATCTTGACTTTATTTAAGGAGGGCGTGGGCTTTAACATCTTTTGGTAATACTTTTGTTGTGGAGTTCGTGTCAGCTTGATACAGGAGGGTAAAGTAATTGTATATGCTTCTCTTCAGTTAAATCTCCATAAGAACAATTACCCTACCCAAAATTTAGAGTTGTGTGTGATTTTTGTTTATATTGAAGTTATAGAGATACTGTTTGTATGGATTCCATTATGAGATCTTCTCAGATCACTGTAGTCTTTAGTACTTATTCACCAAGCAAGATATTAATATGAGACAACATCATTGGCTTGAGTTGCTTAATAATTATGAACTTATTATTCTCTATCACCCAGACAAGGGTAAGGTGGTTGTTGATACCTTGAGTCAAAAGACAGCTAGTACAGATAGTTTGGTATATTTTTGACCTAGGAGATGCATTTATCCTTGTAGGTTCAGTCTTTGGAAAACCAAATGATAAGGCTTGATATTTTAACACCCAGGTATGTCTTGGCATTTGTAGAGGCTAGATCTTTCTTGATGGACTAGATTTAGGCTCATCAATTTAATAATGATAGTGTGGGAGTAATTCAGGATAAGGTGTTGAATGATGAGGCTATGGTAGCCTCACTTGATTCCAACAGTGTTTTTAGGATTGGAGGCTGAGTTTGTGTACCAAGAGTGTGTGATTGGGTGAGACTGATCTTAGCAGAGGCCCATTGTTCTAGATACTTCATTCATCCATGAGTAACCAAGATTTATCATAACTTGAGACAGTATTAATGGTGGGTCATGCGAGGAAGGATTTCTCAAATTTTATAGATCATTATCTATGTTGTCAGTATGTGAAGGACAAACATTTGAGGCTTGGTGGTTTGATTCAGAGATTATCCATTCCCTAGTGGAAGTAGGAATAGATTACTATGGATTTCTTGATAGGATTGCCTCATACTTTTTGTGGTTTAGACAATGATTCAGTTATTATCAGTCGATTGACAAAATCTGCTCATTTCATCCATATTCAAGTTTATTTCAATGGCAAAAGGTTAGCCAGCATCTATGTTTATGAGAGAGTTCATCTCCATGGTGTACCAGTGTCTATTATATCAGATGGAGGTTTAATTTTTACTTCTAACTTTTATAAGACCTTTAAGGAGGAGTTGGGTACACGAGTTAATCTTAGCACAACTTTTAAACCCTAGATCTATGATAAGTCAGAGTGGACTATTAATTTTTTGGAGGATATAATCTGTGCTTATGTTACGGACTCTGAAGACATTGGGTGCAACACTTAGCGCTGGGGGATTTTGCACATAATAATACCTACCATTTGAGTATTAAGATAACACAATTTGAGGCATTATATGGTAGGCGTTATTGCTCCTTGGTTGGTTGTTTTGAGATAATTAAAATTAAACCTCGAGATATGAACTTACTTTACGAGCATTTGGATAGAGTTTGAGTCATTTAGGATAGACTTTATACAGCTCAAAGTAGGCAGAAGTACTATGCGGATCGTAGACTTAGTTCCTTAAAGTTTAATGTTAGTGATTGAGTTTTCCTTTGTGTGTCTCCCATGAAGGGCGTGATGAGAATTACAAAGAAGGATAAGCTTAGCCCTAGGTATGTCATGCCATTTAGGATTCTTCTGACTATTGAGGATATATCTTATGAGATATCACTGCCGTAAATTTCTTAATTGTTCATCTAGTTTTTATGTATCCATACTACAATGTTTTATCTTGAATGAGTCTCATGTCATTATTTGGGACATAGTGCAATTAGATGAGAGGTTATTCAATGTTGATGATCCAGTCTCCATTTTAGCCTGGAATGTTAAATGATTATGTTCTTGGGATATTTATATGGTTACAGTTCAGTGGAGAAATCATTTCATAGATGAGGCTACTTAGGAGGTCGAGTACGACATACACAGTAGTTATCCATATCTTATCGCCAATTTAGGCATTTTTTATCTTTAGTTCGAGCACGAACTAGATACTTAGTGGTGGATCTTGTAATGACTTGATTCTGTGAAACTTTTACTTTTTTGTGTTCTAACCATTTTAACCCTTCCTGTGGCTGCTATATGGTTTTTTTGGTGGGGGTGGTTGGCATGGTTCCTGACATAATCCATAATAATTTGTTTGTTTGTGGTTTTTAAAGGTTAGAAATGCCTTATAGTCGGCTTCGATTAATATTTTTTGTTCTTTATGTTAGATCGCTTCTAAAGACCAAATTGGTCATAATGGAAGTGTTTCTAGAGGGAAGAATGTCGTTAATTAAACCAAGTCCTAAAGCACAACTATAACCTTGAAAACGTAGCACTAAATTTTAGAAATCTAAATATCCATATATTGTCTATTTAATGAAGTTGATAACTACCAATAGTTGTTGTATGGGAAAAGTTGTTTTCATGGAAAACCCTTTTCTTTGTGCTTAGACTTATCTACCCTCTAGGATGGCAAAACGGATTGTGCCAACAGATTCGAAAGGCCAATTTTAGGTTGGTAGTGTGGTTTATTTGGTTCCATCAGTTTGGGACTCATTTTGACCCTTGGATTGAAATTTGTTAAATTAGGTCTCGATAGTTAATTTTTTGAAAACCATTTCTTTTTAAAAATTTGATATTAATATTGAGTCTGAAATATCGAATTTAGTCTAGTAGAATATTTTGTTTGCTTTGTGGGATTTTGAACTAATCTTGAGGGATTGATCGATAAATTTGCAGCTTGTCAAAGTCATTGATGCATCTGAATTTTTGTCCATCCTTTTTACCGAACCCTGATTGACTAGTCAACCACTACTAAAGTGGTCGTTTGGCCTCTTTAGCGATCATAACTGGTAAGTATAAAACCATTTTCATGATTTTTTTATTTTTGAGACTTTGACCTTTGAATTAAGGGATTTTTGAGTGATTTTTTCCATTTGCAATCTTGGATAATCTTTAAATTACTATTTCAATTATTTTACTTCGATTATGTCATTTCAAACTCTTTCAAATCTAAATTTCAAATTGGAATTTTGGGATTTTTGGCCCAGAAAGCTTAATAAGGAATTTCTTTAATTAAAGCCTTATTTTAACTTGTTTTCACTTGGGTTTTCTGATATGGCTTCCTTTAATCATGTGTAATATTTTTATTAAAAAAAAATCTGGTTTTACCCTTTCATTTCAAAATCCTATTTTGGGGGTCCATTTTGACCCCGACTCAAAAGTAAGCAATGGGTATTGTTGGCTTTCTTTTAACATATAAATTCTATATTTGTATGTCTTAGCTGATTTTGAGGCCATTTGAAAAGGGAAACCTCTACGTTAAATGAACTTAGGCTTGGATTTTAACGTCATGAGGTAGGTTATGGTTTAACTTTCTTTGGACTGGACTAGGTAGTTAATATATATATATATATATAAAAGCATGTTATGAATATGGATAATAATCATGAAAATCATATTTCGAAGTTATTATTACAGTTGTGTGTCTGTGTCTGGGCTTATACTGTTGTTAGTGGTGACTTGAGATGATATTAACTGCGCGTTTCCCGTGTGGCGGCTTTATTTAACATCATTGGACTTAGATGTGCATGTTATGCCTTTGTAGTTGACATAATACACATGCGCGGTCTTAAACTGATAAATTTTATATTAATGATGTATGCATATTTATGCTAATGGTACAATGCTTATACGAAATCATGGATGGTTGACATATTGAGTAGATTCTGAGCTCACGTGTACTTATAATTAATGGATTCGAGATCTTCATTCTAGTTTGGTTGTGAGTGTTACACCCTTATATCATATATACATTCATGAGACATTGGTACCATTAAGGAAACATTGATTTTTACAACAACGAGATACTTTTATAATACCCTATGTCATAGACCACGAGTCGAAAAGAAGATTTTGATATTGAGATTAGGACTGAGTATTGAGAATATATATAGGCAAGGGCAAACTTATGGTTCATCTTATGTGACAGGTGAATCCTAAATGATATGTTGAGGGAATGTACTCCCATTTATGAGTTTAAGAAGGGCATTTTGGTAGTTGGGATTATCAAGCGGAGAGGACCATACAAACTCTAGAAGATATTTTGAGGGCATGCGCTCTTGATTTCAAAGGTAGTTTGGATAAGCATTTGCCATTGATTGAGTTCGCTAATAATAACATATCACCCATAGGTTGGTTTGAAGTGGGTGAGGCCACTTTGCTTGGGCCTGATGCAGTATTTGAAGCTATAGAGAAAGTTAAGATGATTACAGAAAGATTGAAAATAGCCTGGAGTCGTCAGAAATCCTATGTAGATGTGAGGAGAAGGGACATTGAGTTTGAGGTTGGTGATTTAGTGTATTTGAATATTTCACCCATGAAAAGAGTGAAGAGATTTGGAAAAAAGGGGAAGCTTAGTCCCCGATATATTAGCCCTTATAGAATTCTGAGTCGTATTGGGAGAGTAGCTTATGAGCTTGATTTGCATGCAGACTTGTCAATCGTTCATCTTGTATTCCACGTCTCTATGCTTAAGAAGTGCATCAGTGACTCCACTGTTGTAGTCCCCATAGAAAGCTCAGATATTCAGAATAGCCTTTCATATGAAGAGATTCCAGTTGAGATTTTAGATCATCAGATCCGTAGGCTAAGGAACACAGAGGTTCCCCTGGTCAAAATTTTTTGGCAGAATCAGTCTGTTGAGGGTGCCACTTGGGAAGTAGAAGCAGATATGCGATCCAAGTACCCTCACATTTTGTCCGCAAACTCAAATTTAACCAAAGGTAATACTCTTCCGTGATACAGTTCTTTTCTACTCATATATTGAGCTATATAGCTGTCATCATGTAAGTTTATGCACTCACAGAATTACTCAGAAGCTCCAAATGATTTAGTTTTAATTTTGAAATTTGTTTCAGTTGTACATGCAATCATATATCCTCAGATTCATCAATATTATTAGCCTAACCAGCGACATTCAAGAACGAATGTTTCCAAGGGGGAGATATTACAATACGTCACACTTTTCTTAGCTTGAATCCATCCCTAAAATGTTAGGGGTAGCTTCAAAAATGAATAATATTTATTTTATATGGAATTTTCAAGATTTAGACTTCCCATTGTGTGGGAAATTGAATAAGATTTCATTGGTATAAGATTCGTCCAAATCCAACACTCGGTGAACAAGTTATGGCATATTTAAATTGGCAGTGTGTCACCTCGGCCCTTACTGCTCCTCGAAGATAAGAAATTCGCATTTGTAAATTTCCAGTAGCCCTCCGTGATATTGGTCCATTGTGGAGAGGACCAAATCACCAATTGTCCAATTCCAGTGAGGGTCCACGATATTGGCGCGTCGCATCAAGTTTCTAGGTCTCATCCAAGCTGGAAACGTAAAACTACCACATTGTGCCACCATGCATATTCCCAGTTGGCATTTTCCAGTGGCTTGGTGTGATAGTGGTGCGTAACGCCAAGGCCAAAAGTTGAAGTTTTGGTCATTTTTCAGTTCCATTTATAAGTTTAAGAGTGGTATTTTGGTAAATATCCCAGCCCCTAATCCATCCTAAACAATGAATTAAACCCCTCCAAAGCACTTTACATCTACTTTTCATGAAATCTCTCTCAAACAAAACCCTAGTACATCAAACTTCCTTCCCAAGAAATCAAAATTTCTCCATTATTTCTTCAAAGTAATTCAAGATTGAGAATTCCCAATTCAACAACTCTAAAATATCATCTCCAAAACATCAATAAAGATCCAAGATTCAAGTTTTAGCATCTAGATCATCAATTGAGGTATGTGGGGTATTAACAAGGATAATCCTTTCATCCTTGTGCCCAAAACTTATTTTAACTTCAACTTATACTGAATTTTATGAGATTTCCCATTAAATTAAAGTTAGGGTTTATGTCCATTATTTCTATTTACAAGTTTATGATTTATCCAATTAATTAGAAGTTGAATTCCTTGATTTTGTTCATGTTTTCATGTATAGTGCTGAAATTTCCAGATTTTATGACGAATTATAAATGCTTATATTATTAAGCATGAATTTTAAGATGTTTTAACATGAGATTGATGCATGAGTCATTATGCCCTAATTAAGATTTCTATTTTGAGATTATTTGTGCTATGTGCACCCTCAGATAAGATTATTCTCATATTTTGATAAAGATTCAACCTTTCTATTGTAATCTAAGATAAAGAATCCACTTTGTTCATATAACTTGAAATTTAAACCTGTGTTATTTTTGAAGTGGATTTCTTAAGATTTTGAGCATAAGAATGGGAGTAGTATTTAGCACCGAGATGGGTAAGTTACTATGGTTTCATACCCCAGAACTATGTGCCATCATTGGAGTAAGATTATTCCCACTTCTACGTGGATGACTAAGATTGTGATCACTAATAGATAAGAAGTTCTATTCCAATTGCAAGGGTAGAACAACCTTACCTAACAGAGGCCAGACGTGGGACCCCATGTATGCTCACATAGTGTATGTCGGTTAGAAGAACCTCCCAACAAGATATCCCCTACTCTTAAAATAGTCATTTTACGTAAAGCCTTAAGATAAAAGCATATGTTTTGAAATCAAAGGTTTTAATATTCTTTAAGTCTTGAGATGAAGTATTCCCCTTACAAATTTATAAGATAATAGAGCAGCTTTCAGAAAGAATAGATTTTAAAACTGAATGTTATGGCTCACAAAATTCATACTACATGCTCTATTATTTATGATTTATGATCTTCAAATTTCTGATTACTCGAGCCTATGTGAGTCATTTACATTTAGCATGTATGATTTTTATAAACTGTGATGATATTATTTACTTATTCCATGCACCCTCATATACTCAATACATCATCAAAGTACTGATCCACATATATGTCTATGTGTTACATTGTCCCATAATGTAGGTCCAGGTGATCAGTCTTAGTAGCGCGAGTGATTTTCCAGCATCTCATCTATATTTCTGCAGTTGGTGAATCCTCATAGTTCGGGGACTTAGTTATTCATACTTTCAGTTTATTAGTAGATATTCGTTTATTCATTTCAGACAGTTTAAGTTAGTTGGGGCCTATCCTGGTGACACTCTAGATTCAGATAGTAGAGGCTTGTCTGACTATTAGATTTAGTATTAGACTTTTGATTCAGTATTCAGATTCTCAATATTGTCTTACCAAGATTTTTGAGATTTCTATTCTTTAGATAAGACTTCCATATTTATTATGTTTTCATATTCATATTTTTCCTATTTTGTGATTTAGATTTAGTAGAAAGCTTCCAGGGTTAGCTCAAGACTACTTGTAGTTCGTAGCACCATGTGGCATCTCGAGAATCAGATTTCGGGGTATTACAAACTTGGTATCAGAGCCTAAGGCTTAAAGAGACCTAGGTATTTAGACAAGACTCGTTACATAGAGTCTTGATCATCGGTGTGAAGCATGCCACATCTATGAGCAAGAGGCTATAGAGCATTTTAGAAAATCATCTCTTCTTTCATGATCTATCGTACATTCAGAGTTTCTACCTACTTCTAACTCATGTTTTCACATGACAAAAAATGCCTTCTTATCGAGCTAACGCTCGTAAAAATGATAACCAGCCACCTCAGCACGCAGATGTAATACCCCGATTGTTCCTTAAGTCTAAATCTATCTTTAAAGTATATGGAAATGACTTCCAAAGTGAATGATGACTAAATCGTGTAAAATTTCCCTAATTTGGAATTTTTGTGCTGTAGAGCATTGAATATGCTTCCATCGATACCAAATTCGCCTAAATCCGACACTCAGGTGAAGAATTAGAGTCATTTTAGTGAGACAGTGTGCCACCTAGCACTTTAGCGTATCGTGGTGACCTTTCAGGTCACAACCAAGGTGACAATGTGATTTCACTGCATCGCACCACTGAGCAGTTTCCCAATAGTCCAAATCCAGTGAAGGACCGCAATCCTGGTGCGTCGTGCTAGGGCTATAAATTTGGGCTCCAGTTCTAGAATTTGCTCAAGGGTATTTTGGTATTTTTCACCCATTCTTACCCTCTATATATATATATCCAAGTAGAGAAGAGAAATTCATTTCTCTATAATTTTTTTCCAAGAACATTCAAGAAGCTAGGGTTTTCTCTTAACCCAAAAATCCAATCTTCTCCAAGAAAATTCAATAACCTTCCATAAATACGTTCAAGTGGTTCAATATTTAAGATATCTAAGTCAAGGCATCAAGAAATTTAGCTCAAAAGTGCAAGAAAGAAGTTCCAATCAAGTTTCTTCATCTCAAAATCATAATAAGGGTATATGGGGCTTGAACAAGAATATCCTTTCATTCTTGTGCCCAAAGATTTGATTTTTACTATTGGAATTTCATGATCTTTGCAAGTGGGTTTACACCCAAACTACTTTATTGATGATTTATGAGATTTGAGTTGATTAAGTTTGATATTTATAATTATTTTACCATCATATTTCTTAAACTGAGAAATTTATGCCATGAGTTGTATATTGATATTATGAAATGATGATTTCTAAAGTGATTTAAGATAAGTGTCATAAGTTATGCTTTTCCCATGAGGAGTTTGATTATTGAATATATATTGATATTTAAGCTTGATAGTCAAGAATGAGTTCTATGATGTTTTTTTGAAGTTTTTGACATTTGATATGATTTAATGAGCAAGTCCACTTGATGTTGAGAAAGATTGTTTTGAGTTGAGTAGAGTTAGAAATCCATTAATTTTTTATGATTTACAGATGAGATTTATTTATGATTTTGGTCTCTATGATAGACCTTTGAGTTGATTGAGGTGGATTTCCTAACGCGTTCTGAGCTAAGTCTGGGACGAGTATTTTGCACCGAGAGGGAAGTGTAGGTTTAGCGTATCCTACTTCTCCAGAACTACGTGCCACTGTAGGATTGAGATTTGAGGGCCAAAGTGCTATGTTTCTGATCATAGAGATGAGTTTGAGGTTATACTCCCAGGTAAGAGTATAACGCTCCCGCTAATGTGGGGTTCCTTCCTTAGGAGGGCAAAACATTGGACTCCATACGGCTTACCTAGTTTATGTCAGTTATAAGAAACTCTCAAGTCCATAATAGTCTAAGTTTCTTGAGTGACCGAGTCACTCTAAGTCATGAGTCAAAGAGTTTGAGTTAAGTCCAATGATTTATGAGATTTATGAAGCATGTGTTACTGTTGATGATTTATGAGAAACTATATTACATTTTGATTCAAGCGAAGAGAGTCATTATTGTCAGCATGCATGATTTTATTTTACACTTATGATATTATTTAAAAATGTTGCATACACCCCCACATACTCAGTATATTCCTAAAGTAATGACCCATATATATATGTCTATGTGCTACGTTATCTCATAATGTAGGTACAAGTGGTAGTGCACATACCATATTCAGTTAGTTTGCAACTTCCAGTCAGCAGGTGATGAGTCCTTTTGATTCAAGGGCTTGAGTTAGTTATATAGTTCAAGAAGTACTGTATTTTCTTATTTTAGTCGTATTGAGTTAGGATAGTTGGGAGTCATGACCTGTCTATCTAAATTTAGTACCAATAAAGGCTTCATAGATAGTCAGTAGAAGTTGATGTATTCAGTTTCAGTTTAATTTTGTAAAGGTAGAGTTGTAATCTTGTAAAGTTCATAATTGTATTGATCAAGTTCAGAGAAGTGCTATGTTTTCGTTGATTTTATATAGATATAAGCATTTTATTTAGTCGCTTATAAGTTATGCCAACAGGAGGGTTAGATTGGGGTCAGTTATGCCTCTAAGAACCACGTGACATCTCGGACCCAATTTTGGAGCGTTACAAACTTGGTATCAGAGAACAGAGTTCAAGTGTCCTAGGGTGTCTGTGAAGCCGTGTCTAGTAGAGTCTTGCGGAATGGTACGAAGATGTCTGTACTTTTCTTCGAGAGGCTACAAGGCATTTACGAAAGGTCTTGATTCTGTCAAGTCTTAGATCGTGCTATAGAAAGGTTCTTTGAGAAACTTATATAGATTCTCATATTACTCTATTCAGGGCATCCCCGCCTTATTTTCAAAGTATTAAAGACAATCAAGCTCAACTCTTTACAGATAGTATTTTCTTAAATAGTATTCATAGATATTTATGGAGTTGTAAATGAGCTAGAAAGTATCCTATTAGTGCCTTATCATGCTTTGCTTATAAATCATGCAATAAGCCCAAGTCAGTTGCGCTTCCAGATTCCTTCTCAAAATCCATAATAATAATCTATACTTCTTTATTTATGTACTATTCTTGAGGTAACATGATCAGCAAGTTCCATTTTTCTCCCTCTAATAATGCTCTCAGACTTACTAGTGAGGACTTTCAGAAGTTTCACAAAACGGCTTGAGTGGATCCTTCTAGCATGTTATAAGTTCCCCCAAGCTTAATGTTATGTCGTTACCCTTATGAGTCATTCAGTTAAGACAGAGTGAGATGTGTATTCTTAAATCATCAAATATTATATGTCAAGTTTCTACCTCTCATAATCTAGTCATCATTATGTTGTTGAAACTGAAAGTCTAGTGAAGCCATGTGGGGCCTTTTCGATTTACTAGCATAATTGCTTTGTTATCCACCTCAAATTCTTTTCCAAAATGCAAAATCAAAGACTAGTGAAGCCGGGTGAGGCATATTTTGATTCACTAGCGACTCGTTATTCATCTTGTTTTCTCTTGCTGGTTAGAACTGAGTTTAGAGGTGTAGTGGCAAGAAGAGTGGTAAGTGTGATTTATTGAAAGTATGTATAGCCGAACCTTTTTGCATGTGATTGAGTTTGTAATAAAGTGATATATCCTTCTACGTCAGCTCTTGGAAGAAAGAGATAGAGTTATTGACTAAGGTAAATAATAGTTTTCTTAAATTATGAAGAGATTTATATATGGTGTGTGTTCCACAAGACAAGTATAGGTTAAGGATGAAGATATTTAGTGGATGAGTGTTGTTAACTTAGGTTCTCCTGAGATTGCAAGAGGAAGTTAAGTTGAGGCTTAGAAAGCTATGAACTAAGTAAAGCTGTGTATGAAGGATAGATAGTAATGATAGGTAGAAGAAGGAAGTGTTGATGGATTGTAAATGAGATAGGCCATATCATTATGACCAATTATTGTTGTTATGAGGTTTAAGTAGGCTAGAGTTTATTGATGTTTTATTTTATAGTTTCCAAGTGAAAAATTTGTGTGTGAGTTGGAGTTGTAAGTTATGTTGTGCGCTAGGCATTTAGCCTGAATGATTGGTGGCTATGAAGGTAGATGTGATGATTTCTTGGATAATGACACTATTTATAGGGAAGTGACCTAATATGCTTAAACAGAGTATGCAAAAGCTTAAGTTTGGTTGATTTGTAGTCAAGTTTGAGATTGTATCTATGATAAGGAAGTTTCCCCAAGGTGCTATGGGACTGCATTATTTTTGAGGATCATTGCATGTGGTGTAGATAGTGGCTCCATGGAGCTACTAGGTGGAGAAAATGCTAGTCAGGTAATAAATGATATTCTTGATGGCTAAGTCAAGGAGTTTAGATTAAAAATGTTGAGCCTTTTTGTGTGATTTTGATTCTCATTATTTAGAAATATAAGTTTACAAGTGTGATATTAGTAGGCTATGAAGTAGTAGTATGGTCCATCAAAGGTTGGAAAGTATTCAAGTTGAGCGTTAGAATCTAAGATTTGAAATTTTGAAGTTGAGTTAATAGAAATAAGGGTTGAAGTGTTAGATGGTGTATACTCTGAATATGGGGCTGCTCATGCAAATTTGAAGTTAGTGAGCGTCCAAGTATCATATGATGACTACTGGAGGAATAGAGGGATAGGATGTAACTTAGATGGTGGTGTAAGGAAGTAGTTGTGTGTTTTCAGGTGTAGTCATTCAGATTAAATTCTATTATTCTTGTGTATTGATTATATCTCGGACTCTAGAGTAAAATGATTTCAGTTTAGACTAGCATGTATATAGTAGTTTACCTACTCAGAGTGATTGCTTAATTCCAATGGGGAGATGATAGGACGATTAACCAATTTAATCTTTCAGATTTTAAGAGATGCACCAGTAAGTTGTAAGGTAGCAGTGAGAAAGAATGATGCTTGACCCATTCTTATTTCAGTATTTTTTAGTTATCCCAATAATTACTCATGCTTTAAGTTTTAGTTCCATGATCATAACTCGTGCTTATCATAAAGAATCATGCCCTCTCTTAGTTCCCAAAATACGGAGTTTTAGATCTTTCAGTAGTTGGAATTACATTCAGTAAGTTGCGAGTTCCAAATTTAGGTCATGCGGCTCATGACTCATATACTCAAGCCTTGTGGTATGTTCAGTTCAATTACTCAAGTAATGCTTCTAACGATCAACAAAAAAATTCAGATTTATATCGTGCATTTCCTCGGGCCGAATCTCTTTGATAAGTTTATGATGTTAAATCCTCTATTCCTCAAGCCTCAGTTGAGTGTCAAGTTATTCATAGCATCTATTTATGTGTCAAATCTTCATGCTCTAATCTTTTAGTTATCTTTCCTTAATCAAGATAGTGGTGGTGAATAGTTGTCTAGACGGGAAAGAGAAGATATTTCTTTATCAACGATAGAGGGTGGCATACTTACTTTGGCTAGGCAGTAATGTGAAGTGAGATTGAGGCTAAATTTTGATACATGTCATGGTTAGTCGAAGTTTAATATGTTATGATTAGGGAGATTCTTGTATGTCCATTTTGTGTAATTCCATGAGTCTGAAGGAATATTGAAGTGAAGCATTTGTGTAGGACTTGATTAGTTAGGAATATGTCGGGTGTGCTTGCTTATGGTGAGTGCATGGGAGTTGTTCTTGTTAAGAAATGTGTAGGATATGAAGAAGAGGCTTTATAAGTGTTTGATTAGGAATGCATATGTGGTTATGAAGATGGTCTCAAAGGTCGTGTTTGTGTACACGCAGATGATGCATTGTACGTTAGTAAATGGCTAGTACTAGGTGGATTGGTGTTGTCGAAGTGGTAATGAGAATTACTCTTGAAGTGAGAAATTGTTAAAAAATGTAGATGTGTGGAAGTCCATGATCCAGAATGGTGTCAAGTGGTGAATCTTATGGTTCTAAGTTAGGCATGAAGATGATGAGAGGGTTCAATTCGAGGAGATATGAGTATATGGAAGTATCAGTGCCATGTGAGGATTATAAGTCGTATCGATGAAGTATAGTATCGGAAGGGTATAGTATAGTCTAGGGAGTGTTTGAGAAGTATGGTTAAGTTTGAGAGTAAGGAGTTGCATTACTTGAGGCCTAGTACTTCTATCCCGACTTATGATTTATAGGTTTATGTTCCAAGCTATGGGATTTTGGCAATTCTATGATCTCTGATTCAGATGTCTTGTTTAGATCTTGCCTAAAGTTCCTTTCTCCTTCATACCATTAGAATTCCTTGGAAAGGTGTTGAAGAAATCCTCCACTTTAGTGTGAGTATCTAGTACGATTCAGTTTGCATAGTCAGCAGCCCAGTTTTAAAATTTGGCATATAGGTTTCTATGGTTTTCCATTTTTCAAACTAGTCTGGTCTTACTACTCCAAGTTTCATAAGTATGGTCAATCCGGTAAGTAGTTGCTCGCACCCAAGATCTGCGAATTCAGTTCAAGTATATGTATTAGGCATCAGCTTCAGATTCAGATATCTAATTATGACTCAGTCAGTAAGCATTCATTGAACGATCCTTATTTTCCAAGTATTCTAGCCCAGACAATGTAATACGTATTTTATAATCTTAGCCTTGTTTCTCATGACTTATGCTTGCATAAATTATCGCTTTCCAGTCTATGAGTACGATTGCATTCTGATCACATCAAGTGAATCCTAAACTCTCAGTATGAGCCCGCTCTTTAGTTTAAGCAAAAGGAAAATTAGCCCAGACTCAATCGAGAATTACAGCTGGCCTCTTTTCTATTCTTTTCCAGTCTTGGATCCAACGGTATAGCTATGCTCATCATGAGTTTATACATTTAACGAAGTACACCAAAGTTTAGAAAGATATAGATTCGGTTTAGCAAGTTATTTTAGCTGTGTATCTTCAGTTTTCTCCGTATTCTTGGCCAAACTAGCAACATTCGAGGTCGAATGTTTCCAAGGGGGAGATATTGTAATACCCCGATCATTCATTAAGTCTAAATCCATCTTTTAAGTATATGAAAATGACTTCCAAAGTGAATGATGATTGAAACGTGTAGAATTTCCCTAATTTTGACATTTTGTCCTCTAACGCATTCAATAAGCTTTCCATCGATACCAAATTTGCCCAAATCCGACACTCTAGTGAAGAATTAGAGTCATTTTAGTAAGATAGTGTGCCACCTAGCACTTTAGCGCATCGCGGTGCCCTTCCAGGTCACAACCAACGTGACAACATGATTTCACCACATCGCACCACTGAGCAGTTTCCCAATAGTCCAAATCTAGTAAAGGACCGCGATCCTGGTGCATCACGCCAGGGCCAAAAATTAGGCTCCAGTTCTAGAATTTGCTCTAGGGTATTTTGGTCTTTTCCACCCGTTCTTACCCTCTATATATATATATCCAAGTAGAGAAGAGAAATTCATTTCTCTCCAATTTATTTCCAAAAGCATTCAAGAAGCTAGGGTTTTCTCTCAACCCAAAAATCCAATCCTCTCCAAGAAAATTTAAGAACCATTAATAAATACATTCAAGTGGATCAAGATTTAAGATATCTAAGTCAAGGCATCAAGAAATTTAGCTCAAAAGTGCGAGAAAGAAGTTCCAATCAAGTTTCTTCATCTCAAAATCATAATCAAGGTATGTGGGGCTTGAACAAGAATATCCTTTCATTCTTGTGCCCAAAAATTTAATTTTTACTATTGGAATTTCATGATCTTTGCAAGTGGGTTTACACCCAAACTACTTTATTGATGATTTATCAAATTTGAGTTGATTAAGTTTAATATTTATGATTAATTTACCATCATATTTCTTAAATTGAGAAATTAATGCTATGAGTTTTATATTGATATTATAAAATGATGATTTCTAATATGATTTAAGATAAGTGTCATGAGTTATGCTTTTCCCATGAGGAGTTTGATTATTGAATATATATTGATATTTCAGTTTAAGAGTCAAGAATGAGTTCTATGATGTTTCCTTGAAGTTTTTGACATTTGATATGATTTAATGAGCAAGTCCACTTGATGTTGAGAAAGATTGTTTTGAGTCGAGTTAGGAATCCACAAATTTTTTATGATTTACAGATGAGATATATTTATGATTTTGGTCAATATGATAGACCTTTGAGTTGATTGAGGTGGACTTCGTAACGCGTTCTAAGCTAAGTTTGGGCGGAGTATTGAGCACCAAATGGGAAGTGTGGGTTTAGCGCATCCTACTTCCCCTGAACTACGTGCCACCATAGGATTGAGATTTGAGGGCCAAAGTTCCGAGTTTCTGATCATAGAGATGAGTTTGAAGTTATACTCCCTGGCAAGAGTATAACGTTCCCGCCAATGTGGGGTTCCTTCCTTAGGAGGGCAAAATATTGGACTCCTAACGGATCACATGGTTTATCTCGGTTATAAGAAACTCCTAAGTCCATAATAGTCTAACTTTATTGAGTTACCGAGTCACTCTAAGTCATGAGTCAAAGAGTTTGAGTTGAGTCCAATGATTTATGAGATTTATGAAGCATGTGTTACTGTTGATGATTTAGGAGAAACTATATTATAGTTTAATTCAAGCGAAGAAAGGCATTATTGTCAGCATGCATGATTTTATTTTACACTTATGATATTATTTAAAAATGTTGTATACACCCTCACATACTCAGTACATTCCCAAAGTACTAACCAATATATATATATATATGTCTATGTCCTACATTGTCTCATAATGTAGGTACAAGTGGTAGCGCACATACCATATTTTGTCAGTTTACAGCTTCCAGTCAACAGGTGATGAGTCCTTTCGATTCAAGGGCTTGAGCTGGTTATACAGTTCGAGAAGTATTGTATTTTCTTATTTTAGTCATATTGAGCTTGGATAGCTGGGATTCATAACCCGGCTATCTAAAGTCAGTACCAGTGGAGGCTTCATAGACAGTTAGTAGAAGTTGATGTATTCAGTTTCAATTTTATTTTGTAAAGGTAGAGTTGTAATCTTGTAAAGTTCATAATTGTATTGATCAAGTTGAAAGAAGTGCTATGTTTACGCTAATTTTATATAGATTTAAGCATTTTATTCAGTCGCTTATGAGTAATGCCAGCAGGAGGGTTATCTTGGGGTCATTTTTGCCCCTAAGCACCATATGACGTCTCGTGACCCAATTTTGGGGCTTTACAGTAGACCCTTTGAATGAGACTGTGTCACATATAGAGTCTTAGGCTGCCTTTCAGGCACTAGCCCAAGCTGTGAATGCAAATGTTCAGGGAAACCATTAGGCTAAAGTCCCACCTCAGCAAGATGGGGACTTAACCATGACAAGGATCTTAGATTTTATGAGAATGAACCTGCTGGAATTCTTTAGGAAGAAAGCAGATGAGGACCCATAGCTTTATCTAGATGAGGTAAAAAAGATCACCGAAATTATACATGTTCTTGAAGATGACATTGTATAATTGACATCCTATAGGCTGAAGGATGTTGCATATGACTGCTTAGTGATATGAAAGAAAAGTAGATGGGAGAATGCAGCTCCCATGACTTGGCAGATATTTTAGGATATATTTTTAGACAAGTTCTTCCTATGTGAGATAAGGTAAGCTAAGATAGAAGAGTTCATGAACCTGAGTCAAGGCTCAATGATAGTGAAGGAGTATTGCCTTAAGTTCAACCAGTTGTCTAAGTATACCCCTGATCAGATGGCTGGCCCTAGGTCAAGCATGAGTAAATTTGTGATCGATGTGTCTGGGTTCGTAGTTAAGGATTGTAGGATTGCTATGCTCATTGGATATATGGATCTTCCTAGATTGATGATGCACGCTCAGTAAAAAGGCTAAAATAGGGCAGTTTGATTATGGTAAGAATTGGTCTGGAGGAGAGAATCATTCGTAGTTTTAGAATAGTTCATATATGCCTCCACCTTCTTCAGCCAGTGCTCCTGCACCTAGAAATAGGTAGGAACAGTGGGGTAAGTCCTCTATGTCTAGGTCTCAGAATAGTGTAAGTAATAGGCCTAATCATACCCCATGTGCTAAGTGTGGTAAGAATCATAGAGGTGAATATTTGTCGGGTCGAAAAGGTTGTTATAGTTGTGGACAGCCGGGTTACAAAACTAAAGAGTGCCCACATGCTAGATGAGGGAACAACGATTTTCGTCCTCAGACTAAGGCTAATAGTGAACCAGCTCATCTAGGTCGCCCAGCTCCTCCCCAGGGAGCCTCATCTTGTACCGGTAGCGGTCAGTGCCATAATCGATTTATGCTTTACCATCCTATCAGGAGAAGAAAGATTTACCAGATATTGTTACTGACATGCTTTGTGTCTTTCATCTTGATGTTTATATGTTATTAGACCCTGGAACAGGTTTCTCTTATTTGACTACAGTAGTTGCTGTGAATTTTAAGATAAGTTCGGAAAAGATCCCTTAGCCTTTCTTGGTTTCTACCCTAGTAGGTGAGTCAATTATTGCTAAAAAAATTTATAAAATGTGTTCTATCATTGTTCTTCATAAAGTCATATTAGCAGACCTGATAGAGTTAGACATGGTTGATTTTGATCTTATTCTAGGTATGGATTGGCTTTATTCCTATTATGCTTCTATAGATTATCGTACCCGTGTGGTCAATATTTAGTTCCCAGATGAGCCAGTCTTTGAGTGGTCAGGTAATTCAGTGTCTCCAAAAGTTATTTCATATCTTACCTTAAAGCCAAAAATTTGATATCCAAAGGTTACATTTACCACCTAGTTCAAGTCAAAGATACAAAGTCTGAGACTCTAATAATTCAGTCAGTCAGTATAGTTAATGAGTTTCCTGATGTTTTTCTAGAAGATCTCCCAGGGGTACCTCCCAATAGAGATATATAATTCGGTATTGACCTTCTCCCAAATACTCAGCCTATTTCTATCATTCCTTATCGTATAGATCCTGCAGAACTTAAGGAGTTGAAAGACAAACTCAAAGATTTTTTAGATAAAGGTTTTATAAGGCCTAGTATTTCTCTATGGGGCGCACCCGTCCTATTCGTGCAAAAGAAAGATGGTTCCTTGAGAATGTGCATTGACTATTGACAGCTGAATAAATTTACAATAAAAAACAATTAACCTCTTCCTAGAATTGATGACTTGTTTGATCAACTCGAAGGTGCAATTAATTCTCAAAGATAGACCTTAGATCCTTCTATCATCAGCTTAAACTAAGGGAATGTGATATTCGAAAGATGGCTTTTAGAACCCATTATCATCATTTTCAATTTTTAGTCTTGTCTTTTGAGTTAACTAATGCTCCAGCAGCTTTTATGGACTTCATGAATCGAGTCTTCAAACAGTATCTAGACATGTTTGTCATAGTATTCATAGATGATATCCTTGTATACTCCAGTTGTAAGGACAACCATGTAGATCATCTTAGAATTGTCTTGCAAACTCTTAGAGATCATTAATTGTTTGCCAAATTCAGCAAGTGTGATTTTTGGCTAAGATCAATAGCCTTTCTTGGTCATATTGTTTCCACCGATGGCATTAGAGTAGATCCCCAAAAGACAAAAGCCATAAGAAATTGACCTAGACCTATCTCTCCATTAGACATTAGGAGTTTCTTAGGTTTAACTAGCTATTACCACCATTTTGTTGAAGTTTTCTCATCTACCAAGTATCTTATGTCAAGATTGACCTAAAAAGAAGTTAAGTTCTTGTGGTCAGATTCCTGCGAGAAGAGTTTTTAGGAGTTGAAGACTCGACTCACATCAGCCCCAGTTCTAGCATTACCTGATGGTACAAATGGCTTTTTTATTTATTGTGATGCCTTTGGAGTTGGTTTGGGTTATGTGTTGATGTATAGAGGTAAGGTCATAGCCTATGCCTCTATATAGTTGAAGCCTCATGAAAAGACTTACCCAACCCATGATCTTGAATCAACTATTGTGTTGTTTACATTAAAAATCTGGAGGCACTATCTGTATGATGTGTATGTTGATGTGTTCACAGACCACAAAAAATTGCAGTATATGTTTACCCAGAGGGAGTTGAATCTTCATCAGAGGAGATGGTTGGAATTATTGAAGATTTATGATATGAGTGTGTTGTATCATCCGGGCAAGGCCAATATAGTGGCAGACGCCCTTAGTCGATTGTCGATGGGCAGTGTTGCACATGTAGAGAATGATAAGTATGATTTGTCATGGGAAGTTTATCATTTTTCTAGGTTAGGTGATAGGTTGGTTGATTTAGCTGAAGGGAATGTTTGGGTTCAGAATAGTTCTGAATCTTTCCTTGTTTCGGAAGAAAAAAAGAAGCAAGACATGGATTCTAGTTTGGTCAAACTAAAGGAGTCAATGAGGGACCAAAAGGTAGAGGTTTTCTCCTAAGAGGGAGATGATGTATTGAGATACCAAAGTAGATTGTGTGTGCCATGTGTTGATGAGTTGAGACAAAGAATTATGGTAAAAACGTACGATACGCGCTATTCTATCCATCCAGGTGCTACCAAGATATACCATGACTTATGGGAAATCTATTGGTGGAGTGGTATGAAGAGAGATATTATGGGGTTTATAGCTAAATGTGCAACTTGTCAATAAGTTAAGGTAGAGCACCAAAGACCTGGTGGTACATTGCAAGAGTTTGGTATCCCTACTTGGAAGTGGGAAGAGGTGAATATGGATTTTGTGACTGGTTTACCCCATTCACGTTATATCATGATTCAGTCTGGGTTATTGTAGAAAGATTGACTTAGTCAGCACATTTTTTGCCAGTTCATATGTCCTACACAGCTGAGGATTATGCTAAGTTGTATATCTGAGAGTTGGTCCAACTGCATGGATTTCCCTTGTTTATCATCTCGGATAGGGGTACTCAGTTTACTTCCCAGTTTTGGAGAGCCTTTCAGAAGGATCTTGGTACCCAGGTCCATTTTAGTTCAGCTTTCCACCCTCACACAGATGTCTATACGGAGAGGACCATCCAAACTCTAGAAGATATGTTAAGGGCATGCGCTCTTGATTTCAAAGGTATTTGAGATAAGCATTTTCCATTCATTGAGTTCGCTTATATAACAGTTATCATTCTACCATTCAAATGTCTCCATTTGAGGCTCTATATGGGAGGAGCTGTAGGTCACCCATAAGTTGGTTTGAAGTGGGTGAGGCCTTTTTTCTTAGGCCTAATGTAATTTTTGAATCTATGGAGAATTTTAAGATGATTAGAGAAGGACTGAAAACAACCTAGAGTCACCAGAAATCCTATGCAGATATGAGGAGAAGGGACCACGAGTATGAGGTTGGTGATTTAGTGTAACTGAAAATTTCACCCATGAATGGGGTAAAGAGATTTGGAAAAAAGGGGAACCTTAGTCCCCGGTATGTTGGCCCTTATAGAATTCTGAGTTGTGTTGGGAGAGTAGCTTATGAACTTAATTTTCCTGCAGACTTGTTAACCCTTCATCCTGTATTCCATGTCTTTATGCTTAAGCAATGCATCGGTGGCGCCACTATTGTAGTCCCCTTAGAAAGCTCAGATATTCAGAACAACCTTTCATATGAAGATATTTCGGTTGAGATTTTATATCATCAGATCCGTAGGCTAAGGAACAAAGAGGTTCCCTTGGTCAAAGTTCTTTGCCGGAATCAGTCTATTGTGGGTATCACTTGGGAAGCAGAAGTAGATATGCGAGCCAAGTACCCTTACCTTTTCTCCACAAACTTAGATTTAACTAAAGGTAGTACTCTTCCTTGATATAGTTCTTTTCTACTCATATATTCAGCTATATAGTTGTCCTCATGTAAGTTCATGCACTCACAGAATTACTCAGAAGCTTAGAATAATTTAGATTCAATTTCAAAATTTGTTTCAATTGTGCATGCTATCATATATCCTCAGCTTCCTCAGCATTCTTAGCCTAACCAGCGACATTTGAGGATGAATGTTCCCAATGGGGAGATATTGTAATACCCCATACTTTTCTTAGCTTGAATCCATCCCTAGAATGTTAGGGGTAGCTTCTAAAATGAAAAATATTTATTTCGTATGGAATCTTCTAGATTTAGACTTCCCATTGTGTGGGAAATTGAATAAGCTTTCCATCAATATAATATTCGCCTAAATCCAACACTCGATGAAGGAGTTATGGAATTTTTAAGTTGGCAGTGCATCACCTCGGCCCTTAGCGCATCGCGGAGATGAGCAAATTCGCATTTTTTGATTTCCAGTTGCCCTCGCGATATTGGCACATAGTGAAGAGGGCCAAATCCCAAATTGTCCAATTCAAGTGAGGGTCCATAATATTAGCACGTCTAGCCAATTTTCCAGGTCCCATCCAAGGTGGCAACGCAATACCACTGCGCCGCGCCACCATGCATATTCCCAGTGGCTTGGCGCGATAGTGGCGCGTCGCGCAAAGGAAAAAAGCCATGGTTTTGGTCATTTTTTAGTTCTATTTATGAGTTTAATAGGGGAATTTTGGTAAATCTCCTAGCCCCTAATCCATCCTAAACAATGAATTAAACACCTCCAAAGCACTTTACATCTACTTTTCATCAAATCTCTCTCAAACAAAACCCTAGTTCATCAAACTTCCTCCCCAAGAAATCCAAATTTCTCCATTAATTATCCAAAGAAATTAAAGATTTAGAATTCCCAATTCAACAACTCTAAGAAGTCACCTCCAAAACATCAATAAAGATCCAAGATTCAAGTTTTAGCATCTAGATCATCAGTTGAGTTATGTGGGGTGTGAACAGGGATAATCCTTTCATCCTTGTGCCTAAAACTTGTTTTAAATTCAACTTTTACTGAAGTTTATGAGATTTCCCATTAAATTAAAGTTAGAGTTTATGCCCATTATTGCTGTTTACAATTTTATGATATATCCAATTATTTAGAAGTTGAATTCCATGATTTTGTTCATATTTTCATGCATATTGCTGAAATTTCCAAATTTTATGATGAATTATAAATGCTTATATTATCAAGCATGAATTTTAAGATGTTTTAACATGAGAATGATGCATGGGTCATTATTCCCTAATTAAGATTTCTATCTAGAGATTATTTGTGCTATGTGCACCCTCAGATAAGATTATTCTCAGATTTTGATAAAGATTTGACCTTTTGGTCCTAAGCTAAGATAAAGAATCCACTTTGTTCATATAACTTTTGATTTAACCTTGTGCTATTTTTGAAGTGAATTTCTTAATATTTTGAGCATAAGAATGGGAGTAGTATTTAGCACCGAGATGTGTAAGCTACTACGGTTTTATACCCTAGAACTACGTGCCACCGTAGGAGTAAGATTATTCTCAGTTCTATGTGGATGACTAAGATTTTGATCGCTTCAAGATAAGAAGTTCTATTTTGATGACAAGGGTAGAACATCCCTACCTAAAAGTGGCCAGACATGGGACTCTATGGATGCTCACATGGTGTATGTCGGTTAGAAAAACCTCCTAAAAAGATGTCCGCTACTCTTAAAGTAGTCTATTTGCATAAAGCCTTAAGATAAAATCATGTATTTTGAAAGAAAAGGTTTTAAGAATCTTTAAGTCTTGAGATGAAGTATTCCCCTTACAAATTTATAAGATAATAGAGCAGCTTTCAGAAAGAATAGATTTTAAAACTGAATGTTATGGCTCACAAAATTCATACTACATGCTCTATTATTTATGATTTATGATCTTCAAATTTCTGATTACTCGAGCCTATGTGAGTCATTTACATTTAGCATGTATGATTTTTATAAACTGTGATGATATTATTTACTTATTCCATGTGCCCTCATATACTCAATACATCATCAAAGTACTGATCCACATATATGTCTATGTGTTACATTATCCCATAATGTAGGTCCAGGTGATCAGCCTCAGTAGCGCGAGTGATTTTCCAGCATCTCATCTATATTTCTGCAGTTGGTGAATCCTCATAGTTCGGGGACTTAGTTATTCATACTTTCAGTTTATTAGTAGATATTCGTTTATTCATTTCAGACAGTTTGAGTCAGCTGGGGTGTATCCCAGTGACTCTCCAGATTCAGATAGTAGAGGCTTGTCAGATTACTAGATTCAGTGTTAGACTTTTGATTCAGTATTCAGATTCTCAGTATTACCTTACCAAGATTTGTGAGATTTCTATGCTTAAGATAAGACTTCCACATTTATTATGTTTTCATATTCATATTTTTCCTATTTTGTGATTTGGATTTAGTAGAAAGCAGCAAGGGTTAGATTAGGACTACTTGTAGTTTGGAGCACCGTGTGGCATCCCGGAAATTAGATTTTTGGGCGCTAAAGATATCAAAATTTAAGATCAAGTAGGACTTTAAGGGTTGTATTGTAGGCTAAGGGATGGGCAGGAACTATTCTTGCCAGTGATAGTGACTATCTTCCCATCTCTTTAAGCTAGTTCACACATATTAAGTATGGAATAATTGTTATCAACACATGATTCACTTTTTATCAATTTTTATTTTCATTATATTATTCCTAACCACAATACATAAACTTTCCAATACATCAATAGCTACTATTTGGGGCTTCACTTTCACTTTATCCTTCTTCAATTTGCTCTGCTTAATATCTCAATCTTTTGGCTAAAGCACTTAGGATCTTTGGATCAGAAAATGATCAAGTGAAAGAAAGGGGATAAGATACAAATGAGGCTACCAAGGAATAGGCTAAAGTCTCAATGGGTCTAACAAAGGTCATACAGTAAGGGTAGATAAAGCCGGTATAAACATGGCTATCAAAGAAATGCCTATGGCATCTCCAAAACCCAACATTCTTTATTTATCTTTGCATACACACCAGATAAGTTCTAGACATCAATATTCATACATGAAATGTAAAAGAAAAAACCTCACTAACACTATACATCAATATACGTACATGAAATATAACAGAGAAAAACCTCACTAACACCTTGCATATGCTCCAATCAAGTACGATCTCTATAGACTCCCAACCAATCAATAGAAAGAATTCAAAACTAATCCAACATCATACAAGAGTCATATAAATGAGCCTAGGAGTTTCATAAATAGTCATTCAACTCACTACATACGGTTTCTCCTTCAAAACCAACTTGTATTAGGTAATAATGTATAGAATATAGAAAGAGCATATATACTTCTTCCTAATAATAAAAAATTGAAATTACCCCTAAAAACAAAAAGGATGGTGGGCTCAAAGGGCGCTCCTTCAGAAAAGAACCGAAAAGAAAAATCAAGGGATAGTTGAAGTGTCCTTCTACTGAATAGACCAACAAAAACTTAAAAACAAAGATAAAATATTATTGTAATTTTCTAAATTTAGTCAAAAACTATAAAATAATCAAACAAAAAATCCTATAGCAACATTTCACCCTGACTAATCAGCAGATTTCCTACCCCACACTTAAAATCAGACTTTGTCCCCAAAGTACATCTTAAAAGTAAGGATATAAATTTTCCTTGAGGCCTCCAGGCCTAGATAGTAGCATTATTATAATACCTCAAGTTTTTATGCTCTAGACCCACCAAGAGGTAGAAAATTGAATTAGATTTCCAACACCACTAGTCTCGCCTTAATCCAATATCATAGTAAAAAGTTATGGCAACTTGACTGGGGAATTATCAAAGTTTCAGTAACAACGACTTTAGTAATGACTCCCTACCAGGACATAATGAGCCATAGTGAAGAATCAATGTCACGAAAGTAAGGGATCAATGAAAATCATCCCCTTGACTACGACTCATCATGACAAATCATGGTCAGACTAAACAAGTCGTTAGAAGATAGTAAGGACCCAAGAATTAGGTGCAGGTCATAATTCGAGGCCACAACTCGTGAACAGACCCTATGAGTCATAGCTTGAGTCATCGTAACTATTTTCTAGAAGTTTTTGATTGTTTTAAGAAGGAATTTTTGGCATTTCCCATTCTTTTAACTCCAAGGATATATCATTTAGTCTTTCCCAATGCTGGAATATAAAAGAAAATGCCCCAAATTCGTCATTAGGTTATACATTCAATCGATATTTACTTTAGATAAGAAAAGTGGGAGATTTTCTCTCTCCAAAGCAAAGAGTAGGGTTCTTCGATTTCAAATCTCAAATTCCAAAGAGTTCATCCAAGATTTCATAGGTAGGTATGTGGGGTTTCATCAATGGGTTGCTTTTATCTATTGAGTCCTAAAGATTTCTCTAATTCTCAAGGTTAAATTCACCCTTCATATTTATGGTTCCATGAAAACCGTGAGTTTCATAAATTCTCTAGCTTATTCTTAAATTAAACCATGACTATGCGTTCCCCATAATTTTAAGCATCCTTCCATACTTAAAATCATGATATCTCTTTGTATTGTTAAATTGTTCATTTTAGGCTTTAGTTATGAGATTTTCTATTATGATCAACTTCAAATATTATCATATTCAGTTGCATTAGTCAGAGCTACTAGTTTATAAACACCCGATACCTAGGGATTCATTCATATATCAATTTATATGTCTTCGAGTACTTCAGATTATCCATTGTTGATATTTTTAAAAAGTAACTATAATGAGCAATTCAGTTATCAGTGTCATTCAGTTGAGAGTAGTACTACCATTAAGTGAATGCAGGGATAAAGGCTCACTAATCAGTTAGGAATGAGACCTTTAGTAGAAGTCCCTATGTTCTAGAACTATAGTGCCACCATAGGTTATGAGGGTTCACTCGCCAGATCAGGACTGACACCCTTATCTTTTTGGACATCAGTTTAGTGGATCCATGTTAGCTAGTTTTCGTACCCTTGGTAAGGTGCTGAACACCCATCAAAATGGGGTTACAAGTTGTACCTAAATGTTCTTATATTAGTTTATGTTGCTTAATTTTAGCTCCCATAGTCCACAGTAATGTTTCAGCTTCAGATTTTACATGACCTTGTAATGAGTTATTTATTTTTCATTCAGTACACATTTATACTTGTTCTTGTATCAATTCACCATGTTTCATGTATTCATGTTTAGCATAAATTAGTTAGTTTTCCTATATCACATACTCAGTGCATTAAAATTATTGATCATATACTTTTCCTTATATTATCTTATAATACAGATTCCAGCACGTAGCATCCAGATCGCGCTTAGTACAGTTCAGTGCCATATTCAACAGTAGTGTTTGGTGATTCCTTATCATTCAAGGACCAGTTATCTGTATTAGTTTTTATTATTATCTTAGTTTCATATAGCTGGAGTTAGTCTTGGGCTTGTCCCAACATCTCAACTGAGTTAGAGACTTTCAGACAATTAGTTATATTTTGGCATGTTGGTTTTTGTTAGACAGTTTTAGTTTTGACATTCTTAATTAATTTTGATTATTTTATCTTTATTACTAGATTATATTAGTTTATCTTTCTCCTAATATTTTGTTACTTCTTTAGTATTCATAGCGTTATGCTAGGGGATGGGTTAGCTTGGGGTGGTTTATGACTCTAAGAACAATGTTACAACTAGGGGATAGTCTCGATTCATGAAAAACTTGGTATCATATCCAAGTTTAAAGTGTCATATGGTGTCTGAAAGCCACGCTAAGTAGAGTTTTATTCATAGGTGTAAAGCGCTCCATATTTATGAGCGAGAGGCTATGAAATATTTTAGAAAAGTCTTAATTCTTTCATTATTCATGTCATGTGATAGAATGTGAACTCTATTAAAATTATCCTTCTAACTTGTCCTCTACCTATTTACAGAAAATACCTCCCAAAAGAACTAACAAAAGAAGAAATAGAAATCAGCAAACATCACGTCTTGTTCTAGGAAACCCTCTGAATGAGCAGGTCTCCCATGCTAAGTTTAGGATTGATTTTATAGCATCATCCAAGTCAATGAAAAGTTAGAATAACTATCAAGTTGTTTCCCATCCAACCCAATAGTGAATACGATAGCAACTAGAGTCTGGGACTTTACTCGGATGAATCCTTTGATGTTCTTTGGGTAGAAGCCTAAAAAGGATCCACAAAAGTTCCTGAACAGCATTTAAAAGGTCATAGAGCTCATGGGTGTCACTTCAACTGAGAGTGCTAATTTGGATGCTTATCAATTGCAAGGATTAGTACATACATGATTCAAGCAGTGGAAGGAGGATAGAGGTACAGATGCAGGATTGGTAGAGTGGGATGAGTTTATTGCTGCATTTCTAGATAAGTTCTTCTCACTTAAATTGAGTTAAGCTAAGGTACAGAAATTTATAAACCTGAAGTAGGGTAATATGAGTGTGAAAGAGTATTCACTCAAGTTTACTCAGTTGGTAAGGTATGCTCCAACTATGGTTAGTGACTCTAGGCCCGAATGAGCAAGTTTGTGTTAGGTGTTTCTGAGGATGTGGTCAAGGAGTGTAGGATGGACCTGTAGGTTAAGGAGATAGACATATCTAGATATGGTTCATTTTTAAAACATTAAGAAGGATAAGATCAAGGAGAAGTAAAGGAGAGTAAGCAGGCTAAAACTAGCAGTTTTTATTTCTCTTAGCAGAGGTTAGGTGGTGGAAATCGTTCTCAGTTCTACCAAAAATTTTTAGCTCCAGCCCATCTTCTGCCATTTATCTAGTACCCAAGTTTAAACAGAATATGCAATATAGAATGACAGTCTCTAAGCCTCAGGGTAGTACAAATAGTGCTCTCACTAATCTAGTTTGTAAGAAATATGGTAGGAACCACAAGGGTGAGTGTATAACAGGTAGTGATGCTTTTTTTGGGTGTAGCAAGTTAGTTCATAGAGTGAGAGATTATTTGATGGTTGTTCATAGAGGTAAGGGTGTTCATCAGTGAGTTAATCTAACTCTTCAGCAGTTCTAGCTATTCACTCAACTCAATAGGTGCCACTTCTAGTGTAACTATGGAGAGCATCAAAGTAGGTTTTGTGCCCTTCAGACTCGATGGGATTAGGAGGTTTCCACTGATATGGTTATGGGTACATTGTGAGTTTTTAATATTTATGTTTATGCATTATTAGACCCCACAACAACACTTTCCTTTGTGACTCCCTATATAGCAATAGATTATGGTGTCAAACCTGAATTTCTCACTGAACCCTTCTATTTTTTGAAACACCTTGGCTTTGAACCCTTAGAAAATTTCCTAAGTTAGAGATTCTAGACAACATACTACTAGAGGGTACTAATCATATGTTTGGGTATGGTTAGTACTCCCTTCTTGTATATTGGACAGTATGCTTGGGTTGGTCTTCCTTAGGTACGACTAAGCATAATACCAATCATATAATAGTGTACAAGTGGTATTTTTTCCAAGTTCTATGATGTCTTAAGTATGGTCTAGATAATTCTGACAAAGGTACGACTCTAAGGGGTACCACTCATATGTTAAGGTACGAGTTGGCTTGGTATGGTCATATATTTATCAGTATAGGGGTCCAAGGGGCAGTTTAGGGTATGAGTAAGGGCACCACTCATACTCGAGGGTACAAATTAAGGCGGTGGATTTTACCCTCCAGCGTATGTTTTTCAGCTTTAAGCTGGGGATATTTTAGACATTTCCCACCCTAAAACCCTTAAGACCCACGAATTATAACATTATTTTGTCTTTCATCCTTCACTTGACAAGATAAAAAACATCCCGAAATCATCTCTAAACTTCTTCAACAAGATTAGGTCTAGGGTTCATCAAAGAGGTCACCTAGAGGCTTGAATACCAAGAATATCTCTGTAGATCTTCGTAAATAAGGCATGTAAATTTTCCCTCATTGTTAGTTTGAAAATATCATGTGTCTGAAACATTGATTTTCATTAAATGGTGGTTTTGAAAGCTAATGTTAAGAGTTTTGATGCATATTATTGAGTATTGCTTACTCTTGATTTAAGTTATGTTTTCACATATTGGTTTTCACATGTGGATGCTAGTTTATTGTGGTTCAACAAAGGGATCATGGGTAACCCTAATCTTAATGGAATTTACTTTGGTTTTAGTCTTGTTAAAGGAATGACCTCAAGGTGTTTGTGAAAATGTCTAAAAGAAATTACTAGTCACATGTTAATGGTGTTTTGAACTAAGGCAATGTCTTAATGGGTATGGATGGTTTGTAAATGGTTTTTTAAAGGCCTTGGTCATGTAATAGTTTTAAATGGTTAAAAGGTAAGGCCTTGGTGACCATGGTTCTTGGTTTCAATTAAAAAGGCCTTGGTGGCAATAGTTTGATTTAATTGTAAACTTTGGAGTCACTTTGGTATAATGGCTTTGGCATGGCATAATTGGATAGACTTGCAAGCTCTAATTTTGGTTTGACTATACCAACGTTTAATGCCTAATAAGTAAGACTCCTTGGTAAATAGTTGGTTGTGTGTAAATGGTTTTAAATTAGGCTTTAAAGCAGATGTGTTGGAAAGCCATGGAAGGTGGAGGTCTCAGGGGGACCAAAACTAGAAACTCATATTTGCCGATGTAAGGTTTGGTTTTGGTGACTATGTGCATGATGTCATACTTATATTTTGGGAGATGTACTAGTGACCTCATATTCTCTCTGGCTCGTGTGTCTAACACACGTCGAGGCCCTTTTAGCCGGTGGTGTTGACCCCATATAGCCCATAGGTGAATTTAGAATAGCGGTGCTACATATCCCAGGTTAATGATTTCAAAGTTCATACTAATCCCATTCCCTATCTCGACATGGTGCATATTTATATATTTATTGCATTAGTTGTTTGGTTTGAACTATTGGCATTATTTTATCCTTACCCTTGAGTTACATGCTACCATTCTAATTGCTAACCGTCTTTGACGTTGTATCCCCATGCGATGCAGGTATTGGTCATACTACACTTCTTAGTCAATGATTAGACTCGAGATCAGTTTGTAATGACTTGAAGTGGTAAGCTTCTATCCTTCTAAAGGCTCTATTTCTTGTTTAGAATTTGTTTTATGTCTTTGTTAGTTTAGACCTAGATATTTATTTTGTATGTGGTCAAGGGCATATCCTGATCGAATATTTCTTGGATTCTCTTTAGAGGCTTTGTATGGACAACCTGTGGACTTGGGTATGTTATGGCATAGAAATGGATTTAGTTATTATGATTTGATTGCTAGATTATTTTAGGATGGTTTGACTTGTTCGGGTTGGTCATGGTCATGGAACTATCTCAAAGTCTTTGGACTACATAATGCTCTAACTAATTACAAATTTAGAGTTCATCCGACATTGGGTATATGTTTGTTGTTTGGTTTAGGTAGCGGGGTGATCTCCGTTCTTTGTTGAGCTTGAGATAATCATCACGATAAGGCCCTAGTTTGGGTCATGTCAAGTTTATACTCCAGTTGGTAGTTCAATCATAGCCAGACGAGTATACAAAAATTGCCTAGTCACAATATCCCAAAAAGTCACGTCAATCGATCATGTAGAGTTAGACATGACCAATTTTGATGTTATTCTAAAAATGGATTAAATCCACTCTTTCTATGACTTAGTTAATTTTAGAAATAGAGTAGTCCAATTTCAATTTCCAATTGAACTACTGTTAGAGTTAAAAGGTAGTACCTTAGTGCGTATATGTTCAGTTTGTCTCTTTTCTTAAGGCAAGGAAAATGATTTCCAAATGGTGCAACTATCATCTTGTTCAAGTCAAGGACTTAAGGTATGAAACCCCAAGTTTTGAGTCAGTCCTAGTAGTAAAAGAATTTCCAGCAGTGTTTCATGAAGATCTTCCCAGAGTTTCTCCCGGGTGGGAAATTGACTATAGAATAGATCTCTTTCCAGATACCTAGCCTATTTCAGTTCCACCTTACAGGATGGCTGCAGCCGAGCTTAAGGAACTTGAGAAAAATTGAAAGATATCCTAGACAAGGGTTTTATCATGCCTAAAGTCTCTCTTTGGGGTGATTCAGTTCTCTTTGTGAACAAGAAAGATGGATCTTACAGAATATGCGTAGACTACTATCAGTTGAACAAAGTTACAATCAAGAATAAGTATCCCATCCCTAGTATTAATGACTTGTTCAACAAACTCCAAGGTGCTAATTTATTTCTAAGATAGACCTTAGATCTGGCTATCACCAGGTTAGAGTCAAAGATTGTGACATTTCAAAAAAAATATTCAGAATTGGTATGCTCACTTTGAATTTATTGTTATGTCTTTTGGACTAACAAATGCTCCTGCGGCTTTTATGGACTTGATGAACAAGGTGTTCAACAAGTACTTGGATAAGTTTGTTACAGTTTTCATAGATGGCTTCCTCGTTTATTCTCAGAGTGAGGATGAACACACAAATCACTTGAGGATTGTCTTATTGACTCTTAAAGATCACCAGCTATTTACGAAGTTCAGCAAATATGAATTCTGGTTGAAACCAATAGCATTCCTTGGTGATATTATTTCAGGGAAGGCATTCGAGTTGATTCTCAAAATACCAAAGCAGTGAAAAATAGTCCTAGACCCATTTCTCCATCAAACATCAGGAGTTTCTTAGGTTTTGCCAGTTACTACAGATGGTTTGTTGAAGTATTTTCTTCTATTACTTATCCCATGTCTAGACTGACTTAAAAGAAAGTCAAATTCTAATGTTCTAATTCTTGTAAGAAGATTTTTTAGGAGTTAAAGACTCGACTCACCTCTGCTCCAATTTTGACTCTACAGAGGATTCAGATGATTTTATGGTTTATTGTGATGCTTCTAGAGTTGGTATTGGTTGTGTGTTGATGCAGTAGGGAAAGGATATAAAAAATTTCTCTAAACAAATTGAACCTCATGAGAAAAACTACCTGACTCATGATCTTGAGTTGGAAGTAGTTATTTTTGCCTTACAAATTCAGAGGCATTATCTTTATAGGGTTCATATTGATGTGCTCATTGATCACAAGAGTCTTCAGTATATGTTAAGCCGAAAAGATCTAAATCTTTGTCAGAAAAGGTGGATAGAATTTTGAAAAGACTATGATATAAGTTTCTTGTACCCCCCAGGTAAGGCCAATATTGTGGTTGATGCTATTAGCATACTGTCTATGGGGAGTGTTGCTCACATTGGGGATGATAAGGATGTGTTGTTTATGAGGTTTATTATCTTGCAAGGTTGGGAGTTTGGTTGATTGATTCAACTGAAGGTAATATTTTAGTTCTAAATGGTTTGGAATCCTCTTTGGTAGATGAGGTAAAGGGAATGCAAAATAGTGATCCTATTTTGCTTAGGCTGAAGGAAGAAGTTTAGAGTCAAAAAGTTGAGGTTTTCTCCCAAAATGGAGATGGCGTTCTTCACTTTTAGGGAAGATTATGTGTTCTAAATATTGATGATTTGACATAACGGATGTTAGTAGAAGCTTACGATACTTGATATTCTATTCGCCCAGGAGCCACTAAGATGTACCATAATTTGCGGGAAGTCTATTGGTGAAACGACATGAAAAGAAATATTGCAGAATTTATGGCTACGTGTCTAAATTACCAGCAAATTAAGTTTGAGCACCATATGATTGGTGGTATACTTTAAGAAATTAGTAGTCCTACTTGGAAGTAGAAAGTGGTGAATATGTAATTCATTACAGGGTTAACTCTTACTCGTCGACAACATGATTTTAATTGGGTTATCATGGATCGAATGACTAAGTCAGCCCACTTATTGCTAGTTAATACTTCTGATTCAGTCGAAGATTATGCTAAGCTCTACCTTAGGGAGTTGGTGAAATTTCATGGAGTTTCTTTGACCATTATTTCAAATAGAGGTACCTAGTTTACCTCTCAATTTTGGAAGACTTTTCTGAAGAGTCTTGGTACCCAAGTTAACCTTAATATGGATTTTCACCCACAGACAGATGGTCATGCAGAGAGGACCATCCAAACCTTAAAGGATATGTTGAGGGCGTGCTTGATTGATTTCACGATTAGTTGGGATGATCACTTGCCTTTGAATAAGTCTGCTTATAATAACAATTATAACTCTAATATTTAGATGGCCTCGTTTGAAGCACTTTATAGTAGTAGGTGTAGATCTCTTATTGGTTGGTGTAAGATAGGTGAAGCTTCTTTGATAGGGCCATATTCTATGTATAAGGTGATGGAAAAAGTTTGGCTGATTAGGGAAAGGTTAAAAACTACTCAGAGTCATCGAAAATCTTATGCAGATATAAGGAGAAGGGAGCTTAAGTTTGATATTGGTGATTTTGTCTACTTCAAGATTTCACCCATGAAAGGGGTGGAGAGGTTTGGTAAGAAGGTGTCATGACCTGATGCTACCCCTTAGTCTAGACGATGGTGCTTACAACCACAAGTGACCACAAGATAACTTACGAACCGGTACTTGCTGTGAGCACTGAGTAAAATACTAATACAACACATGTGCAAAAGATAAGCTGATACGATACTTTAAATCTGAATACTGACATACATCGCAATGGCATGTCAGAAATATCTAATAAAAAATAATGGAAACTAAATCATTTGTCTGAAACAACTGATAAAAACTAAAAGAACTGACTGACTGTCTAATTGATTGTTTGAAAGCCCCTAAACATCATGAGGAGCCGATGGGACAAACCCCCAACTAACTCTGACTAACTGAACATGAGGAAATACTAAAATAACTGAGAAAAACATATCATATCCTCGAAAGATGGGGACTCACCACTACTACTGTTGGGTAACACTGAGCTGTCTAAGAACTATTACGAAACTGAGCATTCAAACCTATGTTATAAGACAACATAGCGCAAATAAAAGTATGTGATCAGTACTTTGAATCTACTTGTATGTGAGATAATGAATGACTGAAATGTATGATATAACTGATCATGAATGCATGAACATGTAATATATGAGAATACAAGACCAAGCATAAACATGTTTCTGAGATAATCTATAATATGTAATACTAAATTTTGTATAACTGAATAACTAAAAATCAATATGCTTTGGTCAAGCAAACCTGAGCTGAGACATACTGAATACTGACTGAGACTATAGGAGGTATCATGTAATCGACATGCCCCAATCTAAGCTAATTGGGGCTCAACCTGTAACCCTAGTAGGAAGGGCATTAGTACCATGCCTCAGGCACTAACACTGGCTGTGTGGATCATACAGGCAGGTGCTATCATGATATATGCGTCAACCCTAAACTGGCAGGAAGATATCTCAAATCTATGCTGCTACATTGTTTTGGGACTCAAGGACTGCTACTAAAGGTTATACCCTCAACTGGCAGGAGAGCCCCCATCCCTGGGTTCGCTCAGCGCTAAATCTTACTCCCAACTAAACTGACACTGGTAATGAACTGAACTATTTTAACAGAATATTATTTTTGATGGTACTTATCATGATCATAAATATCTAAGTATAATGAAAAGATTCATGGCTTAACTGACTTATTACTTGAAAATCTGAAATCATGTAAAACACATAGGTATCGGGTGTCCATAACCCTCTAGCACTGAATAATCATAAAATTCGATATCAATGCTTAAAACTGAAGTATGGAATCATGGTTCAAAGACATAAAACATGAATATTTCACCAAACGAGTGAGAATCATGGACTTGAACATGGGAATGTATTAAACATTAGGAAACAACATGAATATATGGCTAAATTCATAATTTGATATTGCAACATGAAATTCACTTGTACATGACATGGAAAATTGTAGTTTAAAACATGAAAACCTAGCCTTTCATGGAACCATTCGTGGATATAGAACTAAGTTTAATTACTAAGGAAAGACATGAATTTAACCCATATTGAACATATAAAACTCCATAATAAACTAAGAATCCATATTTTTATCAAAGAGAAGGTTTTTGGGCTCAAAGGGTGAAAAAGACCCATTGATGAATACTCCACCTACCTCAATTGTTAGGTTATTGAAAATTCTTGGACTTTGGAGCTTGAACTCTTCGATTCTTGAAGAAAGAGCTTGGGTTTTGCTTTGGAAGGAGAAGAGGTTTTCTTGAGAGTAATTTTGAGAGGAAGGGACAAATAATACCCCTATGGATGCCCCAAATCGTGTTATGGATGAATTGGGTTGAGGGTAACAAACTTACTTGCCCATTGATTTCATTAATCAAAGAGCTGGATGGGAGATAGAAATGTGTCACATCCCTCTCTCTGAAGGAGAAAGCAACGCACCGCGGGCTTATCATGTTGGCTCACTATTTTATCTATCCAAACACGCCTTAAACCTCATCCGAAAATCCCAAAACTCTCCTGAGACATACTATTAACCTCCCTAAACATGAATTAACTCAAAAACTAATGTCTCGGGGTCGGTAAGACCAAAATGAAAATCCATGAAGTTTAGGGGTCTTGAAATTGACTAAGTCCTTAAGACTTAGTTAAATTCAAGCCTTGGACCCCTTAAGCATGCAACTACAACTGAACCAAGCTTAGGATCTTACAGGGTAATATAATATCTCCCCTTTGGGAATATTCATCCTCGAATGAGACTTGTTAGACTGAGAATACTAAGGCAACTAAGACCATATACTGAACATGCATGATTTGGAACATGATTACATAATTGAGTCTGAAGTATGATATATGAACTAAACTAATTTCATGGATGCATGCAATGACATGAGATTGGTTACATAGCTGAAACAGAAGGCAGAAAAGATTCAATCTAAGGAATATCGCTACCTCAGGCTAAATCTGAGTTTGCAGAGAAAAGATGAAGGTACTTAGCTCGCATATCTATTTATGCTTCTCAAGTAGCTCCCTCAATAGACTGATTCCGCCAAAGAACTTTAACCAAGGGAACTTCTTTATTCCTTAGCCTACAAATCTGATGATCAAGGATCTCAACTGGCACTTCTTCAAAGGAAAGGCTATCCTTAACTTCCATGCCTTCTAAAGGAACAATAGAAACTAAATCACCAATGCATTTCTTTAACAAGGAAAATGAAACACCGGATGCACTAATGCTAAATCTGCAAGCAACTCAAGCTCATAAGTGACCTTCCCAAAATGGTTCAAGATTCTATATAGACCGACATAGCGGGGACTGAGTTTCCCTTTCTTGCCAAATCTCCTTACACCCTTCATAGGCAAAATCTTCAAATAGACCAAATCACCAACCTCAAACTCAAGATCCCTTCTTCTTACATTTGCATAAGATTTCTGACGGCTTTAAGTTTTCTTTAGCCTTTTCCAAATCAACTGAACTTTCTCCAGTGCCTCAAACACTAAATTTGGCCCTATCAAAGTAGCCTCACATTCCTTAAAAAAACAAATAAAAGATCTATATCTCCTTCCATAGATAGACTCAAATGAAGCCATCTGAATACTGGAGTGATAACTATTGTTGTAAGAAAACTTAATCAAAGGTAAGTGGGCATCCCTACTACCTTTAAAGTCAATAACACAGGCCTTTAACATCTCCTCTAAATTCTAAATGGACCATTCTGGCTTACCATCTATCTGAGGATAAAAAGTTGTACTAAGTTGAACTTGGGTACCAAGACTCTTCTGTAAAGCCTTCTAAAAGTGAGAGGTAAACTTAGCACCTCTATCTGAAATGATAGATAATGGAATCCCTTGCAACTTAACCAACTCTCTAAGATAAAGTCTAGCATAATCCTTTGCTGAATACGGTATATGAACTAATAGGAAATGAGTTGATTTAGTCATTCTATCTACCATAACCCAAATCAAATCATGCTGACGACGCATACGAGGCAACCCTGTCATAAAATCTATGTTCTTCACTTCCCACTTCCAAGTGGGGATGCTAAACTCTTAGAATGTACCACTAGGCCTTTGGTGCTCAACTTTTACTTGTTAACAATTTGAACACATAGCCATAAAATCTGCAATTTCCTTCTTTATACCATTCCACCAATAGATTTCCTACAAATCACCGTATGTCTTAGTGGTTCCTCGATGAATAGAGTACAACACACCATACACTTCTTCTAAAATTTATTGTCTCAAACCATCAACACATGAAACACATGACCTACCTTGACAACGAAGCACACCATCTCCCTCTTAGGATAAAACCTCTACCTTCTGGTCTCTAACTGCCTTATTCAACTTAAACAAACCGGGATCCCTATCTTTATTTTCTTTCACTTCGGCAACCAATGAAGATTCTGAACCATTCTGACCCTATATACTACCTTCAGATGAATTAACTAATCGAATAACTAAACTAGCAAGCTAATGAACCTCATGAACTAAGTTCTTCTTATCTCTTTTAACATAAGCAACACTACCTATAGAAAATCTACTAAGGCCATCTGCCACTACATTGGCCTTGCCCAAATGATATGACACACTCATATCATAATATTTTAACAACTCAAGCCACCTTCTCTGATAAAAATTTTGATATTTCTGTGTATACACGTACTGTAAACTCTTATGATCCGTGAACACATCAACATGAACCCTATAAGGATAATGCCTCTAAATTTTCAAGGCAAAAACAACAGTTGTCAACTCAAGATCATAGGTAGGATAATTTTTCCATGGGGTTTAAGCTGTTTGGAGGCATAAGATATGGCCTTTCCTCTTTCCATCAAAACATAACCAAGACTAACTCTAAAAGCATCACAATAAACTACAAATCCATCTGAACCATATGGAAAAGGCAAGATTAGGGCAAAAGTGAGTTGAGTCTTTAACTCCCGAAAACTCTTCTCCTAGGAATCTGACCACTGAAATTTGACTTTCTTCTAAGTCAATTGAGACATGGGGGAATAAATAAAATAAAACCTTAAGTTATCTATAATAGCTATCCAAACCCAAAAAACTCCTGATGTCTGATGGAGATATGAGTCTAGGCTAGTTTCTCACTGCTTCGGTCTTTTGAGGGTCAACTCAGATTCCATCACCAAAAACTATATAGCCAAGGAAAGATACTGATCTTAGCCAAAATTTACACTTATTGAACTTAGCAAATAACCGATGATCTCTAAGAGTCTGCAACACAACCCTCAAATGATTTGCATAATCATTATCATTACAAGAATAGACAAGGATATCATCAATGAAGACTATAACAAACATGGCCAAGTACTAATTGAACACCCTATTCATCAATTCCGTAAAAGCTGCAGGGGCATTTGTTAGTCTGATGGACAAACTAGGAATTCAATGTGACTATATCAAGTTCTGAAGGCTGTCTTTGGAATGTCACATTCTCTGACTCAAAGTTGATAATAGCCGGATCTGAGGTCTATCTTAGAGAAATAACTGGCACCCTAAAATTGTTTGAACAACTCATCAATTATGGGAAGTGGATACTTATTCTAGATTGTGACTTTATTTAACTGATGGTAGTCGATGCACATTCTGAGAGAACCATTTTTTTACGCACGAACAAGACTGGGGCACCCCATAGAGAAACTCTAGGCCTGATGAAACCCTTATCTAAGAGATATTTTAACTGTTTCTTCAATTTCTTAGGCTCAACTAGAGCCATTCTATAGGGTGGAATAGAGATAGGTTAGGAGTCTGGAAGGAGATCTATTCTAAAGTCGATTTCCCTCTAGGGAGAAACTCTAGGAAGATCTTCAGGGAACACATCTGAAAATTCATTTACTAGTGGAACTAACTAAAGACTCGAAACCTCATAATTTGAGTCTTTGACACAGAAAAGATGGTAAATATACCCCTTAGATAGCATCTTTCTTGCTCTATGATAAGAAACAAACTAATATTTAGGTACTGAAGTACTACCGCTCCCATTAATAACTGGTTCATTAGGAAACTGAAACTGAACGACTCTATTTCTACATTTAACTGAGGCATAGCAAAAGTGGAGCCAATCTATGCTGAGAATGACATCAAAATCAATCATCTATAAATCCACAGGATCAATTGAAGTGATTTTTGATACTGTGATCGAGAAATTTCTATATACCCACCTGGATATAATAGATTTACCCATCAAGATAAACATTAAGAAAGGTTCTACTAATATTTTGGGACTGAAACTAAAATTAATGGCTATGTAAGGAGTCACAAAAGTGAGTGAAGCTTTGGGGTCTAATAAAATATAAAGATGAAGATGAAAGACCTATAACGTACTCGTAACCACATTAGGAGAACTTTACTGATCATGTCGAGTCTGGAGGGCATACAATCTATTCTAGTGCTACCCACTAGTTGTACTGGAGGTGGTACCCTACTAATTCAGGTGATTGGCTAGAGCTAAAGAACGATTATACTTACCCTGCTGACCAGCCCCAGGGAAATCCCTGACCCTGTGGCCTGGCTTGCCAAATCTAAAACACACATCACTACCATCCTTACACTCACCCTAAAGATTCCTACTATATTTTCAGCAAAGTGGATTAGTACATTCACTGTTGACACTACCCTAGGACTTAGAGCCGGCTCCGTATCTCGACTGTATTTCCTAAACTTAGGCACTGGCACACTAGATAAAGATGGAGCTGGGTTGAAAATTTCTAACAAAACTGTGAATAATTATCGCCTTCTGACCTTAGCTGAGAAAAGTTAAAACTACCTATTCTATCTTTCTTATCCTCTCTCTTATTCACCTTATGCTTCTTATCCTTAATTTGTTGAGCATGAACTATGAGTCTAGATAGGTTCATCTCCTTAATCAACATAGTGGAACTACACTCCTTAACCATACTATCAGCTACACCAGATACAAACTTACTTATTCTAGACATATTATCTAACTCCATAGTAGAAGCATACCTCACCAAATAAGTGAACTTAAGAGAGTACTCCTTCACACTCATATTATCTTGCTTTGAATTGATGAACTCCTGAACCTTAGCTTTCATCAACTCTAGGGGGAAGAACCTGTCTAATAAAGTTGTGGAAAAGTCCTCCCACTCTGCACGCCCTACATCAATACCTAGGTCCTCCTTCCACTGCTTAACTTAGGTGTGAGCTACACCCTACAACTGATATGCAGCCAACTCTGAACTCCCACTCAAAGTGACGATGATGATATATGTCACTTTCTTTACCATGTCCTAAAACTCTTGTGGATCTTTCTTAGACTTGGATCTAGAAAATAGAGGGGGATTCATTCGAGTGAAATCCCAAATCCTAACTATAGCTGTATTTTCCACTGGATTGGATAGGGACACAACTTAATGGTTCTTCTAAGTAGATACATATTGGGATAGGGTAGTTAAAGCGACCTTGAATTTAGTGTTAGAAAAATGCTCATTCAGGGGATCTTCTTGAATAGGTAAGGGTGCAGGCTGATCCTCGTTCCTTCTTCTATTATTTCTTTAGGAAGGCATTATCTGTAAATGGAAAGAAGGATAATTTAGAAAAGGGAATTAAATAGAGATCATTCTCTTGCACATGACATGAACACTGAAAGAAGGGAAACTTTCCTAAAACATCTCGTAGCCTCTTACCCATAAGTGTAGCATGCTTCACACCCTTGCACAAGACTCTAATCAATGCAGCTTTCAGATACTCTAGGATACTTTAAAACTATAGGATTTGATACCAAGTATTTTCATGACCTGAGGCTATCCCCTAGTCGAGACAATAGTGAAAATTTCAATCCTTGGACCCCTTAGGAATGGAACCGCATTTGAAATAAGCTTAGGATCTTACCGGGTATTATAGAAGTAAAAGCTCAGTCCCCGCTATGTTAGTCCTTGTAGGATTTTAAGTCAATAAGGTAAGGTAGCCTATGAGTTGTAGTTGTTGACAGAGTTCGCATCAGTGCATCCCATTTTCCATGTCTGCTTATAAAAGAAATACATTGGTGACCTATTATCAATAGTTTCTTTAGAGAGTGTGGGTGTGAAAGATAGTCTCTCTTTCAAAGAGATCCCAGTTGAGAATCTTAATCATTAAATTCATAGGCTGAGAAATAAAGAGGTTGGTTTATTAAGGTTCTATGGAGAAATTAGTCAGTTAAGGGAGTTACTTGGGAAGCAGAGGAAGATATGAAGACCAATTACCCTTATTTTTTCTCTTTGAACTCAGTCCCAAAATGAGGTAATAATTCTCTTAATTAATTAACTTTTTCTCTCTCAGGCCACCCAGCTATTTTTATGTCATAAAATGCATTCATGAGTTTAGTTCAGTCCATATATCATTTACAGATACAGTCATAAATTCCTTGTTCAGCTCGTAGAGATTTAATATAGAAATTTTAGCTTTCCCCTAACATTTCAACTTAGTCAGTTGAATTTGAGAATGAATGACCCTAAGGGGGAGATATTGTAATTCCCTAACTTTTTAATCTCTAAACCCACCAAGACATAGAGAATTGAATTAGCTTTCCAATACCAGCAGTCTCGCCTTAATCCGATTTCATAGTAATAAGTTATGGCAAATTGACTGAGGAACTATCAAACTACGAGTAACAACGACTCTAGGAATGACTCGTTGTCAGGACACAACAAGTCATAGTGAAGACTCGTTCTCACGGTAGTAAAGGATTAAAGAAAATCAGCCCCTTGACTATGACTCTTTATGACAACTAGTGGTCAGCCTAAACGAGTCGTCAGAAGAGGTCATTGTAATAACAGCAAGAACCCAAGGCTTAGGTTCATAGGTCACGACTCCAGGCCATGGCTTATGACCAGACCCTACGATTCATACCCTGAGTCATCATGACTATTTCCCAAAAAGTTTTGAATATTTTAATAAGGGAGTTTTGGTATTTTCCATTCTTTTAACTCTAAAGTTGTGTCGTTTAGGCTTTCTCAAGGATGGAATTTAAGGGAAAAATTCCCCAAATTCCTCATTAGGTCATAATTAAATTGCCACTTGCTTTAAATAAGGAAAAGAGGCAATTTCCTCTCTCCAAAGATAAGAATAAGGTTCTTTAATTTCAAGCTCAAATTCCAAAGAGTTCATCCAAGATTCTATCACTAAGTATGTGGGATTTTATCAATGGGCTCCTTCAACCCATTGAGTCTCAAAGATTTCTCCAATTCTCAAGGTGAAATTCACCCTTCAAGTTAGAGTTCCATGAAAAGCACGAATCTCATTAATTTTTTAGTTTATATCTTAAATTAAACCATGACTATGTGTTCCCCATAAGATTAAGCAACCTTCCATACTCAATATCATGACATCTCTTTATATTGTTAAATTCTTGATTTTTGGGCTTTAATTATGAAATTCCCTATTATGATCAACTTTTAATATTACCATATTCAGTTACATTCATTAGAGCTGGTGGGTTATTAATAAGCATTAGTCAAAGCTAGTAGGTTATGAACACCTGATACCTAAGGATTCATCTATGTATCAGTTTATATGTCTGTGAGCACTTCATATTATCCATTGTTGATATTTTAGAATGTAATTACAATGAGAAATTTAGTTATCAGTGATATTCAGTTAGGAGTAGTACTTATCACCAAATGCAGGTGTAACGCCCCAAGTCTATACCCTAGATGCTACACGGTACTCATAATCCCGAAGGACCACAAGCTAACCAATGACTAGTACCTGCTACAGTAACTGAATAATAACACTATAAAATATGTGGAATTTAGATAGAAACTAGCCATAAGGTTCAATACCATAAATAAATATTGTATACTAAAATCTGAATATTGAAAACAACTGTTTAAAATACTATAGTCTGAAAAGCCTCTATTATCTGAATCATGGAGTTGATGGGATAAGTCCACAACTAACTCTGACTACTGAAATAAATTGAAATACAAAAATAAAAACCATGTCCTTGAACTATGAGGACTCACCACCAACTTTGACTGCTAAAAATCTAAACTGCTAAGTATGATTAGGAACTCGTGCGTCTGAACCTATGATATAAGACATCATAGCATAAAAGAAGGATATGCGTCAGTACTTTGAATGTAATGGTATGCTAAGTGAGGTAGGCTAAGATCCATGGGTTCATATGCATGAACAATACTGATTGAATAACATGAGTATAACTGAATGAGAGTACATACATGAATACATAAACTATAAATGAGATCGTGATAACACTGGATACTGAATTCTAAATACTGATTAACTGATATCTGAGTTTATTGATATTGTATTACTGATAAATAAATAATTGTATCTAACAGTCCAGATTCTGTGGAACTGTACTAAGTTCCTTACTGAGTTGAGTGACTGTATCTGACAGTCCTAATACTGTAGAACTGAACTGAGTTCTATACTGAGACTAGAACTGAAACTGAGATTATTAGAGGCAATCATCTAACCGATATACCCCTTTCTAAATAGATTGGGGTCCAACATGTAACCCCAGTTAGAAGGGTGTTAGTATCGTGCCATGGGTAACGATAAGTTGTGAGTTAACCCTCTCTGACAGGAAGCTCTTTCATCAATCCTCGCTTGCAGGAAAACTCGAACGAAATGTATCAACCCTTATCTGGTAGGAAGATATCTCAAACTATGATGGCTATATAGTTTTGTAACATAGGGATTGCTACTAAGGGTCAAACCCTTTACTGGCAGGAATGCCCCCACCCCTAGGTTCACTCGATGCTGAATCCTACTCCCAATTGAATAGACACTAAATTGATTTCCTAGTTCATACTAGGCTTGATTGAACTTTTACTGAGTTTATTTAGTTTTGTTGACTAACGGAATTACTACTAAATTCTGCTAGCTGGCTGAGTTTACTGAGGTCTGAACTGAATATTGAACTAGATTGAACCTAATACTGAGTATACTAAGTTTTTCCTAAGTCTTGTAACTTACTAAGAGTACATACTAATCATGATATAACTGAGATTATTTTGTATCTGACACTGGCTCTAGGTAAACAGCTAAATTATCGGGTATTAAATACTCCTAGGACTCGATAGCATAAATTATAAGACATAGCACAATCTCGATACATGATAACTACTGCTTGATCATCATTCATTCCATGGGACATTCTAGCAATTACTTGCATGAAATGAACTTGAATGCATGCTAACATGATGACATTACATTATTCAACTCACATGAGCGATTCATCAAACACTTGGATAGCATAATCTATTAACATGACACTAAAGCAACATGTAGGCATTATAATTCAATTCCAAATTCACAATTCCAAGGGTTTCAACATGGATTCACATGATAATGCATACATATCAATCAATTCTATATGAAACTTAGTAAATCATGAAAAAGAAAACCAATTACAACAATAATCATGAATAACTTTGATTTCAAATCATGGAAAGCATGAAATCAAGCTACTTGAAATTTAAAAGATTTTCTTAGATTCCAAGGGTGGAAGAAACACTTGGATGAACACTTCACATACCTTGGTTGTTAAATTCTTGAAGAATGATGGTGAAATCTTGAGTCTTAATTTTTGAATTTAGATCACCTAGGGTTTCTATTCTTGAGAAATTTGAGAATAGTGAATGGATTTAGCCTCTAAAGGGGCTTAATCTCGTGTTTTGGGGCAGACAGATGTGGGAAAAAGGCCTTAATACCCCTGAGGATGCATCTTTTAATGACTAAAAATTAAACTATCGATGTTCAGACCGGTACGCCACGTCGATGGGATTGACGCGATGGCTGGTGTGCCACGTCGAGTCCACGTTGGATCACTAGAATTCTCCATTGGGAGCCAACCAAAGATATTAATTGATGTAATGGATGATGAAACACATTAAGATTACGTTGATACACTATTTTTTGTTCCCAAACGTGTGCCAAATGAGGTTTAAAAAATCCAAAACTCATCCGGGAAAATCTACTGACATTCCTGATCATGATTCAACCTAAAGATTGGTACTTTTAGGGTCATAAGAGTCATGAAATAGAGTTTTCAACTTATGAAGGCTAAAATAACACTAAGTCTGAATACTTAGCTAAATTTTTTCTAAGTTTGGGACCCCTTAGCAAGCTTAAAATACTGGATTTACCTTAGGATTTTTGTGGGATCTTACAATATCTCTCCCTTAGAAACATTCATCCTCAAATAAGATTGGCTGAGCTGAGAATACTGATAGAGTAGATTCAGACACTGGGCATGCATAATTGAAGCATGATTTCATGACTAAAATTACTAATATACTAAATTATCATACTGAACATGCATATCTGATGTATGATTTCATAACTAATACTACAAATAAGCTAAATTTATATATACTGAACATGCATTTTTTATGCATGAGTACATGACTGAACTAATTTATAAATGCATGACTGAGTTGCAGCCAGGCCGACTGTGTTATATGGAGCTAAGTGTTGGCCGGTTAAGAATTCTCATATCCAAAAATTAAAGGTGGCAGCAATGAGGATGTTGCGTTAGATGTGTCATTTTACTAGGGTTGACAGGACTAGGATTGAAATTATTCAGGAGAAGGTGGGAGTGGTATCGGTGGAGTATAAAATGCGAGAAGTGAGGTTGATATGGTTTGGACATATAATGAGGAGGGGAGCGGATCCCCCGGTTCATAGGGGTGAGAAGTTGGCCTTGGATAGTTTCAAGCGGGGTATGGGTAGATCTAAGAAATACTAGAGGGAAGTGATTAGATGTGACATGGAGCAGTTACAGTTGATTGAGGACATCACCCTGGATAGGAAGGTATGGAGGAAAAATATTAGGATAGAGGGTTAAGATGGGTGGATAAGTCATATTCAGTAGGTAGGAGGGCTTGGGTGTCTTTTGTTTGGCAGTGTTGCATATTTTTATGGATGGCGTATCTATGTTTTTTATCATGTTCCATGCTTTTGATGTTTTTATATACTATCCTTTGTATTGAGCCGAGGGTCTATCAGAAATAGCCTCTCCACTTCGTTAGAGGTAGTGGTATGGTCTGCATATACTCTTCCCTCCCCAGACCCCGTGATGTAGGAATCTACTGGGTTTGTTGTCATTGTTATGACTAAGTATGCAACGTTAATTGATACTAAGTTGATACCTATATCTGAACATAATACTGAGTAAATTCAAAGAAAAATTGTTTTCTTGAGCTGAGTCTAAATTTGTAAAGAAGAGGTTGGGATACTTGGTCTACATGTCTGCCTCAACTTCCCAAGTAACTCCCTCAATGGACTGATTCTGCCAAAGAACTTTGACTAGATGGACTTTTTTGTTCCACAGTCTGCGAATCTGATAATCAAGGATTTTGACTAAGATATTTTCATAAGAGAGGTTGTTATGAATATCTATGCCCTCTATAGGGACTACGACTGTTGGGTCGCCTATGCATTTCTTTAGCAAGGAGACATTGAACATTGGATGGACT